>NC_046156.1:177166543-177496742 GCF_011064425.1 Rattus rattus
TTACCCTGAGATGGCTCCATATCCCTAGCTTCCACAGGGCTTTAATCATGAAGGGATGGATACTGAATTGTATTGAATTGCATCTAACAAGATGGCTGTGTGGTTTCTCTATCTGGTGGATTTACATTTATGAATTTACATATGTTGAACTACCTCTACAACTGTGATGAAGCTTATTTGACTGTGGTAGGTAATCTTCTTGATACACTTAAATTTGGTTTGCAAATATTTTACTGACAATGTTGGTATATATGTTCATTACAGAGGTTGGATTATAACTTCTTTTTTGTTAGAGCCTTGTTTGGCTTCTGTATCAGAGTAATACTGGATACTGGCTTCATAAAAATAGTTTGGAAATGTTCCTTTTCTATTTTAAGGCATATTTAAGGCGTATTGGTTGCTAGGGCTTGTTTATTTGTTTATTTTTTTTAAGATTTATTTATTGTATGTGAATACACTGTCGCTCTCTTCAGACACACCAGAAAAGGGCATCAGATCCCATTACAGATGGTTGTGAGCCACCATGTGGTTGCTGGGATTTGAACTCAGGACCTCTGGAAGAGCAGTCAGTGCTCCTAACCACTGAGCCATCTCTCCAGCCCTGTTTGTTTTTTTTTTTTTTTTTTTTTTTTTAGGCCTGGAAGAATTCTGTGCTATATCCATCTGGTCCTGGACTTTTCTTTTTTTTTTTTTAAGTTAGGGATATTTAATTACTTGCTTCTATTTCATTGGTTGTTATGGTCAAGAACTTCAATATAGAGCTGATAGCCTGAATCTGACAGAGGAGAAAATAGGAAATATACTTGAATTTATATATTGAACCCAATAGCACAGGCATTAAGACCAACAATTGACAAATAGGACCACATGATACTAAAATGCTTCTGAATAGCAAAGGACACCACATTCTGGTGAAGAGATAGCTACCGAATGAGGGCTAGTATCTAAAATATATTTAAAAAGGAAAAGGAAAAGAAAAGAAAACTAAACATGAATAAAACAGCCCAGTTACAAAACAGGGCATGGGAATAAATAGTTCTCAAAAGATGAAGTAAGAAATGGCAGAGAAGGGGGCTGGAGAGATGTCTCAGTGGTTAAGAGCACTGACTGCTCTTCTAAAGGTCCTGAGTTCAATTCCCAGCAACCACATGGTGGCTCACAACCATGCGAAATGGAATCTGATGCCCTCTTCTGGGGTGTCTGAAGATAGCAAGAGTGTACTCAAAATGTAAAAGAACAAATCAATTTAAAAAAATAAGAAATGGCAGAGAAACATTGCTAATAGCCTTAGTCACCAGAGAAATGCAAATTAAAACCACTTTGAGATTTCTCCTCTCCCCGCTCCCATCTCCCAGGCAGAATTAATAGCCATAAAACAAATGCTGGCGTGGATATGGGGAATGGGAATATTTATTTGCTGCTGATGGGAGTGCAAGCTAGTGTAGCCACTGTGGAAATCAGTGTGGAGGTTCCTCAAGGACTAGAAATTGATCTGCCACAAGACCCAATGGCAGGCATCATTCTTGGACTCTGCCTCATCCGACAGAAATTGGCTCACTTGTGTGCTTATTGCTCTTTGATTCAATAACCAGTAACAGGTTATCTCTTTTAGAGATCTCTCATTTTGTTGGCCAGTGGGGTCTCCTCAGACCTCCAAGTATTACACACAATTTGCCACTGTGTTTGGGAACCCCCTAGAAGTTGTCGGTAAAACTCTATTGGCTGAAGGTACCACATACTTGAGTCTTAAGACATGGAGAACCAAGTGGGTGCTGACTGAGAAGGGAGCTTCATTCTTACACTGCCAAGCTTTCACAGTGATGGGAGATGCTATGCAGACTAAGATGGGGAGAGAGAAGCCATCAGTCTAACTCTACGGCAAACATGAGAGCCACAGTAGCCACTGTCCTGGCAAGGGATGCCCCTTGGTGCAAGAGTGGCAGGAAACCCAGGGCGTAACTGAACATTCTCTGATGGGATTTAAGGTCCTCACCATGAGATGGAACCCACACCTGGCACTGTCACCAGGACCAAGCATCTATGGCTAGATGGGTCAGAGGTCCTAGGTGAAAACTCGATATCATTTTGCTAGGTGTATATCAGACTAAATACTAATTTATTGCAATGCCCATAAATTTGTGCATCTCTCAACCCTCATCACAGAGGTTTCTTCTTGCAGTATATGATTAATTAACATATGTACCCACATCTGGGTAACACGCAGAGAATAAGAGGCTCACTTCTTTTTTTTAAAAAAAAGAAAATTTATTTGTTTCTTTATGTATGTATGTGAGTGCACTGTCCCTGTCTTCAGACACATCAGAAGAGGGCATCAGATCCCATCATGGATGGTTATGAGTCACCATGTGGTTGCTAGGAATTGAACTCAGGACCTCTGGAAGAGTAGACAATGCTCTTAACCACTGAGCCACCTCTCCAGCCCGAGGCTCACTTCTAAAAGGGATGCCTATATTACATCCCTCCCCTGGAGTTCAGGGAACTTCACTGTAGAGGTGGTGAAAAGATTTTAAGAGCCAGGTGTGATGGAACAGTGTTTCTTAGGTGTGGCAGGACAATGGCTGAACACACAGTGATTTCGACATTGTGCCCAAGACCTGTGCAAGCTCCAGCCAGACTAAATCCCAGCAAGGAGGTGGGGAGGTGAGCACAAAGTCCTACCAGTCACTGAAGAGTGATTGGCATTTGATATCTGCTCAGAGAGGAGGACTCAGCTAGTTTCCTCTAAGAAAAACCCCTACTAGGTCAGTCACACTCTGGGGCACACCCCATCCCCAAGAATACTTAGTCAACACAAATTGGACTCAGCAGCTTTTTCAGAGAGAGAGAGACAGAGACAGAGACAGAGACAGAGACACAGAGAGAGACAGAGAGACAGAGAGAGAAACAGAGAGACAGAGACAGAGAGATTTAAGGGCTAAGAAAAAAAGCAAATGTGTTCCATTTGGGGAAACTGGATTTTTTTTTCTCTTTAGATTTATTTACTTTTTTTTTAAGATATGGTTTTTTTAAGATTTTTTTTATTATTTATTATATATAAGTACTCTGTAGCTATCTTCAGACACAACTGAAGAGGGTATCAGATCTCGTTATGGATGGTTGTGAGCCACCATGTGGTTGCTGGGATTTGAACTCAGGACCTCTGGAAGAGCAGTTGGTGCTCTTAACCACTGAGCCATCTCTCCAGCCCGATTTATTTACTTTTATTTATGAGTACAGACTGTTGCTGTCTTCAGACACACCAGAAGAGGGTATCAGACCCCATTACAGATGGTTGTGAGCCACCATGTGGTTGCTAGGAATTGAACTCAGGACCTCTGGAGGAGCCGTCAGTGCTCTTAACCACTGAGCCATCTCTCCAGCCCTGGAAAACTGCATTAGTAAAAGCACCTGGCACGAGACCTTTAGGAATAACTTTCAATGTTGAAGCAGAACCGTGAGCCTATGGTCCTTGGGGGAAAGAGACTGCGGAATCCTTGGGATTCTGGGCAGACACCGAGCTGCTTGAGCCTAAGAGGTAGGACTTACCTCACTGCTACTTGTGTTGCTTTTGGCTCCTTTGGGGAGAAATAAAACTTGGAGGAGTTGGAAGAAGGGCCCGGGCAAGGTCATGGGTGTGTATATTTAAAGAGCTGTTTAGAGAAGCTAAGAAGTGCAGGGTAGGTCTTAAAGACAGAGTGGAGATTATTTTTTGTGCTTTAAAAATAAAGTTAAATCTGCTGGAAGCGATTAGCATAGCACATCCTAAATAAAGCCTGGAAAGAAAGAAGACTTCCCTACACTTAGTGTGGTCCCATCGGCCTTGGCAGCTTTCCACACTCGGTTGTTTTGGTTGTTCAGGAATTGGCACCAACACTGGTTTGCAAACATTCTGATGCCCCCAACTCATATGGTCCCTTAGGAATGTCTACCCACCCGCTGCGTGCTTCTCAGGGGACGGTAGCCTGTCTTAGGGAAGCAGAGGGACATTTCATCAACCCCACCAGACATGAGCTGCCCAGGGGAACCTCTAGAAAACCTGCCCTTGTTTCAGAGAGAGACAGAAAAGCATTTAAAAATATTTAGTTGTTTCAAAATTCATTTTACCTTTTATTATTTTTTTAAATTTTTTGTCATAAAACAGTTTATAGCGTTTAACTTTTCAGATAATAAAAATATTCTTATGAGAGAATATCTATTCTGGGGAGTCATGCCACCTTTAAAAACATCTGTGCAATTCGAGTCAATCCATCCCGCATCTAGGGGACCCTTCCAGGATCCTGGGTGCTCAGAGGCCTGAAGGAGTAAGACTGGGGATCGGCTGGGCAGGAACCCGTGTGAGCATGGGCAGAGTGAGCGTGTGCACCATGGAGGGTGGAAAGCTAACAGCAAAACAGTAAGCATCCTGGAGACAGCAGAGGCAGCCCCGACTTCTGCTTGGAGACTCCAGAAGAGCTGTGGGGAAGGAAGAGTGGAAAGGAAAAAAAGAGAACATTGAGACCCATGTTAACACTCGAAGGTCAACCAACCACTAGACAGTTAAGCAAGAAAATAAACTAGAATTTTTTTTAAAATGTGTGCTTTAGCATTAAACTAAAAGTGTAAGAAGCCACTCAATAACCTGCCAGTCCCTGAAACACGTTCCAAGCCCCTCTGACAGACCGAACATGTTTAGGTTAAAGATGAAATGTCATTCTTGCTTGCGTTCCCTCCTCATCTGAGTGAGTGCAGAAGTGACCATACAGAAATCACATCACGGACAATTACTAAACAGGGGCACACCAATCGCACGGACTTAAGGAGTCTAAGAAGTAAATGCTATAAAAGTGTATTTCAGGTCTGGTGAAGTGGTTTGGTATACGTCTATTCCAGCACAAACATCACGACCAAGAAGTAAGTTGGGGAGGAAAGGGTTTATCCAGCTTATTCTTCACACTTGGACATTGCTGTTCATCACCACAGGAAGTCAGGACTGGAACTCAAGCAGGTCAGGAAGCAGGAGCTGATGCAGAGGCCATGGAGGGATGTTGCCTACTGGCTTGCTTCCCCTGGCTTGCTCAGCTTGCTTTCTTATAGAACCAAGGACTACCAGCCCAGGGATGGCACCACGCATAATAGGCTGGGCTCTCCCACCCTTGATCACTAATTGAGAAAATGCCTTACAGCTGGGTCTCATGGAGGCATTTCCTCAAGGGAGACTCCTTTCCCTGTGATAATTCCAGCTTGTGTCAAGTTAACACAAAATCAGCCAGTATAGTGTATAAGGATGCTTGCCACCAAGCCTGAAGACCCACCCAAGTTCAATCCCTGAGCCCCACGTGTTATTTTCTGACTTGCACACGCACACGTGGCATGTGTGCAACCTCCACACATACGCAGTGAATATGTAAAAAGACTCCTTTTTAATCTTCCTTTTTGGATGATCGTATAGGTAGATCTGGGGAATAACCTTGCATTGAGAAAGATGGGAAGGAAGGAGGCCTGTTAGCAACTAGACAAGAAGAGTTGAGCCTGACAGGCTTTCGTGCTCTCCTCTAGGAAAAGAGCTCAGTGGGATAATGTATGCTCATCGTGCATGAAGCTGTGGCACCCCTCAGTCCCTGGTCCCTCACAAGAAGAAAAAAGCCCATAGGTGCCATCCACCCTTGTCATATCACGCATGCAATTAAAGATTCAAACCAAGCTAAGTGTGCTATGCTGCTTTCTGTTATTGTAACAAAGAGCGAGACAACCAAGCCACGATATGAAAGGTTCACTGTGGCACACTGTTTTGGGGGTTCTCATATTCATGGTCTCTTGGTGCCAATGATTTGGGGCCCGTGGTGAGATGGGCATAGTGAAACAAAACCATTTACTGCTAGCCAGGGAACAGAGGAAGAGGAAAGGCCTGACATTTGGTGATCCCTTTTGGAGGCCCACAACAAACCATGTCATTGACCATAAAACAAGTCTAGCAAACCCCAGCTTTGTATTTCTGTGATTATTTGGAAGCATTGAACATATCCACCAAGTGGCAGAATACCTTAAGACTCTTATCTCTCCACTTAGCGTCTACGGGATCTACTGCTCCGTTCTCGGGCGTGAGTCTTCACCTGCTGTGGATTCCAGGTCTGCCCACGAAGGGCAGCAGGAGCGTGGGTGTGTAACAGGATAAGGGGGTGTCTCCTCTCTCTCTCACTCTCTCTCTCTCTCTCTCTCTCTCTCTCTCTGTGTGTGTCTGTGTGTGTGTGTGTGTGTGTGTGTGTGTGTGTGTGTGTCAGAAGCTCCTCCCAGGCAGACCACCTGCCAATCTCTAACTGCACCACAAAAACTCCGCATCCAACATCCATCTCTCTGGAGCCCAGAATAATTCTTCCTCAGCGTTTAAAAGCCTCACTCTTCTGAGATTCTGAGATGCAGCAGGAACACAGCTCTACCCAAAGGCTCGTCACTCAAACTGAATTCAGAACCGAACAGTCAGCAGGGTCCCCGTCCCCCTTCCCCATTTCTTCTCTTCCTCCTTTTTAGTGATTCCCTTAAATAAAAGTAACATGGCCACCTTGTCCTGGGATAACAAGTGAGAAACAAGAAGGAGCGGCCACAGCCTGGTTGAGGCACAGCTTTGCTCCACTGATTAATGTAATGGAGCCGCTCGCTACCCCTCAGTCTAACGTCCCGGATCGGTCTCCAAGCAGAGGCCAAGCACGGTTTCTGAGTTTGTTCCTGAATATTCTGGAACACCAAGAGCTCCTCGTGTAGGGTGGTGTCATGATTGTGAGACTAGAGTTCGCTGTACTTGTGTCAGGTTCTCCAAGTCCTAACTTCAAGAGGAAACGAGTTTAGAAAGCCTACCAGATGTGTTCCTAACAATAGTTTTGGCTCTCCCTTGTTGCTCTTGTAGGTCCAGTGGAGAGTACAGGAGTCCACAAGTGCCATCTGTCTGTCTGTCGGTCTGTCTGTCTTAGTTTGGGTTTTACTGCTGTGGACAGACACCATGACCCAGGCAACTGTTATACGGACAACATTTAATTGGGGCTAACTTACAGGTTCAGAGGTTCGGTCCATTATCAAGGCATTATCATCATGGCATCATCCAGGCAGGCACGGTGCAGGAGGAGCTGAGAGTTCTACATCTCCATCTGAAGATCACTAGGAGAAACTTGGTCCCACAGGGTTAGGAGGAGGGTCTCATTGCCCACCCCACAGTGACACACTTCCTCCAACACCTCCAAATAGTGCCACTACCTGGGCCAAGCATATTCAAACCACTACACTGTCTGTCTGTCTGTCTGTCCAACTATCTATCCATGTATTTGTCTATTTATTGAGACAGTGTTTGTTTCACTATGTAGCCCTGGCTGTCCTGGAACTCACTATGTAGACCAGGCTGGCCTTGATATCACAGAGACCTGCCTTCCTCTGCCTCCCAAGTGCTGGGATTAGCAGTATGCTCTACCACACCTGGCTTCATTTCTTTCTTTCTTTACCATCAGTATTGAGCATTCTACAGTCCATCGGTAATTACGCCACTTGGCCCACGTTCTGCCTGCTACGCCTTTCTTGGCCATCTATTTCTAGATTCAAAACTTCCCCTCTTTTGAGTGTTGGATTCCATTGTCCCAGGCAGGTATTGTATCAGAGCTAAGTTACTTTTACATATGTGGTCTTCAGAGATTGGAAACATCCTCAGAAAACAACAGAGATAAATGTATATATTTTTGCTCCTAGGTTAGGGGCTAATAATAATAAAAACAATTATAGGAGATGTCCAGGTGGTTAAAAAAAACTGAAACAACTGAACCCTACTTGTACCCTGGTCTCCCTTCCCTGCCCCCTGACAACAGTTAAATACTCACCTCATGCAGGCTGAAGTTTTTCTGCACACCAGACATGCGGCCTTTTCTGGTATCTGCACAGATCTGCATGTAAATGAATAATAACGTGGTTCTGACGGAGCGCTCCTTTGCTTTACAATTCTAATTCCAAAAAGTCGAGCGGAAGCATCGTGGGGGACAGGAGGGAGGCAGTGACCCCGCCCCAGGCGTGCCAGAACCTTCTGGAAAAGGCTTTTGCATTTTAAATAACGATCAGTCTCCAGGGCTTTGCGCTCTGCTCCTGCGCTGCCCTGCGAGATGAGAGATCCTCATTATCTACTTTCATTTGCCTCCTTGGGGAAAGTTTTTCAGTCAGAAATACAGGTCAATTAGCAGGCTCCACGGAACAGTGTGATTCTAAGAGCTGGCTGGGAAGCCTACTGGCTTCCGGTGGGCCGCGTCTAAACTGTCTCTCCAACAGCACGCAATCACCACTTCAGCCAGCCCCGGTTAGGGACCACTCTAGCGAGCAAAGCATCTCTAATTACAGTTGCCTTCTCTTTACTGTCACTGAAGTCTGAGAAGTTGAAGAAATAAAGGCATAGCCAGCCAGTGAGCCAGCCAGACACAGCCATTTCCCCTCCAGTTTTTTTTGTTACTGTCGTTTTTGGTTTTTATTTGTTTGACATGGCTTGGTTTGTTTTCTTAGATGAGGTCTGACTTTGTAATTCAGGCTTCTTCGTGCCTCAGACTCCAAGGGCCAGGTCTTTTTTCTTTTAAATGATTTATTTTTTTAATCTCTCTCTCTCTCTCTCTCTCTCTCTCTCTCTCTCTCTCTCTCTCTGTGTGTGTGTGTGTGTGTGTGTGTGTGTGTGTGTGTGTGTGTGTGTGTGTGTGTGCCCTAGGAAGGGAGATGTTAGATCCTCTGGAGCTAGCTGGAGTTACAGGAGGTCATGAACCCCCTGACACAGTCAGGTCCTAGGATCTGAACTCTAGACCTCTGCAAGAGTATCGAGGACTCTTAGCCACTGAACCCCCTCTCTAGCCCCTTCAGCATCCTTTCAAAGAGCAGTTTATTTTGCTTTCTGCAAGTGAAGTATATCGGCTAGGGACGGGGTTCAGTAGGTAGAGCATCTGCCTAACTTCCCATGAAGCCCAGGGGTCAATCCCTGGCACTGCCCACATCAGTTAGGAGGCTCACACTTGCTCCTTGACGCCATGATTCATGTTCTCCCGTGGGTTTGCCTCGTTTACTGCCTTCTTGAAGTTCTAAGGGCAGCTTGGTTGGGACATACCTCCTCTTTGTGTGGAGTTCAGCATGACTACCTGTACTTCTGAGTTCCGGGTGTCCTGTTTCCTTGGTTTTTCGGTACACTCACAGGTATGAACCTATGAAGAAAGGTGAATATTCTTATTTCCTTTCCTTAATTGAGCAGTGTTTTAAACCTATGGATATTTTGGTTTATATGAGCAAAACAGCTTTGTCTTTCTTTCTTTCTTTCTTTCTTTCTTTTTTTTTTTCCGCAGACATCAGGAATATTTTTCTGTGAGATGAGTTGATTGAATGTCCTGTATGGAAATGGGGGGTCCCTATGTTTGCCTATGGCCTTTTCTAAGCGGGAACTGAATTGAACTATGCACACCAAGAGCAGGCAGAAGCAGCCTCTGCGTGGGAAGTACAGGGATTTATAAGACTGAAATCTCTTGCTTCATCCTCCAAGATCTGTACCAACCACAGGATGTGTCATTTACTCAAGAATTTTATTATCTCCCCTCCTTTCTTCTCCCCCCCTTTCCCCTCCCCTTTCTTCTCCCTTCTGTTGATAAAGCCTTACTGAGTTGCCTGGTCAGGCCTTGAGCTTGTGTTCATCCTCTGTCAACCCCCTGAGTGGCTGGGATTACAGGCCTGTACAAATAAACCTGATTTCAGCCTCTTTAAAAGACTCAGAATTGCTGGGAATGTAGCTCAGTTGGTAAACTATTTCCCTAACATACGTAAGGCCCTGGCTCAGGACCGAGTACCACAGACTGAGCAAGGCAGCACCTCCCTGTTTCGTCAGCACTCTGAGGAACGGGTGAAAGGGTCAGAGTTCCGAGGTTGTTCTCGGCCACGTGACAAGGTCCAGGCCCGCGTGGACACACAAGACCCCATGTAATAGCAACCAAATGCACAAAATTATAGAACGAGATAATTAAAACAATGAGTTATTATAGTTGAACCTGGACAAAACATATAAGAACAGATACAAAGAGATGGAGAAAATGGGGCAACAAAAGAGGGAAAACTTATAGCTATCACCGAGAAAAATCTTAACTTTAAAAAAGAACCTCAACTTCAAAAATCTTTTTTGGATTAGTGACTGATATAGGCGGGTCCATTCTACAAGGGGAGGTGTCACCTCTGGGTGACATTTTTAAAAATGCGTGCTGAGGGAGCAGGCCAGGAAGCACCATTCTGCCACAGTGCCTGTCTCTGGGTCCCTCCCTTGACTTCCTGCTCTGACTTCTCCTGGATAATGAACTCTTAAGCTCTAAGATCAAGTAAACTCTCTCCTCCCTAAGTTGCTTTTGGTTATGGTGTTTTATTACAGCAATTAAAACCCAACTAAGACACACTGTCGAAATTACTGTAGTTCTTGGGCTTCAGGAAGTCTAAATAAGGGCAACATGGTCGCAACCCTTAAAAAGTGTACGATCTGATTGGAGAGCCGGCCTGACGTTATGAGTCATAATTTTACAAGCAGTGAAGGGAACCATACTCCTGGCGTCAGGTGTTAGAAGTACAAACGAGAACTCTGGTTTGTGATGAGTGGGAAAGCTCCCGAAAACGGTAAACCGGAAATCAGACCCACAGAGCCGACGGCAGATGCTGGCCGAGGTAAGCGACAGCGTGCTCAGGGTGTTTGAGGGCGCGGAGAGGCCGTGCTGGGGTGCAAGTTAGTAGCGGAGTATTAGAGGGGTTGACCTCAGAGGGGACACGTGGGGAAGAGTCTTGGAGGACACTTTAAACTTTTACCGTGAAGAAGAGGGGAAGCTATGGAAGCATTTTAAGAAGTGACCTGATTTGATGTTTTCTAGAAGGCTTTGTGGATACTTTGAAATTTCTGGAGGGTCATGAACATGCAAAGACAAAGAGAGACCTATGTTTCTGTACAATTTCCACATTTAAATTTATTTATTTATTTATTTGTGTGTTATGTATGTGGGAGCTATCAAGTTTGGTGACAAGTGACTTTAGCCACTGCGTCATCTCACTGGTAGGTAAAAGAACCAAAAGCTGAAGCTGGTGGCAGCTTGGGCTTGGTGGCGAGTAGCTGTTTTCTGAGTGTTCTCTGACAGAAGGCCAATAAGATCGGCTGACAGACCAGATATGAAATGTGAGGGAACAGAAAAGTTGATGTCAATGGCTCAGTAGAAGAATGTGCTTCTAGTCACCAAATGAGGAAAGCCGGGAGAGGAACAAGCCTGAAGAAACAACCAACCAACCACCAACAACAACAACAGTAACAACAACAACAACAACAACAAAAAAAAAACAAAAACAAAAAACCAGAAGTTTCATTCGCCTACTGTAATCCAAATACAGATCTTACTCCTGACATCCAGGCAAGCTCTCCTAAGGAAGACCTAATGGATGGTATGAATTAAGGTGGACGAGTCACCCGAGTTGTCAGTAGGATACTCTCAGGGTGGAGTCAGAAGCACTGTGGGATGACGCTGCCACCCAGTGAATGGGGCTGCTCTCAAGAACAACTTGGGAGGGGGCTTGAACCACTGGAATGACAGGAAAAATATAGAGGCAAAGACCAGATATTGGTACATGGGTCTCAAGTGTCATCACCTAGTAGCAGAGGGAAACGTGAGGATGGGCTAGAGCAGAGGAAATGAGCCATCGTTCAGGGTCAGGGAGACTTAAGGAGGGTACAATGAGACACTGAGGTCATGGGACGTCCACATCTGGCAGGAGAGTTGTTGAGATGATGTAAAAAGACAAAGGAAGAGGTGAGAGAGGAGAAACTGTGCCAGGAAGTGGGGTCAGGGATAGTGTTCCTAGCACATACCGTATATTAGCTAAAAGCCAGGTGATAACTCTCCATAGCTTAGCCTCACCTTCTCTGCTAATACCTACCTCTATAAAATTGTTCTAATTACACTTTTATTCATTGATTGGGTGTTGGAGCAAGTACTTGAATGCCATGGTGCGGGTGTGGAGGTTAGAGGAAAATAGTGGAAGTTGGTTCTCTCCTTCTACTAAATGGGTCTTAGGGATGAAACTTGGGTCATCGGGTTTGGGGACGAGTGCCTTCATTGGTGGAGCCACCTCTCCAGCCCATCGCTCCAGCTCCATGTGTAAGAAGTCAATCATTACCGTTTATTTCTAGTGTGTGGTGTCTTTGGATCACATTAGCTAATCACAGTTGGGCAGGAGGCCCTGGCCCCTGTCTTCATATCTAGACCCTCTTAGATCACCCTAGGACTGAAAGGTTACAGGCAATCCGCTCGGTGACTAGACCCATGAACCAGAAAAGGAGGGAATCTCGAATCCCAGGATACACGTTAGGTAAGACTTCAAACCCTGGCTCAGTAGGATGGCGAACTTGAAGACACGGGACAGAAGAAACCAGCCAACGAGGAATTCAGAAGGCAGGAATGCCATTAGGAGTATAAAAACTAACACCGTGTACCAAGTCAGCGGAATAGCTATGTTTTGTTTGCTCGCTTGTCTTTTCTCTAGGCTGACAACGGACTTTGCAAGGTCACAAAGCAAATGTTTTGCTGTCCATACTCTTGAGTCTTCGCACTTTATTATGAAGTGAGTACTGTCTCTCATGGCTTGGGAGCCTTCCCTGGAATGCCTCCTAACACCTAGGTCAGAATGCTTTCAAGCCCACCTTCTGATTGTTTGTGGCAGAACGGAGGACCAGGCTACAGTACTCCAGCATGCCCAGTATGGGTTCCTGGGTTCTTGGCTTTTACTAATGATTCATGTGGGTGCCTCAAAAGTCCAGAAGGGGGCAATGTGACATTAGGACTTCGGTCCTTTTACGTTTCACCAATGGTTTGGACTTATATCTAACATTGCTAAATCCAGAATCCCAGAAGGTCTGAATCCCAGAAGGGCTAGAGTGAGCCAGAGATGTCTTGGGTCCTCTTCTTGCTTGCCAGTAAAAACCCTGAGAGAGAAAGGGCCTGGTCTAGAACAGAAGCCAAGGTCTACCCTAATTCTGACCCTAAACCAACAGCACATGCCCCTCCCTCTTTGGTGGCTTGATTTGAAAGAACTGCCTTCAAAGTAGAGTTCCTCAGCTTGCATCACCCACTGACAGTGTTTAATGAAAGGACACATTTACAATCCTCTCTTTAAGAGCTACAGTATTTTTTCATAAGTGAGTTAAAACAGTAATTTTGTATTAGAGATACTGAAAAAAAATGAGAAAACGCGAAGCTTTAAATCCCCTTTCCCTAAAGTTCTATAAAGCAAAAATGCTTTGGCCAAGTAGAGGCAAAATTTAAAGCCAATGAAATTTACATTGTTACAAAATTTACAGTCTTACGGGAAAAGTAAGATGGCCGGCCTGGCAAGATGGCTCAGTGGGTAAGGACACTTGCTGTGACCTGAATTCAACTCCCATGTAGGAGAGATCTGAATTCACAAAATTACCCTCTGCCCTCCACACGTGTCCACACATACATACACATACATACATATATGATATATAAAATTGTAACAAATCATTTAAATAAATAAATTGATGGTATGGTTTTGTTGAAGTTAACTTTTTTACTCCAAAGTTATAATGGCATTCTTTTTGATCACTGGTCTTCCTTCCACAGAATTAGATAGAGTTAAGATTTGTGGATTTGATTACACAAAGGTATAAATATTTGAATTATTCTGCTGTCCCAGATAATTGAATTTTGAAGTCTCTGCAGTTGGTTGCCTTGGCCCACTATCCTTTGTCTTTTGTCTGTCTCTAAATAGAGCTAATTCCCTAATACCATCACCCGTGTTGCTCTCCCTGTCTACCAGAATATCTTCCACTACGTCCAAGTGAAGTTACAGAACATAAAAGACAGCAATTTGGGCTTTCATGTGCAAACGTTTTAATCCCCTAAAAATAAACTGTGAGTTGCAAATAAGTACGAGTGTCCCCACACTGCTTCCTAAATTAGCCCTTTCTGGGGACATGGAGAATGTTTGGTTTTGCTTGTTTGCTTGTGGTTCAGTGCATGGCAGGTTCCGGTCACGACATGTCTCTGTGTCACCCCCTGCTTGTTTGAAGGCAAGTGCTGTCTTGTAAAGGTGCTCGAAGGGTTTATGTTTTGGGTTTCTGCATTTGGCATCCAGGAGCCTGAAATGCTTCTGTTGGATTACGGCCTTTTCTATTCTTGTTCGTTTGAAATGGGTGGTTGATAGGCGACCTAGGCACTCAGCTCTCACCCTCAAGAAGCAAACCTAAAGGCAACTTTGTTAACTTCAGTTGCCCCTAGATTTCATTTGTTTAATGCATGGAAGGGGACTGAAGAGTGCTCACTTCACAATGTTGTCAGGGTATCCATTCCTGGGGGATGTGTCAGAGACTGAGGTGAGGAGTGAAAGGTTGAGCTGGGGGGTCAGAGGCTGAGGTGAGAGGTCAGAGGCTAAAGTGAAGGGTCAGAGTCTGAGGTGAGGAGTCAAAGGCTGAGGTGAGGGATCTTCTTCTAACTCTCCATGTCATGTTTTTTCATGACAGTGTCTTCCATTAAACTTGGAGCTCTGTTTTGCTTAGACTGGCTGGCTGGCCGGCAGGCCTCTAGGGTCTCTCTTTCTCTGCATCTCCAGCGCCAGGGACATAGATACTCATGACTGCATCCAGCTTTTGCATAGAGGCTGGTAGTCCAAATTCATGTCCTCATGCTTGAATAAGAAGCATTTTACCACTGACTCATCTTCTCTGTCCCTATACAATACGATTTTTTAAATAGTCGCTAAATTTTGCTCCATCAAAGAATAGAATAATTGTGGGTTTAAAATGCTAGACATTCTACATCAGACAACGCCCTGTTGAATGGCCTCCACTTGCACACACACACTCAAACACACACACACACACACACACACACACACACACACACACACACAGCAACTCTGGTCCAACCATTCAGTTTCATTTACTTATGTTTTAAAAATATTTAATCCACCGTTTAAAGATTTAGAGAGTTTATCAATAAACAACAACAACAAAACAAAAACAAAAACAAACAACCGAAAAAAACAAAACTTCTCAATTCCAGATTTCCTTAGGGGATTATAAGACTAGACAAACATACGCTTGCATTTCAGCCTGGCTACCCAGCTGGGGCAGAGCAAGGGCTGCCTTAGCATGCTGGGCACGGGCACCTAGAAGGGTCATCCATACAGAAGTCCTTCCTGCCCCATCCTCACAGACATTTCACTCTGTGATCCCCATAGTCACGGGCACTCTACGGTGGTTGAACTCAACACTGAAGAGAGCTGGTGTAGGCCCAGCAGACTGAGCGGATTGGCTGTAGATTGTGAGTGTGGGTGGACCCCGGAAGACGTGGGAGGAGCAACAGAGCAAAGCATCCTGTGATAGCAAGTGGGGAAGCGGTTACAGTGTTACAGAGTAGCCGCGCTGCACTCACACAGAAACAGTTTCCACTGATTTTGCTTTTGCTACAGAACCTCCCTCACTGATCCCCTAGGGGAATCTCAGTGCATATGTTGGGAAATAGGAACTAAGGCCAAATGTATCGATGGCGCAAATGATTTCTAAATGCTAAAATAAACTCCCAAATGGACTGTATTTGTTAACGATCTCTGTGAGGGTGTAATGTGTCCGAGAAGGCTTACAACCCCAGTCTGATTATCACCCAATCTCCTGGCCACATATAGAAAAATACATACATACATACATACATACATACATACATACATACATACATACATACATCACCCAGATTTTCCTCTAAGCAAGCCTGGCCCTGCCAACCAACAAAGGGTTTGTCTGAAAGCTTTGCCTAGAAGTTTTGAAATGGAGATGAAGAGAACAAAGGCAAGATGGCTTCCTTTGATATTATTTTCACAGCGTGTTGCAAGTCAAGAAAATAAATTACCAAGGAAGCTCTGTTTTCTTTCATCTTATTTAACACCTCGCTGTGCAGCAGTAAGCTAATAATTAAGGGACTGCCTCCTCCTCGGATACTTTGATGTATGATGACCGACTCCATATATTTGGTTGAGTTTTAAAGCTCTCATTAGTGTCCATAAAAACTGGTCAAAATCAAAGAGGCAAAAAGCAAGAACAACAGCGGAAACCACCTGCATCTGAAAAATGGGAGACTTCATCAGAAATTAATCGTGCCTTAACTCTATTATTCCGTGTAATTTTCAACATGGTCTAGCTTGATGTCTCGGGATTCTAGTAAAAAGCAGTCAGGATATTGCTGTTGGTAGCAGTTCTTTAAACTCTAAGTAGGACTTCTATTGACCGAGACCTAATGTGAGTAAGTCTCCAGGAGGAGAGGGGGCAAAACTTTGCAAAATGAATATGTATTCACCTGTGGGCAGATACAGCTACACAGATTTACCATTCACCCATGGACATATACACTCTCTTCTCATTCATAACTGTTTTAGAAATGTCCAGAATTTATTGGCAATTCAAGTGTGACCGGAGATGTATGTTTGTCACTGACGAGAATGTAACAGTGTGGCTGGAAATTCTGATAATCGGATGATATGATTATCCAGACTCTTCTCCTTTCTACGCTATTTTTCATCTCTTCTTGGTTAAAAAAAATAAAATCTTCAAGTAAATAATTTAATTCCCAAGAGAGCATTTGTTTGCTGAGTAGTAGTAGTAGTAGTAGTAGTAGTAGTAGTAGTAGTAGTTGGTGGTGGTGGTGGTGGTGGTGGTGGTGGTGGTGGTGGTGGTGGTGGTGGTATGCATGTGTGTATGTGTTTGTTTGGTTTGGTTTTATGGATGTTTTTCTGCTTCTTTCTGGTTCTATTTCCTTCGAGTTCCTTTTGGCTGTTGCGGTAGTTTGGGTGGGTATGGTTTCTCCCATTTTGGAGCCCTTCCTTTGGTGAGCCTTGGATGACCATTTGCTCTAGTAGGAAGAAACTACATCCTGATGAGAGTTCTGTCTCTGTCCCTATCTCTCTCTCTGTGTCTCTCCATCTCTCTGTCTCTGTGTGTCTCTTTGTGTGTCTCTCTGTCTCTGTCTCTCTGTCTGTCTCTGTCTCTCTGTCTCTTTCTCTGTCTCTCTCTGTCTCTGTCTCTCTCTCTCTCTTGTGTGTGTGTGTGGGGGGAGCACTGGCATTGAAGAATTTCGCAGTGGGCAGTCAGAGATTTTTGCATTGCACAATCTCTAAATGTAGACTTTGGGAGGCCCTTTTCTCCTGAGCTAGTCCAACCAAAGACAATCCCCTGCCTGGAGGCTTAGATGTTTGGTTCCCTCCCTTTCAGAAACTGCAAGTGCAGGGTGGTGAAGGAAACAGGATTGCATAAACAACTTTTACCTAATGTCCTCTCCTGCCTAGGGCTCTTTCTGAGCTGGTACAGGAGGGCAGAGGACATTCCAGCCTAGCTTTGGAGAAACAAAGGCTTGGTTCTTGCTCTCTTTCTCACTCAAGTTTCCATGCTTTTGACTCTGCAAACTCCAACCTAACCACTGAGATATGCACTCCATGTTTTATGCTTTTATTTATATTTATTTACATGACTTATTTTGAAATAGCAAAGGGTTCATTTCCCCCCTAATTGGATTATTAGCATTATCAACAAGTTTCAATTCATCTTCAATACAAATCTCATTCTTATCAATTTGTAAAAGCTTCTTTATCTACTTTAAATAGAAGAGTAACTGTTTCATTCAAGAGCACATCACAAGAAATCTAACTTGAGGGTATACAGCTTGAAAACCACTATCCAGCTTGACCGCTGTCAGCAATTGTATCTGACATGTGGGGTGCTGTCCCTAGGAGGAACCAAGAGTTAATTAGGGTAGTGATGTTAAAACATTGTTGTAATTTTTAGGGCCAGAGTGGAACTCAAGATCCAGAGCTCAAATTGAGAGTTTTGGGGAACCAGGAAGGCAGAGAATGAGTAATGATGCTGCCAGCAATTGTGTAGGCGCCAAAGGAGCAGGGGCCCAAAGTCCTGCGGACTTGGGAAGAGTGAGCTCTTGGAATGAGAAATACAAGAAGATGCATTTGTAAGGAGTCCTTCAATACTTCCCGACTGGGTGATAAAATTGCAGCTAAGATCGTCATCTACCCTGGAAGGTGGAGTCAAGAGTCCTAGCAGCTGGTAGAGCATAGCCTAGGCTTTGGAAAGAATGTGCTGGAGTAAGTTTTCTGAGATAGTTAAAAGTAAATGTTGGGCTAGAGTTATTAGTGTATAAATAAAAAGATAACTACCTTTGCCAAACCATACCAAAGTCTAATATTGGATAACTTGGTGCTTAGTTCATTTTTTCTTCAACAAACTTATCAGATGAGTGCCAGGTGATGTGAAGAACCCTGGGGCGCAGACAGAACAGAGCACACCTTCTTTATTTATTTAGCTCTGGTAAAATAGGCCAAGGGCAGCCGGGTGAGGAGGTAGTCCAGGAGGGCACAGCCTGCTGCACGGTGAGTGACTCATGGCACCCCAGCTAGCTCTCCCTTGTGCATAGGTTAAGCTAAAGTTTCTTTCTGAGTTATGGTTACCATTATTCCTGTCTCTCCTGAGCTCTGTTTTGCAAATCTGATGGCACCTAGTGTCACTTGACCTTCGCTTAGCCAGACATACAGAGATAGGTTTCAGTAGCTGTGAACTCTCTTAACATTGGATGCAAATTGTGTGGCTGTGCTTTTGCCTGGTCATAGATTGTGTTATCGTCTCAAAGGAGCCTGTGAGCCCAGGACAATTACTGATTTATGTCTTAAAGTTCCCTAATCTAATAAAGGAACTTTTGCCTTAACATTTTTTTAAACAACTGAATCACTGTCCCTTGGAGTTGTGTTAGCTACTGCTATGTGGCCCCTTTTAACCCTCTGTTCTTACACCTTCAGATCCTCATATCCAGAGACAGGAGGAATGCCGGGCACAAGCATCCTAACCTTTCTTATAGCAACTGCATAGTAACCTATAACGACCACAAGGCAGTCCTACTCATAGCAAGAATATAATATTTTCAAACAGAAATCTGTTATTTCCAAGGTAATCTGTTAGGTTTAATTCGGGAGGTTTTTGTTTGTTTGTTTGTCTGTCTGTCTGCCAAATTTTCAGTTTGAAAAGATGCTCAAGTTCAAAAATCAAGTTCAACACACATTTAGCCAACGCTGTACACACAGAGCCCGCATTCCATGCTGTGGGAGGGGGAGTGGGGGCACAATGTACTTTCTACCTTCATGGAGAAGTGACATTTCGGAAAATATACAAACGGCCACCAAGGGGATTCAGACAAAGTGCTGAGTGGTGTTTTGTTAACATCTTAAAGGACTCCATGAACCTAGGACACTTAACAGCATAGAGAGTGGGGGCAGTCTGGAGGGTCGATCCACAGGGCTGCGTCCGCACCACTGCACACCACCCCTGCGCATGCTGTAGCCCATGCGCCCTCCGTCTCTGTCTCTCAAAGGGCTAGGCTCGGAGGCTGACGGCCCAATCAGTAATGTAAGAAAAAATAAGCATAGTGGAGAAGTTGGCTTTGTCCTTTGAGAGACAGAAACAATGAAAGCAAATAGTGAAAGGAGAACCCCACTGGAATATGAAGGCATTAAAGGAGATAAAACACATTCACAAAAATGTAAGGCAGTTCGAAAATTAATAACATTAGTCATTATCACTGTTGCATCTTTTTAAAAAAAATCTATCTTTGAAATAAGCTAATACAATACAAATATTTTCCTAAACTTCAAGTAATACAATTGCCTAGCTTAAAGGATACGTGAAACTATAAAGGCGTTCCTAAGACGAGTATTGTGGACATGGATACATGTTGACTTTTCTTTTTGTTCAACAATGTGTAATTTAGCATCGACTATTAATATGATATTTGTAGAGTGCTTTTATAAAAGTGTTCATAAAACGGTGTCTCATTCTCCTGGGCACTACGTTAGAATGGGCTAATAATTATTTTACTCTCTGTCCTTAGGATGAGCTGTCATCTGCCAAATTTTCAGGACAGCTCAGGGCTTAGAAGAGGGCTCATCTAAATAAAGGCCGGCTAAAGTGACATTGTGGAGACTTAATCCTTCTCTGGCTGCCTGTGTGACCAAAGGCTGATTTACAAGACTCTTCCTTTCTGGAGTTCAGATTCTTAAGTCCCCGGGGTCTTGCGACTCGACAGCAAGAGAAAAAAAAAAGCGAAAACGAAATGAAGGTCAGCGATGAGCCCCCATTGCAGCGACTCGGGGGCCGCCAACGGGCTTTTACACTCTGGAACGCAAGACTGCCTGGTTACACAGGGAATTAACAGAGTGGAGCTTTTGTCCCCCTGTCGCAGCCATCTACCACAGAGCATCAGGTTCCATCCCGGGAGGAGTTGTGGTAACTGAATGCGCATCTGGGCTGTACAGCTAGAGCTCGGAAATCCGAAGTGAGGGAAAAGTGGGAAGGGCCTGAAGTGAGGCCCCGCTGGGCTGTGTGGACTCCATCGGGTCACTGGGTGTCCACAAGGGTTTTTTGCTCAGCTCTCCCCGCTCTCATGGACACTGTGACTCACATGGACACTGCGCTCCCGGGGGCCTCAACTCAAGCCTGCTTCACTGGCCACCCCTGCCTGTCTTGCAAACTGCCCTGACAGTGGCTGTGGGCTGAGATGGAGCCATGAGCCTGCATAGACGATGACTGCAGTGGTTGTGAATGGAGGCGGCCTGGTGAACACACATTGTGACAGGTGGGACCGTAGAGACAGTGCGGAAGGCAGCTGTCAGACCGAGGGCAGCAAGGACGGCGAGGAGGACCAGCCGCGCCAGCTGACACCCTTCGAGAAACTGACTCAGGACATGTGCCAAGATGAGAAGGTGGTGAGGGAGATCACGCTGGGGAAACGCATAGGCTTCTATCGAATTCGAGGGGAGATCGGAAGCGGAAACTTTTCCCAGGTCAAGCTGGGAATTCACTCCCTAACCAAAGGTAGGCTCGGACTTCCCAAAGATTACCTGGGAGGTATTGGGGCCTAATTGAGGGTGGGGATAGAAGGCTACTTAAGGCCTGTTTGTACTGGGGTGTCATAAACAACGTCCTGGAATGTTGCAGAAGACCTAGACTACTAGGTCTGTAAATGATCGGGTCCAAGGACCCCTCTAACCAACCAGACTACCTGTTCTCTTGGGAAACGGAGGGCTTGGTCTCAAGGCCTTAGTCGTCTTTGTAAATGTTCCCAATGACACTTTGAATCTTCACTTCACAATGGGCAGCTACTGGTTGCCCTGGGACTCTGGTTCATCAGGGCTCACAACTATGGCCTAAGGGAGGAACAGTGGAGAGAGCACAGGATGCTTTTGCTAGCCTACCCTAATTGGGCCCTTTCCCAGAGTTAGCCCAACTTAGTTAAAGCTAGGAATTGACTTAAGAGAGAAAAACTCTGACAAATCAGCACGCTGAAAGCACCATCTGAAACTCATGGGTATTTTCCTCTCCTGAGAGACCCTTCCTCATGTTGTCTCCTTGACCTACCCTGTTACCATGCCCCAGGGTCCTGCTTTTCTTCCATCAGAGATATCTTTTGCTTTCTGTTTAGCTCAGCCCCAATCACGTGACCTTTTAATCTGTTTTACCTCTGCAGAAAAAGCACAGTGGTACGGGACTTGTCCAGTGTTTGTAAGATCCTCTGAGTTCAATCACCAGCGCAGCCAAATAAAAGGCATCATAGGTGGGCACACCCCCAACACACATGTGCACTGGTGCTTACACTCAGAAGTCACTGGAGCATCAAATCTTCCACCCCACTCTGAAGCCTCCTGGGTGTCTGGGTTCACACTTCCGCATCACAGCTACCTTAGACATCTCTGGAAATTAAAGTACCTTTCCCGGTTTCCCAGTTTCCCAGTTTGCATTGGCAAAATACACCCGGCAACAGTGCTTGCTTCTTTGGGTGACAGAAGGAGTGAGTAAATGATCAATCAATGCTAGTCATTGATGAGATTGTTTTCAGGTACATCTATCTCTCTTGCCATTCTGCAACCAAAGATAAATTGAATTCCTTTTCAAACAGAACTTCTTTTCTCCTATAACCCAAGATCAGTTCACCTGCTCCCCTGTGGACTGTGATCTCCAACTCTGCCGATCCATGTGGTGCTCTTTCCTGGACTGCTTTGGGATGCTAATTTCTCCATTTTCTTCTTTTGAGTCAGGGTCTTCTTAAGTTGCCAATTGAACTCATTCTGTAGCCCGTACATACCATGAACTCTTTATCCTCTGACCCCAGCCTCCTCAGCAGATGCGATTACAGGCCTGTGCCACCAGGTCTAATAGTTAGCATTTCATGTATATATAGGCTCATATGTCCAGAGCGGTTTGTATGGATGCACATGTGGTGCTGAGAACCAAGCCCAGGGCCAAGTACATTGTAACTGAACAGTCTACCACTGAGCTGTCCCTTAGCCCTGGAGCATTTTCAAATATAATAATTTTCTCTGTGAACAACATGACTTTTTCTTTTAAAGACTTATTTATTTCATGTATGTGGGTACACTGTAACTGTCTTCAGACACACCAGAAGAGGGCATCAGATCCCATTACAGATGGTTGTGAGCCACCATGTGATTGCTGGGAATTGAACTCAGGATCTCTGGAAGAGCAGTCAGTGCTCTTGGCTGCTGAGCCGTCTCTCCAGCCCACCGTGACTTTTTCTTATTTTAGTTATTTTTAAAACATGTTTATTTTTAGACACATTCCTTTAACCCTAGCAATGGGGAGGCAAAGGCAGGCAAATTCTCTGTGTTTGAGACAAGCCTGATCAATACAGAGTGAGTGCCAGGTCAGTCAGGACTACACAGAGAAACCTGTCTCAAAAGAGAGAGAGAGAGAGAGAGAGAGAGAGAGAGAGAAAGAGAGAAAAGAATTATTTTTTTATTTTATTTTATATGTGTCAGTATGTCAGTGTACTGTCAGTGTACAAAAAAGGGTATTGGATCCCTTGGAACTGAAGTCTTCAGATGGTTGATAGCGGCCATGTAGGTGCTGGGAAACAAACCTGGGACCTCTGGAAGAGCAGCCAGTGAGCTGAGCCATCTCTCTGGCCCTTTCCTTTCCCTTTAAAAATACATTTTAACTTTGTTACACAATAAATTTACATATTTTAGGATGCAGAATGACACACACACATATTCATATGGGGCAGGTGCTTCTGATTTCCTTGGGTTAGGAATATTCAACACTGTCTGTACATGTATTCCTAGGTGTTTGTTCTGTTATTCAGAAGACACACAATTGAAAGTTTCAATACACAGTGTCAAACATCAGGGGCAAATTTTAAAGCTTTATTCATAAAACTATATCTAGGCTTAGTTTTGGTGCTTTTTAGTCCAACTCAGAGATGTACCTGACTCTGCCTCCAAAGCGCTGGGGTTAAAGGTGGGCTCCACTGCCCTGTTCTAGACTACATCTAGACTAGTACTCCAGACCTAACCCGGACGGCTGTGGCTCTCCCGTCGTCTAGAGCAGAATGGAAGGAAAGGCGAGGGCCCAGAAGTTGAGGCAGACATCATGGCTAGGGAGAGCAGAGGAGACCTTGGATAAAGCCACACCAAGAGAGGAAGTCACAGGCCACACCCGTGCACCAGAAGCCTGCAAGCCGAAGTCTGAGCAAGTTCCCCGATGTGGCTCTGGTGGTTTCACGTGAGTGAGTGTAGCTCAGGTGTTGGAACGAGGAGAGGAGATGGGGGGGGTGGGGCTGAGTACATTGTAGACAGAGCTTTGCCTTGAGAATCAGAAAGATTTGCTTCACAAACCAAAGCAGGCATCTGACTTCGTGCAAACCACTTTGTCTGCAGTTGTATTGTTAACCGATTACACACCACGATTCTTAAATTTGTTAGACAACACGTGTGAAGTTTAGGGTCTATAGTAGCTACTCAGTAAACAAAACCCCACACATTTATTCTGTATTTAAACCAACTTAGACTTAAAACTTTAAAAAGAAATTAATGAGGGGTTGGGGATTTAGCTCAGTGGTAGAGCGCTTGCCTAGCAAGCACAAGGCCCTGGGTTCGGTCCTCAGCTCCGAAAAAAAAAAAATTAATGTTATAGTAATTGGGGGAAACAGTTGCTTGGAAGGTAATGGTAAAAATTTGGATGTAATAATATATTGGTAAAATAAACGCAGATTTTTAAAGTTTTAAGAAGGAATCACGAGCTAACCAAAAGTAATTGAGAAAAACAACCAATACAAAACTTTCTTTTTGCATTGATCAGGAGAATTGACTAGAATGACATTTTTTATTCTGTAACAACATTTTATGCGGTCGAAGCCTACTTCAGGCCACCTGTGAGCGGCATTTAGTTTGTGCCTTGTGAATCCTCAGGGCTTCACATTAGGAAACCATGGTGTTATTCAGTTTCTTCTGCCTTATAGATGAGGAATCAGAGGTGCAGACCCAGCTGCTCCCACATCACAACAAATCTGGGTGTGCAGCTGGGTTTCCGTCTTCCTTCACAAGGCCTCCTTGGAATTCTGGGATAGTGTTGAAGCGGCTTGTCTCTCCTACCATGCCTCTGACCAGCTAGCCGAAGTTGGCTGCTACCGACGCTGGTTCTAGGCTCTGCACACTCTCCTCACTTTCATGGTACTCCCAAGCAGTGATTCTGTCAAAGAAACAGGAAGCAACCAGAGCAATAGGAGTATGGAACTGTGTTAGTCAGCTTTGCAGTACTATGACAGAATGCCTGAGACAATAAAGTTTTGAGGGGGAAAGGTTTATTTCATTTACACTTTAAGAAGTTTCAGTTCATGCTTATTTGACCCCATTGCCTTTGGTCCTGTGGTAAGGCAATACAGCTCAGCGGAAGCTGTGCTGGAAGAAGCTGCTCGAGACATGCAGAGAGACCAGGGTCCCACTGTCCCCTTCAAGGGGACACTCTCAATGCTTAACATCATTCCAGTAAGCCCCACCTCTTAAGTTTCTGCCACCTCCCAGAAGCATCATGAACCAAGACCAAGTCTCTAGCATGTGGACCTTGGGGAGTATGTCATAGTCAAACTGTACCAGTAACCAAATCTCACAAAAGCAGCATCGAGTCTTCTTACAGATGACTTCCTATCTGTCCTTCTCCCCTCAGACAATGTCTAGGAGAAAAGAGTCATCATGACTCACATGGGAAAAGGCAGGGCAGTCCTGAGGGACACACAGACTTCAGAGTTAGTCAGATTTGGGTGGAATTGTGATTCTTTGCTTTCCTATGTGTGTGGCTATGAACAAGCCCTGTCTCCATTCTGTGTGTTTTCCCATGTGTAAAGTGAGACAAGCATTCACTTGCATTAGTTGTATAGGATTGTTGTGTGCAGAAGATTTAAAAGTATATAATATTATCATAGTCTGCTTTCTATTGTTATGATAACACATTCTGACCAAAAGCAACTTGGGAGGAAAGTTTGGTTTGGTTTACACATCCCAGTCAAAGCCCATCGCTGATGGAAGCCAGGGTTGGAATTCAAGGCAGGAACCTGAAGCAGAGGCCACAGAAGGGTGCTGTTTTCTTGCTTCTCTCCGTGGCTTGCTCGGTCTGTTTTCTTATACAACCCAGGACCATCTCCCTAACAGTGGCCCCACTCAGTATGTGCTCGGTGGCCTGGGCCTCCCACATCAATCATTAATTAAGAAAATGCTTGCCCATAGGCCCATCTGATGGGGGCATTTTCCCAGCTGATCTCAACTGGTGTTCTGTCTTCCCAGATGACCCTAGGCTGGATAAAGTTGACAAAAAACTAACCAGAACAAATATGCTACATACCATACGCCTGACAGAGCACGTGGGAAGTTTTCATTAAATAATAGCATTAGACTTCCTTCAAAACAGTGTAGATTCCTCAGGCCTGAGTCAGTTATGGGGCAGTTCCAGGAACATAGATCTGTTCAAACTCGCTCGGATGGAAAGAGGTGTGAGAACCCTCAGCGGAGTCTCAGCCTTGTCGCTCGTGGGATTGGAAATCCTCCTGGGACTTCATGGGTTCCCACGATAACATTTTATCTTTGTTATCATGGTATTTGTCATCATGATCAATATCTCTCTACTTCTTTGAACAGAACGACGTTTAGTGTTTATTACCCATGATGCATCTTGGCCGAGAATTACGGTTGCTAGCTCAAGTTCCATAACCTCCCCGATATTGCCAGTCCCCATTCCACTAGTGCCAATCTCTTTCCGTTCCAATTCTGAAAAGAAAATATGTTTGCTCACTGGCCAGCTGTGATGGCTGCCTTGGAGTGAAGGCTGCCACAGACCTTAGGGCCATGTTGCCCATTCCTCCCTCAGCAGAACTAGAGGTCAAAGTATCTCTAAAGAGAATGAAGAAGGTACCACGCTGGTAAATTTATCTATCACATATAGAATGACCAGCTAAGCTGTGAGAAACCCAGGAGGCAGGAGTAAGGCAATGGTGTAGACATTTGGTAGACAGGCTGTTAGTTGAGGAAAAAAATGACGATCAGTGTTTATATGAATTGCATGGCTTCCTGTCTGAGATATTATAAAGTTAACTTCATGCCCATCTGTCTGGGTTTCAGAGAACAATTCCTGCTATGTAGTTGGTGATTCATGAAGCTTACATGCCCTTCTTGTGCCTAATTACCACAGCCTAACCCTGTTATCAAAGGTGCACCTGAGGTTATGGGCTGGCATGTGCAAAAGAGACCAGGGAAACGAAGAGGAGTTTGCACAGATGTGGCCCCTGTGCAAAGCCAGCTTCACCAGAATTGTCATGAGGTTTTCTAGGAGATATGCACCATCTGGGTAACAGGAAACAGAGCATTTCAATGCCCTGGAAGATCCAGGATAAAATAATAACAATAACAATAACAGCAACAAAGCTGCTCTGGGTCTCCAGGAAGAAGATGTCCTCTCTTCTGGGGGTTTATTTTCATAGCTGACTGTGCAGCTTCTCTTGGGATCTGGAGGGAGATAAGGTAGACTGAGAGCCATTATGAGCCCCCTTTTAGGCTGATTAGAAATTTCTCAAATGATGCCCCGAGCTTCTGAATGTTTTATGTCCCATCTGTGGTCGGCAATAAAAATAAAAGAAACCGTGGGTGCCTGAGCCTTTCGTGGTCGCTGCCCTTCGTGACCTCCTCCTTCTTCCTTCCCTTGGCTTTGCTTCTTCTCCTTAGGTTTGTTTACTCAGGGATGTACTCGTTTATATTTTATTTATTCATGCGATCATTTACTGGTGTGTGTCAGGCATGTGTGTGCACGTCTGTGAGTGGCTGTGCTCACCTGTACGTGTGTGCTGGGGCTGGAGGTTGACACTGGAATCTCTTCCTTCACCTTTTAGAACATTTAAAAGTGGGGTTGGGGATTTAGCTCAGTGGTAGAGCGCTTGCCTAGCAAGCGCAAGGCCCTGGGTTCCGTCCCCAGCTCTGGAAAAAAAAAAAAAGAACATTTAAAAGTGTATTCTTTGGTAATTTTTACATGAATACAATGTATTTGTTGTATTCATAAATATACTCTGACTCCTCCTCCAGATCCTCTCAAAATCCCATCCCTTTTCTAATTCCACCTTCGCCTCTTTCTTTTACAAAGCATGAATCCAATTATTGCTGATCATAAGTGCCCATGCCAATGTTGTTTACATTGTTCATTCTGTCAATACACTTGGAGCGAACTGTTTTGGCGAGACTGGC
Source organism: Rattus rattus (assembly GCF_011064425.1). NCBI lineage: Eukaryota > Metazoa > Chordata > Mammalia > Rodentia > Muridae > Rattus > Rattus rattus. The sequence goes on from NC_046156.1 coordinate 177,194,168, forward strand.
TTCCCAGTAGGCCCAGGGGATCCACCTGTCTCCCCTCTCTGTAGCATGAGGGCTATAACTTTCACTTGGTTGTTGGGGATACCAACTTGGGTCCTCAAGTGTCCACAACAAGTGCTTAATCCTCAGACCCATCTCCCCAATTACCATTAAAAACAAACAAAATATACTAAATGTCTCCAGAATGCATGCTTTGTTCTGGAATCTACTGAAATGATGCATCTCTTGTCCTATGGGTACTAATAGCTGTTTAGAAACTACTATTTCAGACTGACTGAAAACAGTTGATCCACGTTGTCCCAGAGGCAGGATATGAGAGTGGGTGCACTGGGCCCCAGGCAGAATCTAGAAAAGCCTGCAGTGTGTCCTGAGATTTGTTTCACGGGACACAGTAGAAAAGCTCCAAGAAGACTTGTTAAGTATCCTGTAGGTGAGAAACCATGAGGGCAGTGTAGAGGTAGTTCAGTAGAGCTGGGCAGAGGCACCTGCAAGTGGCAGCGAAGAACATGGACGAGGATGATGTAAGCACTGGCTTTCCCACAAAGACTCTTGCTGAGTTGAGTTTTGTCATTTAGGATTCAGAAAACCTCAGAAGACTGTGAAGGAGTAATTGATGTGATGTGACTTCAGTGAGCAGGGTGAACTCAAGCCAGTCGAATGATCCAGATGAATGAACAATGATGCCCACTGAGACTAAGGGAGTGGCAAGGAGGATGGAGAGGAAGGGTGCGGCTGAAAAATGGTTTAAAATATTGAAAACCAGGCTGGTGTGGTGGTCCAGTGGGTAAAGTGTTTACATTGCGAGTCTGAGGACCAGATCAGATAGTCAGGACTCACATACAAGCCAGGCTTGTGGCTCAATCTTCATGTCAAGAAGGAATCCACGGAGCAAGGGGGCGAGTTAGACTAGCTGAATTTGGGAGCTCAGTTTAGCAAGAGATCCTGCCTCAACAAAATAGAGACAGATTGAGTAAGACACTTGGACTCAACCCAATCTGACCTCTAAATTCTACCTCCCACCACCATACACACAGGGCATCCATGCCCAGACATGAGAGTGCACATACATACATGTAAAATACCATGCATGCATAAAAATTTAAAGTAGAAATTCAAACAAGAATATTTAAAATCTCTGGGCCTTTGGATGGGCAAGATCAGCAAAGGAAAGGGAGAGGGATAAAGTTGACTGTTTTCAGAAGTAATGACTTAACAGAAAATAATACGTTGCATGAGAAGGAACAGATCTGCTAGTAAAGATTTGAAACACTGACATGAAGATTCAAGGAGGTGCAGTTGAGAAGGAAAAGATCTGAGGCTTAGCAAATTTCAAAAATTCAGGGGAAACCCTAGGGTTTTTGTCTCAGTCACTTTTCAATTGCTGTGGCACCACTCCATGACTAAGGCCACTTATAGAAGAGTTTATTGGAGCTTACAGTTTCAGGGAATAAGTCCATGACCATCATGTCTGGGAGCATGGCTGCAAGCAGGCAGGCAGGCATGGTGCTAGAGCATTAGCTAAGAGCTTACATCCTTATTCATAAACAAGGTAAGAAAGAGCTAAGTGGGCATAGCCTAGGCTTTTGAAACCTTACAGCTCACCCCAGTGACATACGTCCTCTAATGAAGACACACCTCCTAATCTTTCCCAAATGGTCATACCAACTGGAGACCAAGCATTCAGATACAAGCCTATGGGAGCCATTCTCATTCAAACCATCACAGGGTTTTAGTTCAGAGTCCTTGGCATCAGATACTGTATTATGCCATAACTTTTAGTCCCTCCCCTTTATTGTAAGTATTAAACATCAGACAAATATTTGGTGAATTGGGTCAGTATACCAACTTCTCATGATAGCATAGCAATGCTGAAGAAGAGCTGCAGATAGAAGATCCTCTGTGCTGTCATGCCCAGGAGGATGGAGCTAGGCACTAACAGTGAAGCCTGTGTAAAGAAAGCTCATTGGCTTTTAGAGTAATACTGCCTCAAAAGGGGGAAGAGATGATGTAGAAGGAAGACATTTTGGAGGTATTCGTTATGAATACTTAATATTTTGAAGCCTTCCCACAAATGTGCTGATTTCTGGCTTCTCCTGAAAAGTAAAATCCAACAGCATCAGATCTGTGGTGCAACCAGGAATGGCCATTTGGAGTAGCTGTGGCCATTCTTCTGTTTCTGGGACACCTGAGGACCATGTAGTCCTGCTGCCTCAACAACCCACCCTTTCTAGAGACATCTAGAGACACCCCAGCTTGTAAATCTGGGTTGAAAGAATGTGTTACCCACTAGGAGGGACCCATGTCCAAGGTTTTGCTTTGTTGCTTTGGTTTGGTTTGGTTTTTCAAGACAAGCTTTCTTTGTGTAGCTTTGTGTGGTTGTCCTGGAGCTTGCTCTGTAGCCCAGGTGGGCCTCAAATTCACAGCAATCTGCCTGCCTCTGCCTCCCACCTAAGTACTGGGATTAAAGGTAGGTGACACCACTGTCCAGCCCACGTCAGAGCTGGTATCAGACATGGAGAAAGCAATTTGTTCTCCCAAACTTCCCAGCACGGAGGATCCAGTGCTCCTCTGCACTTTCCACACTCAAGTCAGAAAACTCTTTCTACAACTGGAGTCAAGGTCACGACACACTTCATAAAGCCGTGGGTTTCCCAAGGCTGTCTTCACTAATACAGGCTCCAAGACTGTGGATTACCTCACCCTACTAGTCCTCCTGGATAATTTTGATCACTATCTGTCACTCTCCATCTCATTATGGAGGGGTCCCCTCAGCCTCTTTAGCACACATGATGCATCTTGTGCAGTCCGACACATGCACCACCCCCTGGGCTTCTCCCACGCCCCGAGTCTCTCACTCAGAGGGGACATGCCACTTTTGATTCTGACCCCCTCCTAATATTAACCATACATATCATAAGGGCTATTTGCCAAGTCCTTCTCTCTCACTGGGTTGTAAGAACAGTGCTTGTCTTCTCCATGCTTAATGCACAGTATGTACTCCCTAAACATGTGTTTGAAGTGAGATAGGGGATGGGGATCTGGCTCAGCTGGTAGAACATTTGCCTCTTCCGGGTGAACACCTAAGCTTGGATTCCCAGAACCCCCACATCACCAGCGGTCAGTGAGCCTTTGTAAATACCGTGGTGGGAGGTGAAAGGCAGAGACCTGGAGATCCTCGGAAGGAAGATCAAGCTAGCCTAGCCTGTGTGGCAAAGGTACAAGACAACAAGAGAAGGTTAAAGGAGTCTAAGAAATGATACCCCAGGTTGTCCTGTGACTTGATCGCACACCATCTGTGAATACACCTCAGTGAAGACTGAGTTCCTTAGGGAACGGACGATCTACCTGTGAGAAACAATTTGGAATAACAGGGCTTTAATTTTTTAATTTAATTTTTTTTGAGACAGGATCTCTCTATGTAGTTCTGTCCATTCTGGAACTCTCTATGTAGATCAGGTTAGCCTTGAACTCACAGACATCTGCCTGGCTCAGCCTTACAATTGATGGGATTAAAGTGTGTGCCATCATACCCAGCCTTAATAATGAGTTCATTCTACCTTTGTGTTGTGAAGCAAAGCACAGATCCTATGTGCTTTAATGTGACAGGACCCAGTTAAGGCACCCAAGAGCAGTGTCTAAAGAGGCTCTCATTCCCACAGCACTCGCCCTGCCCTACACTCGTCCTGTGTCATCGAATGTTAAACCATGTGGGATCTGTGCTTTGCCTGGAGGACATGGGGCGGAGGTCCTATTGAAGGGAGAATGAGGGCCCCACCAACACACATTGTTGGACACTCGAGAGTTCACGGAGGTAAAAGGCCTGCAGTGATTGGTACTGAGACACGGGGGTGGGAGGTGTTGAACACAGGGGAAAGCCTTCTGCAGAGACCTGACCTTCAAGGGTAAAATATTAGGTCTTGCATTAAGAACTTATCCAATAGGGGTTGGGGATTTAGCTCAGTGGTAGAGCGCTTGCCTAGCAAGCGCAAGGCCCTGGGTTCGGTCCTCAGCTCTGGAAAAAAAAAAAACTTATCCAATAGACCGTACAAAATCTTTGTTCGGGAACACAGCATGGTGAGGCACTTGGCACTACCTACTGAATTGTAGGAAAGCTGTGACCAAGAAGAAAGGATGCCCAGAAGATGGACGAGGAAGCCCATTTGCTGGGCTGATAGCCTGTACAGATAGCCAAACTGGGGCTCAATTGTTTATGGCTTGCCTCCTTGCTGCTCAGTACTGCTCCCAACAGAAGACGCACCCCACACAGTAGGCACTATTGCCAGTCCCGTCCATTTCGGAAAGCTGAATTGACCTTTAACACACTAATAACACTCGTGTTCTGAGTAAGTGGCATCTATTCCATGCCAATAACACTGGACCAAAGTTCTTTGAATCAGGTATGTTGCAAGTAGGTCAAACAGCCAGTCCGTCACTGTCTCTTCTAACTTGTCTGCTGACCTCTTTCTGGATAGCCTGGCCAAATCTGAACAATAACAAAAATGACGTTTTATTATGAGCTCAAGATTCACTTAATTTTAATGATAACCATTTTCATCCTGTGGTCTATTTTGTAGAAAGATTACAAGTACTAGTAATCAATACAAAATGTATAGATTAAACTATCTGTGATTCCTATCAGAAGATGAGTTCTGGGGTTGGGAGGGTAGGTGAGTAGGCAGAGTGCTCAGACATTATATAAACTCCATCCCAGTCCTGCGAAAGGTAGGGGTTAGTAGCATACACCTGTAATCTTAACACTGGAGACGAAGGTAAGAGGATAAGGAAGTCAAGGTTATCTTCAACTGTGTAGTGAGTTCAAGGCCATCCTGGAGACCCTTTCTTTTTTAAAAAAGGGAGAGAGTTCCTCTAAACATTTTAATGAAATGTCTCACCATATTTTTCTATACAACTGGATATTTCTATTATGTCCTATATATTTAACCTAAGTAGAGGTAAGTGCAGATTAACATCATTCTTGAACATATCATTATAATCAAAGATGGACCACACTTTAACCATCTCTTGCTGGTTACTTGCTGTTCTCTGTAGCACATGCACCCTTGTACAGGCTGTTCCTTTAAGATTAATTGCAAAAAGTGAAATGGCTGGATTAAGGTATGTAATCACAATTAAGATTTCAACACATTATACCAAACTCCTGTCCAGAACTATTGCACCAAACAGTCCTCCCTCCAGCGGTGCAGTCCTCCGTCCAGCAGTGCGGTCCTCCCTCCAGTAGTGCAGTCCTCCCTCCAGTGATAAGTCTTCCCTCTAGCAGTGTAGTCCTCCTTCCAGCAGTGCGGTCCTCCCTCCAGTAGTGCAGTCCTCCCTCCAGTGATACAGTCCTCCCTCTAGCAGTGTAGTCCTCCTTCCAGCAGTGCGGTCCTCCCTCCAGTAGTGCAGTCCTCCCTCCAGTGATAAGTCTTCCCTCTAGCAGTGTAGTCCTCCTTCCAGCAGTGCAGTCCTCCCTCCAGTAGTGCAGTCCTCCCTCCAGTGATACAGTCCTCCCTCCAGTGTAGTCCTCCTTCCAGCAGTGCAGTCCTCCCTCCAGCAGTGCAGTCCTCCCTCCAGTGATACAGTCCTCCCTCCAGCAGTGCGGTCCTCCCTCCAGCAGTGCAGTCCTCCCTCCAGTGATGTGGTCCTCCCTCCAGCAGTGCAGTCCTCCCTCCAGTGATGTGGTCCTCCCTCCAGTGATGTGGTCCTCCCTCCAGCAGTGCAGTCCTCCCTCCAGCAGTGCAGTCCTCCCTCCAGCAGTGCGGTCCTCCCTCTAGCAGTGTAGTCCTCCTTCCAGCAGTGCAGTCCTCCCTCCAGCAGTGCAGTCTTCCCTCCAGTGATACAGTCCTCCCTCCAGCAGTGCAGTCCTCCTTCCAGCAGTGCAGTCTTCCCTCCAGTGATACAGTCCTCCCTCCAGCAGTGCAGTCCTCCCTCCAGCAGTACAGTGATAGGCCTCTTTCTTCAAGCCTTCGCCAACATAACAGAGACAGAGTATGCCTGTGTTCCGGACTTTATATGTCAGGCATATAGATAGAGTAAAATAAAACACAACCCCTGCAGGGACAGTGAGAATGATAGGAAGGCAGTGTGTACAAGCTAGTGAGCTGAGATTGTGTGCTCTGAACACCCGGTGTCTGGGTGTCATGATGGTATCAAGTGGGTGCCATGGGCAGCCTTCTGGGATAGGTTAATCATAAGGCTAGCCTTGGAGGATCATGATGGTTGGACTGAGTAAAGATCAGAGACAGAATGGTCTGGATGACAATGGATAAAGAAATGGTCCCATCTGTAGATCTTTGTGTCTCAAGAACCAGCAGACTAAAGGGAGAGGAGGTTGGAGAGGAAGCTCTACAGTAACTACAGATATTAATACTGAAGAGAGAAGCCAGTTCTGACCTGGAGCGCTCTCTGAGCTAAGTAAAGGAGTTTTCGCTTTACCCGGTGGAGGTTCCAAGTGAAAACTCCTTTTGAAGGCAGGAGGTGGCATCCAAAGCTGTTTAGATATTGATATGGCCTTGAGGATTACTTTTCATTTCCATTGATTTGAGAACCACTGAACCTCTGTGTCTAACAGGATGAAGGAGACCACCCAGAACCCTTCCAGCCTTCATACCTACTTTCCCATTAAACAAAAACAAATCAACAACAACAACAAACCCCTTTATCTCCTTCTACTTTCCAGAAAAGGTGGCCATTAAGATTCTGGACAAAACCAAGTTAGACCAGAAAACCCAAAGGCTGTTATCCAGAGAAATTTCCAGCATGGAAAAGTTGCACCATCCCAACATCGTCCGTCTTTATGAAGTTGTGGAGACCCTGTCCAAGCTCCACCTAGTGATGGAGTATGCAGGAGGTGGGGAGCTCTTTGGGAAAATTAGCACCGAGGGGAAACTTTCTGAACCGGAAAGCAAGCTCATCTTCTCCCAGATCGTGTCTGCCGTGAAGCACATGGTAAGCAGGGGCTCCCGGTCTGCCAGCCTTGGGAACGTGGGGGCTTTGGTTCATTTTCACATCATCATCATCATCGTCACAGAGTGTTGGCTCTGCATTAACAGCTCCTGCTGTGGGCCCCAGGCGTCTGGCTGGGACCCTGATCCTTGCCTCCAAAGCAGCATCCAGGATCTTGTCACACAGCAGGCCCATGGCTTCTCCAGAAGTCAATAGAAGCCACTGAAAGAAGCCAGATGATCATCCTTCTCTTTATCGGCCACACCCATGTCTCCAGACTCATATTGTACCTCTTACTGTAGATGGTTTGTCATTGCTCCTTGGCCCTTCTTTCCTGTACCAGATGCCTTTATACCTCATCCTGTGTCTTACGTTTTAGTCCTATCCACAGGTCACGACCAGCCCAATTTCCTTTTCCCTCTCTGAAATTTGCTTTGGTCTCAGGCCCATTGATACCAGACTTTGTTGTTTTCAGTGACCACGTCAGGACTTACTGCCTCTGTACCTCACAATTGACGTTCAATCAAGTCATTCTTTAGTTCCCGGGTTATTTCTTTATATAAAACTGGATTTCGTGAAGCACACTGCCTAAATCCTCCAAGATCTGTTCTCTCTGTCTGTCTCTCTCTCTGTCTCTCTCTCTGTGTCTCTCTCTCTCTCTCTGTGACTCTCTCTCTCTCTCTCTCTCTCTCTCTCTCTCCTCTCTCTCCCTCCCTCCCTCTCTCTCTCTCTCTCTCTCTCTCTCTCTCTCTCTCTCTCTCTCTCTCTCTCTCTGTGTGTGTGTGTGTGTGTGTGTGTGTGTGCTCACTAGGGCCAGCCATACTACGGGCACACAGAAGGAACTTGACTTGTGAGTCTAACTACCAGATATCAAGGAGAAGCAGCAGCAGAGTGTCCAGCAGGGAGCACAGTTATAGGTCTGTAGAAGCCCCGTGGCCTACCACTTCTCCCTGACTCTGGTCTCAGAAGAGAGAAAGTCGTGTGGAAAGGACCAGACTGAGAACGTCCCACACAGTGTCTTATATAGTTCCCACAGCAGCCTTATGAAGCAAATGTCAGCATCTCATTTAATGCAGAAATCTCATTCATACTACACCTATTATTCATAGAATCGAATGTATTATTAGCTTACGAAGCCCATGTTTCGAACGCCAAGGGTTCATTAGGACAAATGGCATTAAACCTTTACCCAAGCCTTTAAAACTAAATGGGTCAAAGTTCCCCAGACTATTGCCTGAATTTAGAGTGTGAGGGCAGGAAGGCACACGTACTCGAGACATATTGCAGACTCTGTTGCAAGAAACCGGCCAAACTCAATCTCTTCTCTTTTTTTGCTAAATTATATGAGCCCACCCAAAGGAGTCTAATCAGGTGATAGGAACAGGCCCCAAGACTTCCTGCTCTTGGTCTCAGTCAAAGGAATACTCAGAAAAATCAGGTAAGATCTCAAAAAGCAAGGCTTATTAATTGGTTGTGTTTCAAAATTGTGCAGTTGCATAACATCTGGGTCTCTTTTCTGGCATGAAGTCCAGAGTCTGTGTGGCATGAATTCCAATCTTCGGCCCCACAGAAGACCCAAACCCTTGGTCTATTTGTGGGAGTTCAAGCAACAAACTGGGTGAAAGGTCGTGGCAGAGTTTGCTAATGCAATCTAAGCTGTTTTCTATTGAATTTGAGGTTGTCCACCATCCATCACCTCTCTGCAGAGAAACAGATATTTTTCTATTTTGTCATTTACTTCTAAAGTGACTGTTCTCTCACGCTTCTTCACAGCATGAAAACCAAATTATCCACAGAGATCTGAAAGCAGAAAATGTCTTCTATACCAGTAGCACTTGTGTGAAGGTGGGGGATTTTGGATTCAGCACCGTAAGTAAGAAAGGCGAGATGCTGAACACCTTCTGTGGGTCTCCGCCCTACGCTGCACCGGAACTCTTCCGTGACGAGCACTATGTGGGCGTTTATGTGGATATCTGGGCCTTGGGTGTCCTTTTGTACTTCATGGTGACTGGTACGATGCCATTTCGAGCAGAAACTGTGGCCAAACTGAAGAAGAGCATCCTTGAGGGTGCCTACAGCATACCCCAACACGTGTCAGAGCCCTGCCACCGGCTCATCCGAGGAGTCCTTCAGCCCACGCCCACAGAGAGGTACGGGATCAACTACATCATGAGCAACGAATGGATGCGAGGGGTGCCATACCCCACCCCTCTGGAACCTTTCCAACTGGATCCTAAACATTTGTCAGAAACTAGCACCCTCAAAGAAGAAGAAAACGAGGTGAAAAGCACTTTAGAGCACTTGGGGATCACAGACGAACATATCCGGAATAACCAAGGGAGAGACGCTCGAAGCTCTATCACGGGGGTCTATAGAATCATTTTACATCGAGTGCAAAGAAGAAAAGCCCTGGAAAGTGTGCCAATGACGACACTACCAGAACCTAAAGACAAGGACCTAAAGAAAGGGTCCCGTGTCTACAGAGGCATAAGACACACATCTAAATTTTGTTCAATTTTATAAATTATATCAGGCAGCTGGGAGCTAACCATGAGCACAGTTTCTGCTTTTAACTTTTCTCGTACACAATTTGAATGGAAACACTTTTGTAATTTTTAAATAAATTTGAGATATGTATACCGTCCCCCTACAAAGTCTCTTAGCCTCTAAGCTAGCACATCTTGCGTTTTTTTTTTGTTTTTTGTTTTTTGTTTTTTTTTGTCTTCTTGTCATACTTCAGCCTTCATTTGTTTAATGGAGAAATATATTAGGGCCGTGTGCCAGGCACCATTTAAGCACTGAGGAAATAGCTAAGCCAGCCAGTCCCGTTCTCTTGTGTGTAGAATATTCTAATACACAACGTGGACACTGTTTTTGTCTTTAAAGGGAAGATGTGAAATCGTGGAGGATGCCATGTGGGTTTCCCCACAGGGTTATCTGGTGTTAGGAGCTTGCTACTTTTGGATTAGATCTTTAAGGCGGGCCACTTGGAGTGGATGGCAGTATGCTGGAAGGGACGAAGGAGTAGTAAACATGAGTTGAAGAAGGTAAATGTTATGCCCAACAGTCAAGGTTATAAATTAGGTTCCTCTAAAGAGTGCCAACGACAAAGGCTTCCACGTAGTGAGTTTGCGAACTGATCCCACAACAGATCCTCTGTCACCTACCCTCGGCATTTCCGGATAATGCTGTGTGCGCAACAAGTGGTTTCTCTGTATTTCTCAGGGCTTTGTATCAAAAAAAAAGTCTTTAGAGCGAGAAGGAAAAGGTCATTGGCTCGAGGCAGTGTACTGCCAAATAGGACCTTGTAAGAACCATGCAAACTTGTGTGGAAATGGTTACAGCATCAGTGGCTGGAGGAAGCAATATGGCAGGGAGGACCTGAAGCTAAGTCTATCGGACCCTCTGGTCCATGTAAATCCCTCTGTTACGTACACTTATTGGAGGGGGTTGGTACCTGGAAGGACTCAGCACAGCAGGTTATCAGAGCTCCAACAATGGCTGTCAAGTTCTAGCCACCGGGATTACATTTGTTTTCGGGGTTCCACCTACAGGTCTTTCGATTCAGTAAATCCTCGGACAGGCAAGAGCACGTACAGTTTAAGCAACTTTCCAGGTGACGCTGGTGCTGTTAGGGGCCAGGCTTTGAAGCTCTCTGAGCTACAGTCATCCCTATGGCCAGGCTGGAGGCTGTAATTAGACTTCCTTCCACCAAATACCCTAGCTTTTCTTTAGACCAGCATTTTCACGGAGTAGCATGACTCAAACTGTCATCATGAAAGGATTCTAGTCTTCAACTGCCTTGACCTTGGTAGGCTGTAGTTGCTGTCACTATCAGGCTGTAGTTGCTGCCTGCCCACTATCACCACATGTTCCAAGAGTAACGCACCAGCATCTCTTGGGTTCCCAAGACCTTATTAGCTCCTTATTATACTTAGGGTCAATTATCTTTATCAGTACCTGCTGTCTCTTCAAACCTACCCTGTTTGCCCACTGGCATGGGCAGCCTACACGGCCATGTTAGTCATAGATTAATAAGGGTTCTTATTGGGGTTCCGAGGGCAAACATCCTCCTTGCCTCCTGGGAACCCGAACTGTTTCATCTACATCAGCCTAGGTGGTTGGAAGGAATGACAGCGTCTTCAAGTCACCGATTGTGAAACGAATCCACCTTACTTTCACAGCCTCTGGTTCCCGCCCTTGTGAACTTAAACACCAACAGACACATATGTCCTTGCTAAAGCATGGACGCTGATTGCTGGAGAGCAGCACACCAACCCTGCAGGTTACTAATACATCTGGTGCCTTAGGCCATTCATGCGCCATTTGTAATAGCTGCTTGCAGCACTGAGGTCTATGCTAATGTGAGGGGGAGGGGATGCTAATTCGAGGGGGAGGGGATTCCGACACAGCATTACGAGATAAAATGACAAAGAATCAAGTGTTCTAGGTTTTAGCATAACTGTTTGGCGGACACACTGTGAGCAGGAAATGTACAGCCATGGCCTGAGTAGGTGTCAGTTTCAATTGAGGATGAATTGCTCTTGTGCTCATGTGAGTTGATGACGCTATTGCTCTGGTAACACCCAGATCACGGTATTGTGGTCCTTTTTGCCTACGACCCAGTGCATTTTGGATGCCTTAGTGAATGGAGGCACTATCCTTGGGATGTCTGTTCTGTCTTGTGTAATGAATCCAAACATTTACATCCCCTGTAGTTTCTAAGCATTTCAGTTCTGTGCTAGGGTGGTTCTATCCGGGCCACCTCTTGTAATGTTTGTCTTAGCTGGAGTCCAACCGCATAGCCACCTAGCAGAACACCACGATCTGCTTAGATGACTCATGTTAAGGTCATAGGTAAATGTTCTCATGATAAACTCTCCCATAGCCAGTCTTACAGTCTCGCCTTCCACCTTTTCTGACACACTTAAGATCCACTTGCACATTTGCCAAATTGACCATATTTTATTACCCAGCTTCTGCAATTCCTTCACTATTTCCACAGACCAGGGGGTGGGTGTGTGCTTCCACTTGGGCTGCATTGAGATTTCACTTTGGCTCTTGGTTTGGAGAACAGTGGAAACATCAGGGCAGGACCTGGAGGCCAAATTACATTGGCATGTCTTAGATGCCTTGGCATCGTCTCTGGACAAGGAGCTGTCCTTCCCACCAGAGGAAGCCTGTTTTGCAACCTTTCCACTGTGCAAACTTACACTTGAAGGTTCGACTGTCTCTCTGATCAAGCCCTAACATTCATAAAGGGTGAGAACTCATTCTCTAACCTTCAGATAAAATCTTGGGCCTCAATGTAGTTCCTCTTTGCAACAAGAGATGTTTCCCTGACACCTTGTTTTAAAGACTCTCTGACTTCCAGGATGCCTTTAACTGGTGGTCCACTGACTTGGAGCTATCATGTTATTTCCTAGACTTCATAGGTAGATAGTAAAAGCTGGCCAAACTCAAGTCTTTATCTTGGGCCCCCATCTTGTTCAGGTAACCAGAGCCCAGTGTTTGCCTTCCTCTTCTATCTACCGATGACAAGTCTTAGTAGTGACTGTTGCTCCTACATGTCACGTTTTCATAACCTGTTTGCCAACATCAGGAGTGTTCTCAGGGTTGCAGCAATCCCTTTGCCTGGGGGATTCGAGGCACTGTCTTCTCACAGAAAAGCATGTGAGGACAAGATGCCACAGAAACTCTCATGCCAACCCTGTTGAAGAGAGATCGTTCCTGAAGAACTGAACTAGTGTTCTGCTTTACGGGAGAAAAACAAAACTATTTTATTTGTGATCCTCTGCATCAAATTACTGCCTCAACAGAAATAAAATGTGCACTTGAACCTCAGGTTGGCTACTCTTCCCTACAATCAGTTGAGGAAAAACAAAACAAAAACCAGAGAGGATCCTTTAACCTATGATCAACTCTTCAAAGGTTTGAAGAAAGAACATTAAGATAGGTGATTTCTGCCTTGGGCATGGTAGCACATGCCTGGGATCCCAGCACTGAGGAGGTGGGGCAGGGAAGTCAGTCATTTAGGCTAGCCTACACGGGATTGTCTCAAAGAAAACAAAAATCTTGTCATTTAAAATGAGCCTGCTACAGCCTTTGTGTCAGCAACTTCTGGTTCAGTTGTCAGGAGACTCGAGTAGCAGAGATGATGAACTTTCATTTAAGTCACAGCAAGACCACAAGTAGCCAGTTCTGTGTTTAGTGTGAAAAAGTCAACAGAGCAGACTCCCACAGGACCCGGGAAAGGCAGTTCTGAGGATCCTAAAGTATGAAAAGGACCAGAGAGAAAAGAAAATAAAACAAACTGAATCTAGGTCCAAAATGCTAACATGAGCCATGACATAGGAGAATAATGTGCTGTTGTTTCCTAATCTGTAGAATCGTCAAGGCCACCCACAATACATTTTATTTCAGGTATAAGAGAGTGCGTTGCTTACACTGGGTTTGGAAATGTTTGAAGAATAAGCATGTAACACATTTAAAATAGCTATTTGCTGACTCCATGAACAAACTGTCCACTCAGAAAGAACACACAAACAGCTGAAGTATTTGTCTAAAACTTTATTTCAAAGTTATTCGCCTTGCTATCAGTAAGGTGTGGTTAACGCTCCGTGCCAACATTGCGAGGCTTGCCCACCCCTGGCAATGGACTCTGGGAAAGCCCCCTTCCTGGCACCCAAACGTTAAATTATTCTTTTCAAAACATACGGAACTCTCGATACTTGCAAAAAAATTACATGCACCATTTCCCCACCATTCATTAAATCTGAGCTTACATCATTCATCTATAGCAGTGGATATTAAAATGAGATCATTTTAACCAATTAAAACTGTACAAATCAAAATCCTACCAGTTAATATTGACAAGAATATCTTACAAATGCTACATTACATCTCACCTTGCAATCTGAAACATTACACGTTTATGTGTTTATTTTAGATAACTGAAACTTCACAGAATTAAACGCAAATAAAATTAAAAAATGTAGTTCTGTACATTAGTTTCAACTACTTCTGTTTTACAGTCTATGAGGCTCATGTCAGTTCAGCACCAAAAATCACCCAGAGAACTTTCTAATGAATTTTCTTGTTCATCTCATGTGGTAATTTTCGTTGTTTTAAAAGTCAAAGTTTAGGAAAAAATGTTATGAATTCTACTTCTAGATCTTGAAGTGAATATTCCTTTTGGCTAATCAGACTATGTGAAAATGTAGGTTAAATTTTCTAATTTTTAATTGAACAATATAAAAAAACAAACAAAACACAAAAAATACACAAACCACAAAGGGAAAAAGGTGTCTGGTGAATTTGAGTTGTCAAGTCTATAACCTGGGTCTGTAACACTGTAACCTAATAGTGCCCTGCCCATCCCTCCTACTTTACACTTTATCCCGCAGGTAAGGCGCTCGGCACCACAGCCAGCTTCTGTGCAGCAGCTCCACTGCCTCTCAGTGCAGCTGAGCACCAGCCACGGGCACCTGGCCAGAAAGTTCCCTCAGCTGTGCCCACAGAGCCCTGGTTGCTGTGACAGAGCCTGCTCAACGCCAGCATCCTTCTGCTCACTTGATTATGACTAACCTTTCTCACTGATGGTTCGTCCAGATCCTAGAACCATACCCTCTTTTTTTCTCTTCAGGATTTATAAATCTTCGAAAAAGATAAATGTTTGCCTTGCCATTAAGCAGGGTTTATGTGTAACATTTAAATTCCACAATCCCCAACCTAGAAAAAGGTTTTTTTTTTTCCCCCAAAAGCTACAGGTACTTTTTTTTATTTAAGTATAAAAATTCTTACACATAAAAAAAAAAAACAAAAAACAATTTTTAAACTGGACACCAGTACCTCCGCCTTTGCAGTCAGAAGCACTCAGTTCAGACCGCACTTGAAGCCTAACCCGCATGCGTGTAAACATGCAGCGAGGTATGAAGTCCTGCAGAGCCCTTAACACCATCGCAGTACATTCACCATTGGCCAGCCCACAGCAGGAAGCGTGTTAGGAGCTCAGCGGAGACTTTTCCAAAAACACAACAGTTTTCTGGGCTCTGTGTCAGTTACATTACATTTTTAAGCAACACGTAATCTGTAAAATTGTCCCAAGACATCCATTCCTCTAACCATTTCCATACCCCATCCCAGCCCCGAGCCTCTGTGAAGGCCACGGGCTCTCAGTGCTCCCCGTTACTGATGACAGCCGACTCAGGTTCGCCCGAGGTCGCAGGAAGTCTTGGCACTTTCTTAGCCGGGCTTGGAATATGCTAAAACCAAAAGAAAACAGTCATTGGCTTTTATAATCTTTTTTTCTCTAACAACCATAGGACTAATTAAAGTACACAGAGAAGCTAATACAGAACAAATTCGGAGAAGCCGACCCTAACGTACACTATAAAAATTTCCAAGGAGAGAGTTAAGCTCCCAGGCTTGACCTTACAGTGAAATTACTATGTAGTTAATCATTATGTAGTGAGGAGGGCTTGTCATAACATCTCACACTCAACTCAGAAACCACCTCCATGCGCTCCAGAGTGCATGCGATAGGGCTGTAATACACGGGAAAATCAGGAACTCCAAGCTTCAAGTTCTTGGTTTGAACCTGGCTTTCCCACTTACCTATGTATAGGTATAGACATCGTTACCCATGACCTGACTCACCCTGGAGTTGGTACCATTTGTAAACTTCAAAGAGGTTAGTATAAGGTTTACAAGGATTATAAAAGGAAATGTAACCAAAGTGCTTAACGTGTAGCAGGATTCAATCTATTGTCACTTCAGATATGAGGGGCTCAGCATCCTCGTCCTCTACACTGTTCACCAGCCCCTAAGACAAAGGGGCCGTCTCCCTAAAGCAAACTTCCTCTTGTTCCAGTTCTTGACAAATCTAGTACTTAGCATGTGCAACTGGAAAGGGCGCAGTTGTAAGCCCAAGGTCCAAAGCACATCGAGTCACAAAGCCCTTGCTTTACAGACATTTCTTTAAGATGCTCCATCTATTAAGGCTCCCAAACCCATATGGCAGTAAAAACTTCTCAAATCCTGCCAGGGGAGGATTAACACAACGAGGTTTACTGACCTCTGTAGCTGTGTTTGAATGCACAAGTCCCACTCCTTCATCCAAACTGTGGTCATTTGTGGAGGGACGCCGGGCATAAGTTCTTCTGTGCTTTTCATCCACTCTGACTAGATACCACGTTCCTTCAAAGAGTGAATCTATTGAACACTGGGGAATATAGTTGGCTGAAAGGAAAGGCAGAGCAGCACAAATTACTCATGATGTGACCCGTCTGGCAATCAAACTAAACAGAGAATTCTCACTGACATCACACTAGTACTAAACAAAGGCTTGACATCCTCGCCTTATGTACTGTTTAACATGAGCGGAGGTCTCAAACAGTATTTTACCTAAGTGATGTGTGTCCTCTCTGAGCTTCATGTTTTCAGCAAAGACGTCCGGTGCCACACACGTTCTTGAGTCAAGCCTTGACTTAAGGTCACATAAACTTGCTGTTATTTTGTCAAGAGCAGATCCTAAAAGAGCAAATAAGTCCAACATTAAAGGACCAAGAACAGAACCCTCAAAGGAACTTAAATGCTGCCAAAGTCAAGTAATACCTCTCTTTAAAATTACTGCCTCTGGTTTAGCTATACAAGGTATTGTCTTGAGACAGCTTCCTACCACCTTTAGTACCAGCTAGCCTACAAACAAAGAAATATGTGGGATTTGAAACTATAAACGATTTTTCTACGGCCAATCCTCAGTATAATTTCCAGTGATGCCAAGTTTCCCCTCAATATATTTGTTTCTTCTTGCTCAAGGAAAGCACAAATGTTTGCTTCAATATAGTCCAAACCACAGGGGGAAATTCAATGTGCTGTCCATGAAGGGTAGAGAGTAGAAATTATGGATGTAACGAAACAGAGAATGATCTACCGACTGGCTGATGCACTCATCTGAGAAGGTGCGGAAGCAACCTGACTGCAGTGGGTCTGCAATGCGCTCTTGCTGACAGAGGCCCTTACCTGGTGTGGCATCCTGTGTGACTTTAAGGGAGTAGAGAGTGGCAGCCAAGCCAGAACCGTAAGAGAACACTCCAATCCTCTTCCCGGCCAACTGTTGAGGTGAGTACCTGTGGAAGGAAAGAGGCACACTTAACAGACACAAACTACCAAGTGTCAGGAGCCACATACGCAGCCTATAGCAACACAGGATCTAACCTGAAGCTGTTTACTTTGAGATATGTCTGTCTGCCTACACAGCCCAGGCTGGACTTGCACTAACAATCTCCCTGGCTCGGCATCCAGCATGTTGGGATTCCAGGTGGGTGCCACTCCTAATTCATGTTCTTGCAGACCGACCTAAGAGTAAGCAAGCTGACTTGAGTTTTAGTAGTAGACTACACTCTCAGCTTACATCTTTTAGGAAAGGATGGAACTCAAAACTATTAAGCTACTCATAAATCCTCATCGTTAGAGACTAGGGGTTCAATTTTAAGTAAAGAGTAATAAGGAGCCAGGAAAGTCTACAAGCTATTAACAACGCTCAGCGAAGAGCCGCAGCTTTTCCCGTCCTTCAGAGCGCAGACGGCAGCAGACCCGACCTGAAGACAAAACACCACTTACAGCCCAGGGTGTCGGAGACCAGAGACTGATACTCACTGTGCCAGAACAGAAGCAAGGGAACCGTATACAGAGGATGTGTACATGTTTCCATTTTGATTCGATACAAGCAAAGATGCCTTTGTTTTCTGGTTGAATAGCTCAGCACTAGCCTTCATAAACGCCTTTTCCACATCTCTGTCGAAGTAAGTATCTTCTAATTTCACATCCCTGAAAGAGTACATAAAGAGACAATTATATAGTGTTTAAACACCATGCTTTTATTGTATTAGTAGTTGTCGTAATTAATACTCAAATCTGCGAATATATAGGGCTTTGTTTCACCATTTTTAAAAGTCAGGGAGCACCATTGTAACTGTATAAATTGTATTAGCCAACTGTACAGTTCTTTGCCTAACTTGCTATGGTCAAGTTAAGACAACTTGATCCTGATAGGCTGATAGACTCACAGTCCCGCTGGAGCTTCAGAGCCACTAAACACAGAATTCACAAGTCTCTCAAATCCAGCCATGTCTATCCATCTAGTTTAAAAAGGCATGACACAGGAACAGGAGCTCATCAAACGGAGAGGACAAGGCTGAGCACACTACAGTCTGAACCCTGAGGGCAGGTTCACTCCTGCTAAACTGCAGGCTGACCCAGGGCAAGAGGACCGCAGAGGAAGGAGAGCTAATGCAGCTGTGGTGAACACTGGTGTCTGTGATCACATTATTGTGCTGATAACAATGAGACTGCAGCTAAAAACAGACATCAGAAACTTAAGACGCCATGACTCATGACTTTGTGTAGATAAGCCAGCTGCTACCTCTTTGGAACAGTTTTTCATTAAATAAAGTTTTTCGGGTTTTTTATTTTATTTATTTTTTTTGAGACAGAGTTTCTCTGTGTAACCTTGACTGTCCTCAAATGTAGATCTTACCTGCCTGTGCCTCCCAAGTGCTGGGGTTAAAGACTTGCACCACCACCACTCAACTACAATGGAATGGTTTTTGACTGTACGTTTAGGTCTGTACATATAAATACTTATAATGTAGAATTAAGCACATCATAACAGCTTCCTTACCCAAAGGCTTCCAGCCCACTGTAAATACTGTTTTTGTCTCTGTTTTGGTCGTTGAGAAAGTCATTCAGGAACATCCTAGCTAGAGATTTCTGCACCAGTTTACAGTACGGCGAGTGAAAGATCATGAAGCCAAAATCATTCAGGGTAAAATCTTTATCCTTTCCCTCTGAAAGAGAAGACAAGAAACGATGACATCACAGAAGCCAGCAAACTTTACCTCGACTTCGGAGCAGGCTAGGATGTTTGTATCTGTATTTACTTATTAATTTCTATGATTAAAACAAGTTTATGTGCTACACTACGAAGAGAGTGGAGGGGATGGCAACAGAAGAGCCACCTGCCCTGTGTCCTCAAACTGTGACCCAAAATCCTGTCCGACGAAATCTCTCAATAGTTTAAAATGTGGATTTAGACGCTCAGCTATATGGCGGTTTCACAGATTTTCAAATATGAGTCATAACATTAGCAGATCAGTTGGATCCGCATTTCTTTCTTTTTTTTTTTCTTTTTTTAAATCATAGGAAAAAATAGTAAACATCATTAATTTGCAGTGTGGGTAATTTCACAGCACTTCTATTTCTGTTAAGTATATACATATATAAATTGTACTTAGTGTGGGGTTCTAATCAAAAAGCTGAAATATCACTGGCCTCTAAAAAACATACTGCTAAGTTTGATGTGGACATGCCTGTAATTCTAGCACTGGGGAGCCTGAGGAGGATCCTGAGTTTGAGGCTGGTCCAGGTTATAGAGCCAGACTTTATGTCAAGAAACACTATTGTTAAATAATGACATTTAAAATATACTGCTAAGTAGGTACAAATAGTGCTGTGTTGTTACATATTTTAAAATTCTAGAACAGTACCTTTTATACAGCACTAGAATGTTTCTTTCTTCATGGCTACTATATTCCTTAATATTTGTCATATTATTTTTAACCCTTTCATCTTTAAGAAGCCAAATTTTAATAAGGAAAAAGTAACTTTTTAAACAGTTGCCTCTGAAAATGGTTGAAAACTAAAACCTCATTTAATTACTTTTCTCAAAAAATTTAATGAAGTTCAAATGTGTTTTGTACTATAATTGAAAAGTCAACTTAAGTTTTAAGAATAACTCAGTGGGGGGTTGGGGATTTAGCTCAGCGGTAGAGCGCAAAGGCCCTGGGTTCAGTCCCCAGCTGGGGGGTGGAGGGAATAACTCAGTGGAAATCTTGTGTCTTTACCAGAGACTCAGACAAAATGATAGTTAGCACATGAAGAAGTGGTAAAAAAGGTATCCATGAAGGTTGTTCAAAAAAAGATTCTTACTCCAGTCACCCAGCACATTCATTCTAACACTGCCCTCCAGATACCTGAATCTCATACAAGAAAAATGGCTGGAGAAAAACCCACCTTTCTGCCACTGGGCCCGGATCTTTTTGCGGTAGACAGAATAGCAGCGGTCCAATGCGCTGAGGTAGCACTGTATGGAGAGTTTTCCATCTACCACAGGGTATTCAGAGAGCATGTCAGGCTTGTAAAAGTCGTAGGCATGCTGCATGTGTGTCCCACGAAGCCCTTTAAAACCAAAAGGGGAGATGATACAATCCTGCTTTGCATTTTAGTAGCATACTGACTTATTTAAGGGCCCTCTTCAACCAGTCAAGCCTTAGCACTTCAATACAGGAAGTGCAAGGTGAAGCCAATATAATTTAAATCAAACCTAGCAGCGTCATGGGCACCAAGACTCCTGCAAGTTTCCTAACTGACTGACTAGGAAATGTTGCTGGTCTCCTGAAGATAAATGACTTACCCCTGACTGTGAGCATGTCACTACTCTTATTTCTTTAACGTTACCTCAGCCTACTTTACTTCTTTGTAACGGGAGGACAGCTCTCCCTTTTGGGAAAGTGATACACAGAAGGCATTTGGCAGCCAGTAACATTCAGCAAGTAGTAGCTTCTGCTACTGTATTCAATTTCTCAGAACATTGTGTCACTAAAATAAGTAAGTATAAATGAACAGTGAATATAAATAAGCATGCTATAGCACACCTATAATCCCAGGTACTTAGAAGCCACAATAAGATCAAAGTCGTGGGCCTGCTTGGGTGACAGAGAGAGCAGGAGGCCAACCTACAGAACTCGGTGATAACCTGTGCCTTGAAACGTAAAAAGGAAAGGGCTGGGGAGAAAGCTACGACACAGAATGCTTGCCTCACATGCACAAATCCTAAGGTTCAAGCCCAGAACCCCAAAGATAAAAGAAACGCCTTCTCAATTACTCACCTCGGTCAAAAATTAAAGGAGCATTTGGCCCAATTAGCAGAGCCACAGCTCCAACTCCACCTGTAGGCCTGGCGTTTCCTGAGGCATATATAGCGATGTCTCCTGCAACTACCAAAGCGTATCGTCCTGAAAATTAGAGTTCAGAGTGATTAGAATTACAAAATCATGCAAGTGAACTCAAGTCTGTTCTATTTTCTCCAGAATATGCTTTCTACATATTAGTAAAAGAAAAATCCAAAAAGCATTCTGTCTAAATTTTGAACAGATCATTTTTTCCAATTCATATACAGTGAAAGTCAGTAATCTTGTAAATGTATTTGGACTAGTATAACTAGTACTAGCTTGCACACAGCACAGAATGAACAGCCATTGGAGGGCTAGCATAGTATTCATTACCAGAGACCCCGGATTCTACGCTCAAGGAGGGCTTTTGCGCGTGCATGTATGCATGCGCATTTACTGTGTTTGTTTGCTTTTATGTTTCAGAAAGAACAAAGACACTGAACATACCATCCCAAGAGCTGGATTCGATCCAGTTCACAGCATTGAAGACTGCGGCTGTGCCCCCATAGCATGCATTAGTTGTATCTATTCCTTCTATATCTGTATTCCCAGACTCCTCAAACAGCTGCATCAAATTAGACTTCACGGATTTTGATTTGTCGATGATTGTCTCTGTCCCGACTTCCAGCCGCCCAATGCAGTCATAGGAAAGGCTATTTCTCTCCATCAGTTTCTGAACCACAGTCAGGCAGAGAGAGTTGATGTCTTCGCGATCCGTGCAGAAGCCCATCCTGGCCTGGCCCAGGCCAATGGTATACTTTCCAGCATCTACACCATCGTATTTTTCCAACTCAGCTTGATCAACATACTGAGAAGGAAAGTAGATTTCAAGGGCAACGATTCCCACATCTTTTGGCCAGCAAGCCTCTGCATTCAAAGGAAGTGACCCAGGCATGGTGAAAGAGCTGCACAAAGACAAACAAAAATGCAGCTTTAGATCTTACGTTGCTGACTTATCAAGTTCAAGGCTGCAAAACAGAGGGTGATGATTCAAGTAACCGGGACCACCAAGGTTTCCCTAAGCCTGTGCATGGTATTGGGGGGAGTCAGTTATAAATACGTAAAGCAGCAACTGCATGAACGGAATACAATCTGTTGGTTTGAATTACAACTTTTAGAAAGACTTCCCCCTTACTCAAAAGTTATCTTAAGAGTCAAACATGATCTAAGGCTGGGATCCAGCTCAGTGGCAGAGAACTTGCCTAACATGTATAAGACCATGGGTTCAATCCCTAGCAACACACACACACACACACACACACACACACACACACACACACACACACACACACACACACCTTTTCCTTAAGATTTTTTTTCTTAAAGAACTATGAAATAAAACAATAACTCAAAAGTATGACTGACAAAGGTTGGAGCAATGGTTTAGTGGTTAAGAGCACTTATTGCTCCTCTAGAGGACCTGGGTTTCATTCCCAGTGCCCACATCAGCTGCTCACAACCTCAGGGGGCTCCAATTCCAGGCAATCTCCCGCCTGCTGGCTTTCACTAAGACCCGCATTTCAGTGGTGCACAAAAACTCACATAGAAAGGCAGGCAGGCAGGCAGGCGGGCAGGCGGGCAGGCAGGCAGGCGGGCAGGCAGGCGGGCAGGCGGGCATGGACGGGAACACACACACACACACACACACACACACACACACACACACACACACACACACCCTAACAAAGAAATAGTCTTTTTAAAAATAAATGAAAAATCAATCAAAAAGACTTTATTTTGACACCATTGAAAAGTATTAAACAAATTATCCACTGTCTAGATTTCCTTACCAAAAGAAACAAAACTTACTAGCTCTTCATACCACTGTTATCTGCCAGGGGGCTAGTCATTTAACTTAGGAGCCTCAAGGCCTTTAAATGCTTTATTCATCAAGAAATGAAAACTCAGTCTGGATGTTTCCAGCAGGGTGTGTATGGAGAACTTGTTAGTACAGGAAGTGGTTACAAACCTCCTGGCTTGGCTGTGGGAACAACGGGGAAAAGCTATTCTTCAAACCCCACGAGGCTGAACTCCTACAACATCCCAGTTCCCGTGTCAGGTGATGCTGCCCCATCCATCTACACACAGCTGCCAGCCACCTGATCAAACTGCTTTGCTGTCTGCGGCAGCACCTGTCATCCTACTGCTAAACTGACCCTAAGAGTGAAAAGTCACACTCAATATGACCTGTCCTCTGCCACTCTAAAACCTCTGGCTTAATATTAAAATAGAATAAAAACACAGGCTATTGCTATAGTGAGTTCATTATTAAGATTTTGGGGGAATAGCTAAAACAGAAAAGCTTGGCCCTTAGAATATGAATTTTTTTTTTTTTCCGGAGCTAAGGACCAAACTCAGGGCCTTGCGCCAAGCGCTCTACCACTGAGCTAAATCCCCAACCCCATGAAATATTTTTATAGCACAAAGTCACTAAGGACATATTAAAACACAAAAAAATCAGCACCTGGCAGCTAAGTTAAAAGACTCTACTTTTTTGATAGGCTCTATTCTCTAACCTGATTTGGTCTGAAATTCAAAGTCATGAAGATGGGACCTCCCGAGGGGTTAGTATTTGTGGTTTGAGCCTAGGCTCCAGCATGGATTGGTAGTCTTTCAAGAAGACATCAGAGAGCTGGTTCAAGTCTGCGTGCTTGCGTTCTGTCTTGGCTGTGTACGGCAATGAGCAGGGAGCCATTTCCAGTCTACAAAGGAGCCTTAACAAAGAAGGGACCATGTGTGTGCCTTGAGCTATACTCTAGAACTTAAAAAAAAAAAATCTGTTTTTGTTGCTTAGTCTTTCCAGACTATGCAGTCTATGGCATTATCTTCATATGGTACTAACTTGTTATGGTATCCAAGGAGATTAAAAGATCTGGGTGACTTCAACCAAGTCCAAATGCTTTCTAATCTCTTCATGTCTTAGATTTCTGTATATCCCATTTTGCCAAGCATAGTGTCATAGTGTATGTACTATTCAATGGGGAAACAATAATTAAATGTAATAATTTGTCAATTATACCTTTTAAGCCCTAAATTACTGACTCTGGTTCAGTGCTCAATACATTAAAAAAAAAAAAAAAAAAAAAAAAAAGCCTGCTATCACCAACAGTTAGACCCAGAAGCATACATTGCAATACAAGGGGTTCATTCTAGTGATAGCAGAGTAAGAGAGTAAAGAAGTGTTCACCTCCCTACCTCCTCAATCTGCAGCTCCTTTTCTGAGTCTCCAATCAAAAGGAATGAGCTACTTTAGAAGCTCTCTATCAATTCTCTGACTACCTAAAGTTGGTCCCCACTTCACTAACTGAGGTTGGCACGGATTCTAAATTACGTCCCGTCCCTGGCATAACCCAGAGCAAAAAGCTCTAAAACTAGCATTAGGGCATGCCTTTAATCTCAGCCCTCAGCACACAGTGGCAGGTGGATCTCTGAGTTTGAGGCCAGCCTGGTGGTCTACAGAGTAAGTTCCAGAACAGCTAGGGCTGTTATACAAAGAAACCTGGCCGCGAAAAACACCCCCAAAAAGTGAACTAATTAAATGACAAAAGACCAATATACAGGGTGCTGAATTCAGTCTCCAGAACTTCAAAGAAAAGGTGAATAGAGAAGGAAGTCAGCCCATACATTTATGGAAGTAGGTAGCTGGTCTTTCACAAAAATGTAGGTTAACTCAAAAGCCCACCACGCATCAAGTTCACGACTCTGATTATGTATGCATGCGTGCAAACTTGTGTGTATATGCTGTCTAATTTGGTCAGTATTATTCATTCTCAGAGAATTTCTAGTAGACGTTTCAATATGGATGTTCAATAATGTCCAATTTGAAATATAGCAGATGTTAACTTGGGGGGGGGTGTGAGAAAACAAAACAAAATAAACCAACCGACTAACCAAACCCCAGCCAAAGAGGATGAAGAAGAGTATGGCACAGGAGAGAAGAAAATGAAGCCATCACTTGGTGGTATTTAGAACAGAAAGTTGATATAACTTTCCAACTAAAATGTTACTGTTGGTCTCCTATTAACCATGTGCTCTTATAGCCTCCCAAATGCTAAAATAGACCAGATATGCAAAAGTCAAAATGCTTAAATTATAGCATGTTGAGATTTGGTTGTTTGCTATGCTAAATACTGGTTGCTTCCAGAGACTCAGGTGATGTGATGTGACCTTGTCCCCCAAGTTATTCCTGATTGGTAAATAAAGATGCTGACAGCCAATAGCTGGCCAGAAGAGACATAGGCAGAGTTTAGAGTTCCTGGGTTTGGGGTCAGAGGAGCACCATGAGGGGAAAGAGAAGATAGAGAAGCCACCATGGGGTAAAAATTTTAAAATAATGGCCATGTTGGTTGGCTAACTGGAGCTAAAAGAAGTCCATACAAGGGGTTGGGGATTTGGCTCAGTGGTAGAGCGCTTGCCTAGGAAGCGCAAGGCCCTGGGTTCGGTCCCCAGCTCCGAAAAAAAAGAACAAAAAAAAAAAAGGAAGTCCATACAAAACATGACAAATTATATAATGGGATTATTGGCTGGAAAAGAGACATAGTAACATAGAGGATAGTATCTGCCCAGCTCTTGTGCAGATTAAGGCTTGCTATACATTAAAGGTCATATGTGTCTTTTATCCAGAAACTAAATGGTTAAAGGTGGGGTAGAAACCTTGGATTGGGATTAAATTTTTATAATAGCGTGTTGGCTCCTTATCTGGTCAATGAAAGAGATGTTCTGTTTAATTAACTGTACTTAAGAACATACTTTTCTAAATAGAATTTTGAAAATCTAATAGTTAAAAACATACCACTTAAATTTTTGGTAATAAGGTGGATTATCTTTCACAGTTGTGAACTTGCAATTATTAAACAGGGTAGCATAGTGAGGACTCTGCATTTGTAATAAAATACAAAGGTTTCTCCCTTCAGCCTCAACTGTATTAATGGTACATGCCTACCCACAAGGCTCTGGTGGACTAACCAAGTCTTCCAGCCAGCAAGCACCCTTAGGAGGTCTCTTCCACTCCCCAGAGAGACCACACCCTTCACTACAAGTCCTAACAAAGACAGGCAAGAAATCTTGTTGTGATTTTCCTCAATGGCTGAGACAGACAGCTTTGGGGTCTTGGCTATGGTAACAGTCTCCTAGCAGAGCTCTGCACTCCACTCCGGCTCTGTCCTAAACTAAACTATGCCTCCCAGTTTTTAGCCACTGCAAATTCTCAAAGCTTTTCCTTTGCTGTTTAGGGTCAGCATCTGTTTCTTATGAGAAATGGTGCTACATATACATATTACACTGCACATAATCAGGGTGCTGATCGGAACACTGCAACTCCCATCTATTCTCATGTATCCATGGACTCACCCGAGCCAGATAAGTGTCTTTTGAAACTGTAATTTAAAAAGCATTATTAATACAGAGTGTGGTGTGAAATCACAGCATTTGGGAGGCTGAGGCAGAAGAACTGAATCAGTTACCAAATAAGATCCTGCATCAAACTAACAAACAGCAAATAAAATGAACGAACGAACGAACGAACAAACGAATGAATGAATGCATGCATGCATGCATGAGCAAGCAAACAAGCCAGCCAGCCCGACTGGCTGCTATGCCTGTTGATTATTTCAGATTAAGTTATATGGCTACGTTTTATTACCTCTATTTTTCATTTTACAAGTAAACACTAACTTTTAGATATAAAATTAGTAAGTCTCTAGACACGTGTATAGCATTAACTAATCTGTAAAAGTAACACATAGTTTTAGGAAAGTATGGCTCTAAGCGTGGTGGTACATGCCTTAAACCATTTGGGAGAAGCAGGCGCATCCTTCCAGCCAGGTGACACGGTGAAGAAGGGAAGGGGGGGGGGGAGAAAAGCCTATGTGGCACATACAAACTGTTATTAGCTAGGATCAAAATCGCACCCCTTAGAGAAAACACCTTCCTTAAGAAGCAGCACTGGTGCCATACCTGTGTGAAGGACAGAGAACTGTAGTCTCCAGGTCTGTCACCGGTTCCTCCTTCAGGCACTAGAAGTTTCAAATGAGAACCTCTTTTAAAGTCATAAGGCACTATGCAAATCAATGACTTCAATTCAGAAAGTTAAAACAGGGACTTCCTTATCTGTATTATATTAAGCAAAAAACAATTCAACGAGTGTAGTTCTTAAAGTTTATAGAATGCTTGCCCTTGATCAGTTCTTATATAGGCATAAGTAAACCCTGAATTTGTAAGAAATGAGATTACTACATTGGGGGGGGATGAAGGAGGCTTTGATTACAACATTACACATACACTTTCAGAGAATAGCTTACTGTTTATCCTTTGTCTCAAATTATGCTGTGGTCTCTCTGGAAATTAAGCAGGCCAAGTCAAGACCATTTCTCAGTAGGGTAGAAAATACCATTCCTCCCCACGTTGAAATAAAGTAACTTACTAGGGTCTTGAAGCCATGACTATAATTTGTATCAAAGGCATGTCCTCTAAATGTTACTATATGCCTTTTCTACTTGTTTATTCTTGACTGCTGGGATCAAATCTAGGGCCTCCCTTAAACTAGTCAAACACTGGCCACACCCTCAGTCCTCTTTCTATTTTAATTAAACTAAGGAGAAAAAGTAGGGAAGGAAAAAGACACAAAGAAAGAATCTGAGCAAGAAAGAAATAGAGGGCTGTAG
This sequence comes from Rattus rattus, assembly GCF_011064425.1. Lineage (NCBI taxonomy): Eukaryota > Metazoa > Chordata > Mammalia > Rodentia > Muridae > Rattus > Rattus rattus. The sequence continues at coordinate 177,221,781 of NC_046156.1, forward strand.
GGCTAATTACAGGCAATGTATGTGACATCGTATGATCTGAAAGAGAGAAAAGGGCAGTAAATGGCACTTTGGAGAAAAACCTATCAGAGAGCTTTAAGCTTTTGATCCGATTCTCCAGTTGCTAGGAGGGTGCAGTTCTGGATCTTTAATCTAAAAAGCTTGAAACCTAAGCACACCAAAGTCCAAGTTTTTGAATGCTGTGTAGAAAGCTCATCTGAACTCATGTGACCTGTCAGTGAAATGCACCCAACAATACAAATATTCTATCTTCAGATTTCAGGTGCATGTGAAACATAAATTTCACCTTTAGACTTGGATCTTGACTACAAAATATCTATCTATCTATGTATCTATCTATCTATCTGCAAATGTTTTAAAACATGAAACACTTATTTCAGACCCACACATTTCTGATAAAGAATACCCAACCTATACTGCCAAAGTCCAAAGTAAGACTGTAACATCTTTTCAGAGAAAGTGTTAAAAGGAATGGTCATAGATCAGCTAAAGAACTGTTAGCAGCCACACACACCACAGCAAAGGCAATCACAATACAGACATTCTGAATTTGGCCAAGGCTGATCAGACTGTCTAGAGTTGATATTATTTTCTTTGCCGAAAGTGACTCACTCTCCCTTTAGCTCACTTCCCACCCTTGATTCAAACAAGTACCCAGATAACCTAATCTAGCACACCCTGGACCTTGATAAACGTAAGAAGTTACTTGCTGATGGAGAGAAAACAGGGTATTTACAGCGTTCATCTTTCTCTAGGAGCACATGAGCAAAAACTATTAGAAAGTCTAAAACTTTCCTAGATAAATCAGTTTTCTAATCAAGGACCTGTATTTCTATACAGACACATCATTCACACTAAAGTCAGTACAGCCTACACCACTGAAATATTAGTTATGAGGAGTCTTTCTATCTGCATTGGACAGTATATTTTGATTCTTCTTGTTTGTTTCTTGAGACAGGGTTCCTGAATGTAGCTGTGGCTGCCCTGGAATTCACTATGTAGACTAGGCTGGCTTTGAACTTGCAGAGATCCAAGTTCTTTTGGATCTGCCTCACTGAGTACTGAGATTAAGGGTATGCACCATGTCCAGATATCTGATTCTTCTGAACTATTGAGCAGTGGTAGAAACTTAAGAGTAAAGAACACTTAAAGATTAGGTGAATTTGGAATTATAACAACCGCAGGACTACTTTTTAGACTCAAATACCTCTCATCAGTAAGTTATGCTATCACTTTTGAGATAAACTAAGTGTATTGGGCCAAACAGTGTCTAGGAGTTTAAAGAAATTGGTTTCCTACTACTATTGTTCAAAGCAAAGGGGAGGTTTGAATCATGCCCAGATCCTAATCTGAGCACTGTATGGAGCGCAAATGGAATCAGGGCATCTGCCAGTCTTTCACACTTTCTCACATGAACTCACACACAACCATAAACCCTCCAAAGGGTGAACTTTAAAAGGATGGTTTCTCTTTATTGCTCAGTTGGCAGACATTAAGGGAACATCAACAAGTACCAAGCATTAGGATGAACAGATTAAGAGTCTGGGGCTATTCCGCAGCCATTCACTAGGTAACATGTTTCTCATCCTTTTTAATCTAAAAGCAGCACAGCTGTCTGCTATATGGCTCTCTCAGACCGGCCATCAAGTACTGAGGCTATGTTTTATTCTAAATGAAAGTATAGTCACCTCTGACCACTCCGCTTACATAAATGTAAAAAAATGTAACAAACTCTGATACATAGTCCATTATCTCCTTCAGCCACAGATCCCCTGGCTAATGAAAAGTCCAGCCACGTATTAAATCATTCTAGAAGACCCAGAAAACCCACATTCCATCAACATCTTGGGATTTTTCCATTTCTTCTAAAAACAATACATCTAAAAATCTGTTAAAAAAGAAAAAACCTCAGAGATAAGTCCACCAGTTAAATGATATGAATAAGCAGGAGGACTGCTTATGAAAACAAACATTAAAAGCAAGGCCCAGATGACTTCAGACATAATCTTTATACTCCCTCTTCCCTAATGAGAGCATTACACTGAAGGGGAAACTTGCTCATTTAGAAGAGAAACAACCACAGAAAGAAAACAGCCTCTCCTCCTAATTCACGAAACAGGCTATTCTTGCTCTCCATCTCCATGCAAAAATAACTGAAACGTAAAAGTCTGATCAAAGAACATGAACTGTTTAGAAGTTTCAACCCGCTAAGAGTCACTTGCAGATATCCATCAGGGACTTGCAGTCTGTCTCCTGTCCGATGGAATCTGTACAATAAAAATTTCAATCATAGCATGGAAAGCGTGCCCTTGCTTCTAGTGATTCAACCCTAAATACTGAGAATGTTAGCGGCCATCAGAACACTCCCCTGGGGGTTCTGCCTCAACACCAGCAGGAGGGAGGGGTTGCAGTAGAGGTGGGTAGAGATCTCAGCCAGAGATGGCCTGAGGCCAAAGGCCACAGGGACAGGCTTGGCAAGAAGGACAACCTCCTGCCTTCTACTCCCCAATTCCCTCCTCCACAATGTTGCAAAGCAATTCTTTCTCTACCACTGGTCAAAGATAGTCACGTTTCCAAAGATTTCCATACACCTAGCTTTGAAACTTCAATGATCTAACCCAAAGTCTGTGTGCCGGTAAGGCCATCACATCTTTATAACTCTTAAGGCTGGTTGTTACTAACCAAACCGTGAACTTATTAGCAGGGAGGGAGGGGAAAAAGGAGAGGGAGGGGAGGGAAAGGGGGAGGTGCCCAGCTTACTAATCTTAGATTTTTAAGCAAGCCACGTACCAAAGGTGTCCAGACCATCAATCCTTGGCTAGGCCTAAATCACAATTGTGATTTCTTGCACCTGAATTGGGGAAAAGTACCGCTGCCCACTTCCTCTCATCAATGCTGTAAATGGAGGCAGGACACACCCCCTGCCGACCTACAACCCTCCCTCTGAACCTGAGCTTCCCCATCCCTTTGGGGTCTACGATTAATTAACCCGAGGAAAGCTATGACAGCCCAGCTCCATTCTCATCCCCTGCTGACGCCCCCACTTCGGTGGTCACAGGCACCTCTAAGGCGACTCCGACTTCTGACTATGTCATCAGAACACCAGGCTCTCAACGCCCTTTGCCTTCTCTCTGAGTCCCGCCTGCCCACAGAGGAGCCCGGGTCCCCTCCTCCGCCTCTCAGCGGACCGGGGTCCCCAAGCCCTCTAGCTCCCGCACAAACCCGCTCCCTGAGCCCCATCCTCCAGGACCCGGTCCACGCCATAGCCCTGACCAGAGCGCAGTGCCTTCCGGCCTAGTCAAGGACACTGCCTCTTCCCAGCACACGCCGCTCGCGGTCTCGGCGGTCGGCTGGCTGGCCCCGCGCGGGACACTCACCCAAACGCGATCGGACCCTGGGAGTAGAACGGAGCAAAGGACGGAGGACAGTAGTCTGTGGCTCCCGCCCTCAGCAGCTTTATAGCCACCGACCCACCCGACTCCGGCAATGCCGGGAGGGGACAGAGGGCAGGACAGCGGCTATCTCAGCCAATCACGGGACTCAGAGTCGCTCGGCAGTGCCCGCCCCTCGACCCACTCTCTACCAATGGGAGGAAAATGAGGGGCGGTGACTCGCTAGGGTTTTCCCTGGCTGCTGGAAGGGCGGGGGAAGGGGTGGGAACAAAGTCGGAGGACCTGGGAAGTGGGGTGAGACGGTGACGTAGGGTGGCCCGAGAACAAGCCTGCCAATGACGGGACGGCGAGAGACGGCGAGAGCCAACGGGAGCGGAGTGAGAGGTTCTCCGACCAATTGAAGGTCAGTGAGAGGAGCTAGGGACCAATGGCGACTCCGCGTCCCACTACTGGGGAGAGATGGTCAAGTGTGGGAGGTGAGTTGGTCCCTGCTTGGGAGGCTGTCAGGTTGCTTAGCAACCTCAGCTAGGCTTCACCTGTAAAATATTTTAAATACTTGATTTGAATTCAATCATGACTCTTTCTAGTTTCCAGAGCAGCAAAGTGTGTCTTCATCACAAGTTATAGCATAATACTTCACCCAGAATTTCTAAATTTGTAAGTATTCTAAGTGTCCAATTCAAAACTTCGTTGGCTTTTATAGAAACTGCAATTGAGACAACAAGTAAACCTAAAATACATATTTTAGGGTTTAGGGGTCAACGAAAATGATGCAGGTCTTGTCTGAGAAGGGAAGTCTATACAAGTCAGTGTTTTGTTTTATTTGTTGTTTTTGAGTTTTGTTTTTTTGTTTTGGGGAGTGTTTTTTGTTTTTTGTTTTTTCTGGCTAGGCACTTGATCCAAACAGAGAAACTATACTACTTAGCTTTGGTGAGGTGGGATGAGGGAGGTTCAGAACTGTATTAGTAACTTTACTTATCTTAATTCCGATACCCATCCCAGAACTGTTGATAAGGGCTATTGATAATTTAGTGTTTTATACCACTACTGATGTGTGGAGTTTATTGTATACTCCAGATGCTAACTTGCTAAGCAAAACAGGTTTTGCCCCAAAGGGAATAAGAGGTGTTATTGTTTTTGTTTTGTTTTATCTAAACTAAATATGAGTAACCATGGCTGGAAACCTGGGTATGTGTTTCCCTGAAAGACATGTTCCACTGCACAAGAAGCCACATGAACTGTTACAGCTTTAGAGCAAAACCAGTGCAAGCATTTACAAAAAAATCATCCCTTGATGAAGTATGTCGCTACAGTGTTCAGGAAAAATGTCTGCTGAGGCGTCATGTGCTATGTGATGACATTTTTCATTTGGGTTGGTGAAAAGTAGTTACCTACCTTGTTATTACATGCAGAAGCTGTTACCTAATAGCCAAAAGAGGGGCAGGTCAGATAGACAGAGGAGGGTGGTGAGTGGCTATATAGGAACTAAGTTATCTTAAGGTCATTCTGGCCCTGGGTCGCCAACATTCCAAGTCCCCATAAACACAGCGTTCTAATCAGCCAGACTACAAGATCTTCAACTGTAGCTCTTTTCAAGAAACTCTGGTTCACATGACCCAGTAACGCAGTCTCAACCGTAAAGTATCAAAATATGTTGGCCATGGCACCACTGTGAAGGAATGGCCTAAGTTACTCAGAGAGCAGGGGCCATTTAATTAACAGCTATTACTCCATCATATTGCCCCCCCCATATCCATTTTATCCTAGAATAAAACAGCGTAACAGTTACTAGATGATAGAGAGAAAGGCATCGCTTGGTTGTGGTAAACAGCTTTTTGGGTAGGCCCGGGGAGCTAAATTTCCTGGCTTATGGGAATGCTTTGAAAGTCAGGGAGGATAAATGTAAGGAAGAGGAGCTTTGCTCTTGAAGAGGGAGTGCAAATGTGGATAAGTGTACAGTGAGAAATGACTCTCCAGGTCGTCGTGAGATGGACATCTCAGCAAAGCTGCAGTGCCCACCAGGCAGGCGCACAGTGCCTTCTTGATCTCAGTAATTTTCAGTTTAGCAAAGCAGAGCAATGGACAACAAAATAGATTAGTAAGCAGACAGGCAGCGCCTTAACTGAGTTAAAAAAAAAAAACAGACTCTAAAATTTTATAAAATATTATACTTCCTTACACCAGACCAAGAAAATACCAACGCTATATACATATATTTATTGTGCAAAAGACTTTAAATTTTCTTTTTGTTTTTTGGGTTTTTAAGTTTTCTTGCAGAAGTATTTTAATAAAAGTTGGCCTTTTCCAAGAAACACCTACTGCATGTTCATCAGTAAATGAGAACGGGAACAAAATAGAAAATTTACCATATGGCTATGATTTAAAGAAAAAAAAAAAGTGCAGAACCTGGAACAAACACATTAGCCGAGTCTGATGATATTCAACCAGATCTTTTTCGTGGACTCCATCAGGGACCCAGATAGACAGCAGAACAGAATGTGGCACAAACACATCCTCTGAGGTCAGAGGCCTTGCAAAGCACCTTCCTCAAAAGCATTCCGGGTCTGAGGCGTGATTTTAAGACAACACAGAGGGTTGGGGATTTGGCTCAGTGGTAGAGCGCTTGCCTAGCAAGTGCAAGGCCCTGGGTTCGATCCCCAGCTCCGAAAAAAAGAACCACAAAAAAAAAAAAAAAAAAAAGACAACACAGAACAACCTTACCAAGACATGGACACATGATCAATCAGAGTTCTGCAGCCCCCCACACACCCGAAGTCTGAAAGCAAACCTAGACTTTTTATTACTTTTTTAAAACAATAGCCGGAACCAGAATCAAAGATAAAGTGAAGGCCAAGGTTTGCTTGGTTGTGTTTTGGATGGCTGTTTTCTTGTGGGGGGATTTTTTTTTTTGTCATTTTTTTTTCTGTTCTTTTCCTTTTCTTTTTTTACAAATATAAATAAAACAAAAAATTCTAACTCAAAAAAAATTTAGCAGTTCAACAGAAGTTCTTTGCTCTGTTCTAGACATTTATAGGCTATGTCACAATTCAAAGTCCAAGGGTAAAACTGGAAGTTTAGAAACGTTTGGTAATCATGTGTCAAAAGAACAAAGTTCTGGAAACACCTTTTATTCAGTTAAGACTTGGAGTTTTCTGAGCCACAGCTTTTGACAAAGCATAAAGACCAGTACCCTGGTTATAACTTATTAACCTATTTTATTATAATGTTCTAAAACTCAGTGGTAAACATTGTCACTTAGACACTTTATATGCCATTCATCAGAGGAAGTATAATCTGTCATAGCGCCCTACTTTGGAAGAAAAGTGAAGCTTGTTAAGGATCCAGGAGATATAATAAAGTTCAGTATTATAAATTTACCCTGTGGGTTTACCCTTAGTTCTGTGGCAGAAACTGCATCGGACCTATGCTGTTAATAAGGCAAGCATTAATTACGTGAGACGTGCTGTAAAAGCCATTCCAGAGGCTAACCTGATCTAGAAAACTTGGTACACACACACACACACACACACACACACACACACACACACAGAGCAGGAGTGGGGTGTGATCTTTACATATCTCAGTCACTCAAAATTGGCTATATATTGTAATGAAATGATAGCATTTTGGTCACCTTGTGTTAAATAAATATATTGTTGATATTTTTAGCGTGGTTACCACAAACTGTAAAAATATGCCTGTAGCTTATGTCTGTGACTCCCATGTGTTCTAAACACAGGAAAAAGAATGGGAAAATACAGTCTCTGTCCCCAAAGAGTATGGAATAAAGGGTAGAAGTTGGGGAAGACAGAGCAGGGCAGAGGGCTGGGTTTCATCTACAACACAAGGGCAAAGGTAAATGATGGATTTTTCTGTAAGAAATCTGAGCTTTCTGGTTTCTACCTCAGGTATCGTGTAGGAAAGAGTAGAGTTGGAAGAACCTTCAGGTCCACCCATGAAAGGTGTTTCAGTCCCGTCCTCTTTAAGAATGCAGTCAGTTAAATGTTTAATTTCACATGAGGGCTTCTTCTTGAGTGCTCTAATTGGTAAGATGTTGTCTAAGGAGCTTTCTGTTGATAGTTATCAGTAGAGGGGCACAGCCTCAGTTATGGGTTTGTGTATTGGCTCTTCACCCTAATTCATGGAACACTAAAACTTGGAGTAATCTACCCTCAGCAGCCCCACAACAGCACTCAACCACATTTTCTCTCAGTTGTTGTTGAGGTTTTTTTTTTGTTTGCTTGGTTTTGGTTTTTTTTTCCAACAAACCCTCTCAATCTCACCAACTAGAATGTCAGCTCAGGGTTTCCTAAAGGGCTTCTAGAGTCAGTCCTTGTATATTACCCAACCTGAGGGAGCTGTAGGCCTTCTTACTGCCTGATGGCCCAATAGTTTTTCAGGCTTATTGCTAAGCGCCAAAGTAGGCACAAGGTTCCTAGGGAGATACTCTTCCTTCCGCAGGCCCTGGGAGAATTCTTAATGGGAAGTGCGTGGAAAACTCAATGGCCTGGGCATGCCCACCATCAACTCAGACTTGTTTCTAACTCTACTTCTCTCTAGAGTGTTATAACATGTCCTTCCTCTTTCCCTACACTGTCCTTGAAAGCCTCGATAACCATGGAAGAGGGCATGAAAGGTATTTTTCAAATTATCAATGACCGTCTAGCTCAAACACTGCACAGAGAAGAGTGCCCAGAGGACAATAGAAGTTCAAAGGGAGAGTATTTCACCCAGTTGGGTAGTTAGTTAAGGCTTTCCAGAACAGATGGTACTTGTTACTTATCTCATTCATACATCTTAACGGAGGTCTGTTGTGTGTCCAGTTCAAGAGTTTTGTGCGGGGAAACAAGAGAGGAGTTTCTGACTTTATTCAGGTTAGTGACTGAAGACAGAACATCACACCAGAAACGGTAAAGAAGCTGAGCTGTCGTTCAGTGATACTCAGGAAAATAATTCACAGCGCTAAAACGAAAGATGACTCTAAAGTGAGGACGGACAGGAGATGGTTAGGAAAGATCTCTGAAGTGGTGACACTTACAGTGAGCCTTGAGGGATGAGAGCTGCCAGACTTTATAAAGCCCTAGGGACAGAGAGATGGCAGGAGAGGACTCAGCAGAGGCTGAGGCCCTGAGGTGTGTGTGTGTGTGTGTGTGTGTGTGTGTGTGTGTGTGTGTGTGTCCGAGCGCATGTGCATGTGCACTCGGGCAAGTGAGTGTACAACAGCAAACTGAGGCCCATGTATAAGCTGCGTTTTGAAAAACTAACAAGTTTCCCACACAGTTGCTAGGGTAGCAGACAGGAGAGAGAGGAAGAAAGGGTGGCTATTTCAGAGAAAGGAATTCATAAATGACATAATGTAGGAACTGACATTTAAACCAAGGTAAAGTGGATCAAAGTTGCAATGAATAACAACCAATGCTCTATTGTATTGGGCTTGTTGTCGTATTGGTAGTGTTGATCAGATGCAGTGTTTCCCTGTATATCGCCGAGAAGAAAAGGAGTGAATTGAGTGTTGGGTCGTCCCCACACTGAGTCTTGACGGTGCTCTGTGTTGTCAGCACTAGTGTTTGCTGAATGCCTGCTATTTCCTGGGGATTATAACAAATGCCTTACATAACTTGGTTCTCCCATTTAACCCCAGCGACTCCCAAACCTATGTCCCTTCCACTCTTTTTTTTATTAAATTATAATTGTGGAGTGTAAGTAGGAATAGTAGCCAGTGAATAAGGCCTCAGAGCACATCGTCCCTTATCCTGGAGAATCTTATTGTGTAGAATGATAATGCTTGTGTCCTGGGCTTGGAAGACGTCATTTGCCGTATGTCCATCTTTGAGGGACATACCTTATTAGCCTAGAAAGTGATTTATAAAATCAGAATGCCAGTTTACTGTTGAGAGTACAAAGAGACTCAGCCACCAAAACCCAGACGGCTCACTTTCTAGACTCACCTGCAAAGAAAGCCAAGTAATTGTCAAAACATTGGCAAGACATCAAATTGAAAGGGGAGTTAGAGCTCCTTTAAGCTTTTGGGGTGAGATAACAAAATATATTCGTTTTTCAATACAGTCAACTATACCAGTTATAATAGAACTATACTAGGGCCATAAAGCTACCAAATTAACCAATACCACTTTAAGGCTAGCTTTACAGTGAACTGAGAGAACATGAAGTTCACTGCTAATTACCTTTCTTCTGAGGACCATATTTAACTGGCCACTGTCAGCATTTATAGCTATGACATCTTTCAAAGATAATCAGTTCATGACCAGCCATCAGTATATCTAGTTCTCGATATCATTTCTCATTATTAGTCATGTTAAAGTCTAATCTTAATGCCTGGGTAACTGTTGCTTCTTCAGAGTGACTTCCTTCTGACTCTACTGTAGTAGGTGTCAACTTAGTCTTTACAATAATCAAGTTTTCAAGTCCTTCAGAGGCACCTCATCGTAGATTTTATGTTTATTATCTTTTTTCCTTGTTGCCATAACAAAATACCCGACAAAACAACTTAAGGAAGGAAGGGTTTGTGTTTTGATCACATCTAAGTGACAAGTCCATGATGGTGGGGAGGGGAAGGGTGAAGGGAGGGGGAGGTGGCTCATTCCACTATGTGTGCAGTCCTGAGGCAGAGAATGGACAGACCACGAGACCAGCCTACAAAATCTGAAGCCTGTCGCCAGTGACCCTTTCCTCCACTGAGACTCTGCCCACTAAAGTTAACAGAACATCTACAACAGCACTCAGCTTAGGACTAAGAAAACCACAATATTATCCCTTGCTTGGGATCTATGGAAGGAGGAATGCATTAGGACAGTAGCCAGCCCTGAGTGGCTTCACTTATGAAGTGTGATTTCAAGTGAGTTCTTCCTACATTAGTCACAGAACACAAACATACATGAATGTTAAAGTTTGAGAAATAAGACAATTAAATACCTTAAAAGAACAAATGTAAGGCAAGATGCTTTCTGTAGAGATCCAACTGACCTGACTGTAGCTACCTTATTCATAAAAGGCACTTTATCCACCAGGTGAGTCTTGACACTCATTCCAAATCCTATAGGACAAATAAAGCCATTCATATACTTAACAAGCTTTTCAATATTGACGGGCCACTACTCCCTAGGACTATTTCTTAATAGAGATTTGATATTTTAATTGTTTTTTTGAAAAATCTCAAGGTACATTACAGGAAGCTGTGACCCACTTTGGCCTATCTTATCATGTAAACTGTGATGATTTGAATGAGAATGGCTTTTACAGGCTTTATTTGAATGCTTGATCCCCAGTTGTTTAGGAAGGATTAGGAGGTGTGGCCTTGTTTGAGATTTATCAATGGGAATTGGCTTCAAGGGTTCAAAAGCCCATGTCAAGCCAAAATATTCTTTTCTCCCTCTCTCCTTCTCCACCTTCTCCCTCCCTCCTCTCCTCTCTCACTTCCTCCTCTTTTCCCCTCTCTGCCTGCTGCCTGTGGACCAGATATAACCTCTCAGCTACTGCTCCAGCACTATGCCTAACTGCCTGCTGCCTTGTTCCCTGCTATGATGGGTATAAGCTCACCCTCTGAAACTGTAAGCAAGCCCCTAATTAAATGCTTCCTTGATAGGGCATCTCTTCCCAGCAATATGAAAGAAACTAAGATATAAACCCTTCCTCCTGCCTTGGGTATAGGTGTCTTCCTGCCGTGCTGCTGTCCACAGAGCATAGATAATTGGCTTTGGATCCCTTCTTACAGTCTCTCTACACCTTCCCCGTTTAGCTGCCAATTCTGGTACACTGTGTTCTCCCAAAACACCTTCAGAAGACTTTTGGACTAGTAAAGGAATCCTTTTTATAATCAAACAATCATTTACTTCCCTCTGCAATCTAAAAGAAAGGATGAAAGGCAAGAATCACTCCCAGGGAAGGGTATTTCCTCCTTCTATGCAAGAAGGTGGTGATACTTCTCTCTCTATACCTAGCAGGTCAAGTCAAAGTTTGGAGTGTTAAGATAAAGGGAGGTTGTCATTTTCTCCTGACTGACTGGATGCACAATCCTACCCCTAACCGAGGAGCTATTGGCAATCGTTAGCTGCTAAGGAGGAAGGTTTTTCTCTAAGAGCGTAGCCCTTGATAAATTGACCATGATCTAGGGAAAGACCATACATTTAAGGATATTTGTACAACATAAACTGGCCTACATAGTGCATGGGGATACAAAGTTAGGTGAAAAAAGAAGCTGGTGGATCTAGGAAGCATTAGGGGAGAGAACGTGAATATGACCAAAACTCATTGTATAAATTCTCAACAAATAAAAAAAGTGTTTTTTGTTGTTGCTGCTGGTGGTGGTGTTTTTTGTTTGCTGTTTTGTTTTTTGCCACTTCTAGGAAGGTCTCGTTGATATATCCATTAAGACAGTCCCAAAATACACATAAACAGAAATTTGTTCCTGCTCTGGGTCTACAGTTTTCTGGAAGAAAAACTTGTTGGAAAAGAACAGAACAGAAAAGAGAAGTATTCTGTAATACATTCAGCCAATGCCTGGGAAGAAGATACGGGATCTCTAGTAGACTACCACAACATTAAGCCAGAATGAACGAGAACCCTAGAGGTTCCCACAGGTACCATCTAAAGGTTAGGAGCAAGTGCTTCAGTTTGGCTTCACCACCCTGTGGTATTTGTAGCTGTTTTCAACAGTCCCTGATGGCAATATATGTAAAAGCCATGCGTACTGGCTGGCTTTGTGTCAACTGGACACAAGTTAGAGTCATCAGAGACTTCAATTGAGGAAACGCCTCCATAAGACCCAGCTGTAAGGCATTTTCTTAATTAACAGTCAATGGGGGAGGGCCCAGACCATTGTGAGTAGCACCATTCCTGGGCTGGTTGGTGGTTCTGGGTTTTATAAGAAAGCAGGCTAAGCAAACCATGTGAAGCAAGCCAGTAAGCAGCACCCCTCTATGGCCTCTGCATCAATTTCTGCCTTCACGTTCCTGCCCCGTTTGAGTTCCTGTCCTGACTTCTTCAGTAATGAACAGTGATGTAGAAGTTATAAGCTGAAAGGATTATAAACCCTTTCCTCCCCAACTTGCTTTTTGTTCATGGTGTTTCGTCACAGCAATAGAAACCCTGACTAAGACGCCATCTCCTCAAAGGTTGTACCCAAAGGCTGGAAGAAGAGTCAAACATCCTTCTCTGAGTCTCTTTGGGAGAACAAAGTGACTTCTCATTGATTTGAAGACATCACATTGGGCAAAAGTGCATCATGTGCCCTTTCCTGAATATACCTCAAGGGTCATGATTAGCAGTGTTTTCCTAAAAGCACTCAAATTTTTGTTCATGGAGAAGATATAAATGGCTGAATGATAATGGCTTTTATAGTGTAATGTGGGAGGTTCCCCAGTAAGGGAGTTCCTCTTACCAGCCTGCTTCCTGTGTGGAGGTCTATGCCTGGAGGCTCCATGGAGGTTGAATGGGGTTTTATTACCGCCCCTGTGAAAGCCAATTGGCTGCTGGTTAACCGTTCGTGTTCCAGGGACTGGACTCAGGTCTCAGGCTTGGCTGCAGCTGAGGTTCCCGTGCATGATGGAGGCATGAGTCACAAGTGTACCGGAGCAACAGAGATCATCTTTTGACTAAGAAATGAAGGATGGAAAGAGGAGGGGTCTTGGGTACTTCTGTGACCTTCCAGGGTATTTCTCTATTGACATGAATACCTCCCACTGGCAGCCACCTCTCGAAAGTCACACCACTTCACTGGGAACCAAGCCTCAACACAAGGCCCTTGGGGTGTGGGGGGCATTTAGATGTAACACACAAATGTACTATCTTCTGTTTCCAGAATGTTTCCCTCTGGTATTTTTTTTTTCTTAAGGAGGGTCCATCTGAAAAAGCCAGATTTGGGGTCAATCTAAGGCCAGTGGGAAAGTTCCACCGAAAACCTCCAAGCACAAAGACCCCTCCCTTCCAGGGAGTAGTTAGTTCCTGGAGCAACTGCAAACCAAACTGTCAAACAAAATCACCTGTAACTCCCAACCAACCTCTCCTTGACTCCCAACCGTTCCCCCCTGGAAAGTCCAGAATGGTCCACTGATCACAAGTCAGCTTGGAGGTCACTTTACCCCATCAATAATACCCTGCCTAGTTACCAATTGTTTGAATTCTGCCCCAATTGTTTGCAAGGTATATAGCTCCCTGTCATAGTCTGCTCCCTTGAAGTAGGAGGACCCCAACATGTCGGAATTAAACTCTTCTTGCTATTGTATCGATCACTGTCTCTATGAGTCCCAGGCTGGCTGGGATGGTGACACCTGAGGCCTTTCCTTGAACTGGCTTCCAGCCTTCAGCAATTTCATATCCTTCTGCAACTGGCAAGTCCCAGACACTTTCTCTGGCAATCTAGTGAATGTGTTTCCAGCAGATTCCAGGGAATAGGCCACCACAGTGACACCCACATCTTTCAATGATTCCCAGCCCACCTCTCCTGCACTTTGAGCCTGGCTTAGACTGTGGTAGAGAACTCCTCTTCTGTCACTTACCTCACTCAGGGATAGGGGCTGCTTCTCAGATTTGCTATTTCTACATCCTCTAAAGTTCTCTTTACTTCTTGATCTATCCCCTCAATTAGTTAAGCTTCTTATTTGGTTCATTCTTTATATTGAACTTTTCTGTTTAAATGGCTGTGTGTTTTCTGCTTTGATTGGGTCTAGACAGAGAGAGGAAAATATGCTAAATAAACAAAACATTAAGATTTTAGAGTCTCTGAAAATATTCATGGAATGATTTTCATGGATCTATTAGCGTTTAAGCCTTAAAGGAACAGTCCTGTCAAGTTCCGAAACAACTCGTGGGACTAAATTATTGCCTATATTGCTGCTAAGAGTCAAGATAAAAACCACGGTCTTCCTGACGCCAAGCATCAGAGTGACAGACTCGTCCTTCAGATGCAGGTAGCCCAGGTCAGGCATCGTTCAGATGGGGAGGGCTGATGCCAAGTGGCAGGGAGCTCACAAGGAGGAGGAGGAGAGCTGGGTCACACCTACCTACTTGTGTTCTTCCATCTGTTTAATTAGATGAGTCAGTCAGTCCTTCCCAGGGAAAGAAGCCTCTGGGTGTTTAGTAGGGAAGGGGTGGAATGGTCAGGAGCATACAATAATTCCTTCTCTATGGTTCCCCTTCAACAAAAGTCATGCCACTTCCATATGACTTCTGTGGCTTTCACAAAGACCAAATAGAACATAGGTGTAATTTTTTGTTTTCATCTTTAAAACTCACATTTAGTTAGTGTGGACATGTGTCTGTGTGTGTGTGAATGTGTACTTGTATAAAGGTCAGAACATAGCTCTTACTGTGTGGAAACTGGGGATCAAACTCAGATTGTCAGGCTCCTTGGCAAACACTTTTATCCTCTAGTGAGCATTCTTACCAGCTGAACCCTCTCCCCATCCCTACGACAGGCTATCCTGTATATTCTCAACGTGTAATTGGCCTCAAATCCACAGTTCTCCTGCCGCAGCCTCCCACGTGCTGAGGTTACAAACGTGTCCCCACTGCTGGTTCACAGTTGGGCTCTTAACGCGTTACTTAAAATGCCACATTCATAACCTCCCAGTGCCAGTGTATGGGATAAAATAATGTCGGGGGTTGTTTTGATTTAACAAGGAACTAAGCACAGAGACCTTATTAAACATAACCATAGGGAGTTCTTACTGTAGCTGACTCTAACTCTGGCTGATTTAAACAGAAGGGGGATTTCTTGAAATAATGCTGAGTATCTCAGATAATTTGGACAAAGCTGGAGAGACATGGAGAGTGATAGCATGTCTGGTCAGCCAGCAGAGGGATGAGAGGCCTCTCCAGGACACCGAGGCGGTGGTTTGTGTCACCAGTTCTAGATCTTTCAGCTGCTGTGAGAAAACGTTCCCAGATTGCCTCACTTCTTTGCAACAGAAGCTTAGGTGGGAGCACCTGACCACTGAAGCCACAGTTGGAGGTGGTTTGCTGTTCTGATCTTCTGCTTGTGGGAAGAAAAGACTAAAAACCATTCTGGACTGGGGGTGGGGAAGGCTCAGTAGTTAAAGTGCAAGTGTGAGGACCCCAGTTCAGATCCTCTGGTTCCACAAACTCTGGAAGCAGGACCCAGGACCAGGCCTGAGAGCCTGGCATATACAGTGGTGAGCAACCAGAGGCCCGCCTCGGACAAGGTGGGAGGCAAGGGCATGAATTTGTCCAGTGACCTCCCCGTGTGTGCATACAGTGTGATTGAAATTACATGTGTGCAAGCATGCACACACACAGGGGAGGGGCAGAGACACACAGAAAAAAATTTTAAAAATAATAGATTAAAAAAATTCTCAGAAAATTCTTTAAATTATGGAATAGGGCTAATCACAAACTATATCTGGCTTACCTGCAATTAGCCCAGTGTTTCATGAATAAAATAGGTCATGGCTTCTGTTTTTAAATAATTAAGAAGTTAATAGGGGTTGGGGATTTAGCTCAGTGGTAGAGCGCTTGCAAGGCCCTGGGTTCAGTCCTCAGCTCCAAAAAAAAAAAAAAAAAAAAAAAAAAAAAAAAAAAAAAAGTTAATAAAGCAATGTTTGTTTCATTCCAGCTACATGAATCATAAGAATAAACCAAAAAAAATTAAGGTCCCCACACTTAACTATTTCATACATTTTCACTACTTTTTAAAGCTAGAACTATTTACTGTACAGACGCAGTGATTTGGAATATCTCCTCAGCTGATACTTTGAAAAGACAGCAGCCAAACTTTCACTTCTCCTTTCCTCTCTTGTTAAGTCTTCAGTTTTATTATTGATATATAATATCAATATATGTATTGATAACTAGTTGAGCATGCCAATTCATAACTATCCTTTGTCTTAACATTTGCTGTTATATGGTGGCCATTTTGAGAGTAAACTTATGCTGGAATATAGGAAGTTACTATTTTAAAGTAAGTTCCAAAGTGGTGTGCGGTGTGTTAGGCTGGAGCCCTGCAAGCATGATATTCACTTCTCTTTTCCATTAAGGGCAGCAATTTTAAATCCTGACAAAACAGCGTTGCTTATACAAGATATCTTCAGTAAGCACTTGTCAGCGTTTCTTATGTTCCTGAATATCTTGTAGGATAACCACCATTTCATCCTCATGTATAAAATTAAAATACAGAAAATACTAAAAAGGAAAATTTGAAAGATGTTTGTGATGGTCCCTATTCTTAGTTCTGCATGTTGTTAGTCTGTAGCTTCTCAGGCAATCCTATCTGAAAGCAACATTCTGATTGCATCATAATGAGGATCATAAGCTTGACTGATGAGTATTAACTTCTGAGCTTGTGTAGTAAAAGCTGGCTACTAAGCCCACAGGCAAAGCACCAAATCCTCACCCATGATCACTTTCTCAGAAAAACAAAGTCTATTGGGCAAGGCTTCAAAGGGCAAGGTACTCATCTATCTCTTTCAGAATCTACCGCCACACCCCTTCCCTGGACCCAACTATGTTCTTTATAGGGTGTGACAGAATAATGGGGAAGAGCCCAGAGGAGCTGTGTTTAAATCTTAGCATTGACTTATGTGGGCAACTGACTTGAAGTCTTTGAGGTTTGGTTCTTCAGTGGTGAACTGAGAATGGTATCTATTTGGAGTACTATATTGTACCTAAGATACCTATCACAATGCCTAGAAATTAGTGTGTGTTTAATAGATGGTTATTGAACCATCTACTAGCTGACACTGAAGTGTTAACAAGCGATTAACTAAGCTAGAGACCTAGTAAAGGGCAGGCATTCTGTTGAAGTCATTTCCGTTGCCCAGACTGGAATAGAGGACAAATTTAGCCTATGGGTCAGATTTTCTATATCAGTTCCCCATTTCCTCCATTCTTAGGATTTACCACTGCCTTTCGGCATGGGAAATCCGTGTCTGTTACAGTTTATGTCTGCCTTGAGGTTCTGCACTGGCTGTTCTTTCTAGAGCACTCAGAGCTCAGAAGACAGATGCATCTATACCGCAGCTCAACTGCCACGAGAAACAGATGTTTTCTTTACCATTGGGTCACTTTTCTTGTTGCCATGAACAAAGTACAGAACAAGAGTCAACTTTGGAGAGGAAGAGATTATCTGGCTTCAGTTAAAGAGGCTACATCCCACCATGTCGGGGAAAGCATGACAGCAGATACCACGAGGGGTCACATCGCAGCTGCAGCTAGGAATCAGAGAGCAGGCAGGAAGTGAGTTCGAGCTATGAAATGTCAAACCTCCAAAGTGATCCTATTGTTCCCACAGGCTTCACGTCTTAAAGGTTCCACGGTCTTCTAAAACAGCACCCCAGTTAAAGACCAGTTCTTCAAACACATGAAGCTATGGGAGGTGGATCACATTCAGACCACAGTCATCTTTATGTAACTTTATCCTCTTCTTTAGCCAAACTATTCTATCTTATGCTGAGTTTGTGTATAGTTTTCAAGGACAGCTCACAAAAGGAGAGGGGGTACCTTTAAAACTTTCCCAGACTGTAGGCGACAAATCCCAAGCAGTACACCTAGATGTTGCTTTGAATGTGTTTGATGAGGATAACAGTTCGTGTATTCTCTGGTACTTCCAACTGCTTTTGAAAACTCCAAATGTTATCAGAGTAGTAGATTTCTGTTTTAACCCAAAAGTTTCTGAAAATTTGGAGGTAAAGTTTTGTATTCTCTGCTGTCCCTTAGGAACACTGAGAAACATTCTTTTCAGATAACTTGTGATGCACACCAAATGATGCTGGTAGATTTGCTAGGTTTTTACCACTGGAACACTTTTTTTTTTATTCTTTTCTTGTTTTAGACTTCCTAACCTTATAGACTTATGTTTGTAGAAAACACATGTAGTAGCATTACAGTTGATTTTCACAAGGGAACAGGTGTCTTTATGTTACTGGAGCCTAGTGCCCAGGCCCAAAAATGGTAGAAATGAGGCTGGTCAGGCAAAGCTTTTATTGGACTCTATCTAGGTGGGAGACATAGTCTGGATCAGGTGGTGGCTCCCTAAAGAAAGAAGAACAGGGAGATAGTTACAAGAGCAGATGCTGCCCACAGTTCCCATCTAGGTCCTTCATTAAAACAAAGAGCTAAGGCACAAAGACTGCCCTGTCCTAGCGGCTCAGCATCTACTCTCCATTGTAGGCGGCTCACTGTCAGCTGTGACTTCAGACCTCTGTCTTCATGGACCACATGTCAACCCTCACTGGGCCTATTGAGGGCCTAATTTGTCTGGCAGGGGGAGGAAGTCTTCCTCCCCCAATTATCTCTAAAGCACTCCTCTCTCAGGGATCAGCCAGCAAAACAGAACCAACAACAGGTGCATAATAAGAGATTTACCTCAAGAAATTGGCTTATGTAGAATTGGACCTTATAATCTTCTCTAACGTTGCCCAGCTGTACTCCTTAGTTATAGCTAAAAATAAAACTCCGCAGTACCTACATCAGTGTTTGATGAATAACCAGGAACTATAGTACCCTCTAGGTGACACATAAAACTCACCATGGGGGTTGGGTGTTCTTACAGGGAACTAGTACTTTCTTTTGAAAATGGGAAACATCTTAACTCTAGGGTTCACCTTGGAAACTCATTTGATTTCCATGCATACCACCCTGATTCTTGCTGTGAGAGAGCAATGAACCTTGGTAGAGTCTCCTTGATATCCTAACTCTCCCTCCCCTTGCTCTCTAAGTGAGCGTTCAGGGTATCTCTTGGCCTCTCTGGTTGTCACCTGTAGCACGCCTGGGCTTCTCACCTCACCTATTTAATGATCTTCCTGGCCGTGATGATTGTTCCCCTTTAGCTTCCATCACCACAGACAACTCTTGTGTTTTCTCTCCTCCTTGCTCACGCACATTGAAAACTCAAATATTTCTCTGGGTGGAAAAGGCAAGGAGAAAAAGGGAAGTTTTAATATTGCTTCAAATGTCTTCACAGTTGAATCCGACGCAATGAAACAAAGTTAATGTCATGCTATAACAATATCTGTGACTGAAAGATAAGAACACATTATCCTGATACTCAGTTGAGGTATCACCAATCGCGTGATCAAAAATTATCTTTATTCAATGTGACCTCTAGGGGCCTAAGGGTGCTATCCCAACTGTGCTCACCAAACAAACTCTGTTTCCAGCTTCTTGTTATCTTAGTTGCCCCAGGCTTACGTGAAGGGCTGCTCACACACCCCCTGTTCCTACTGGTGACAGTCCCTAATGTCACTATTCCAGCCTTGTGAGTATGGAACTCCTCCCATAGCTGTTCATTTTGAAGTACAAAACATAGAATCCTCAATTTTCCTGAACTGACTCTGAGGCCATGCTGCAATATTTAACAAGTGCTCAAGTGCTGGAAAGGAATTCAGGTCGCTTGTCACCTCTTGTATGGAGCATTGGTTGTTTTTAATATATGTTAAATCTGCACAACAATTTTTTAGTTTGTTTTTTTTTTATCTCTTATTTGTAGATAAACAAATCAAAAGTCACTACAGGGGTTCCAATCAAGACTTGTCTGACCATGCTGCATGAATAAAAATTCAGCTATCAACATAATCTTTAAATTTCACATGTGGTGCTGGGGAAATGACCCAGCAGATAATGTGCTTGTGTGTAAGCATGAGGGCCAGAGTTCAGATTCTCAGCACCCATATAAAAGCCAGGCAAGAGTAATTCCAGTTCTTAGAAGATGGAGCTAGAGGACTCCTGGGGCAAGCTAGCTAGCTGGACCAGCCAAATCAGTGAGCTCTGGGTTCTGCAGGAGAGCCTGTTTCAGTAAGTGAAATGGAGAGTGATTGAGAAAGGCATCTGATGTCATCCTCTGACCTACACACACACACACAATTTATCTCATGACATTTCTTAGTTTATTTGTAGTTGAGTACATTTTGGAAAGTATATACCCCATAGTTCATATTTTTAACATATAAAACAGCTCCACATATTTTAACTTGTGTGGGTTTTAAATAGTAGTTGCTAATTCCACTAAACTCAAGTACACCAATATTTTATTTTATCTATATAAGTCATTGGTACTATTTTGGTTAAGTATGCTATCTACTATATCTTCATTACCTCTGATTTCTCAGCCAGAAATGTGGAATCATGGTCTTCCTCTTGAGATTTCATTAAGGTAAAGGCTGTTCCCCTTTAAAATATCTCCTTTTATATCTGAAAACTGAAAATTTTGTAGTGAGAAGCTATTTCTAACATTAAAGATTGTTACCTTGGTCCAAGTGAGCCACTTTATACTTAAGACTTGCTCCTTCGTGTCCTTACAGAGAGCCAGAACCTCAAAACCATTGCCTGTGATCTCTGTTGTTTAGTTATCTGTGCAACCAGTAAGACTTGTCTAACTATGTAGGGTAGAAATACAGTCATTAAAAAAAAACTTAACCAGTCAGCTCTTTGTAAATAAATTTTCTTTATTCACAAGAACTAACATACGTCAAAGCCTGTGTTCTCTGTCTAAATCATTTGAGTTCAGTCCAAAGCAAGCAAGGCACTTATGTTTTCCAAAATAACAGGGAAAGGACAGAGGGAGGAAGGGAAGAAGGAGAATAACAGGTCAGGAGGAGAATAACTTTTCATCTCTGGGAAGAAAAGAGGTTAAAAACCAATTTAGAAAGATGGTGGTGGTACATGCCTTTAATCCCAGCACTCTGGAGGCAGAGGCAGGCAAATCTCTGTGAGTTCAAGGCCAATCTGGTCTACAGAGTGAGTTCTAGGATGGCCAGGGCTATACAGAGAAACCCTATCTCAAAAATAAAACAAAAAACAAAAAACAAAACAAAACAAAAAAACCAAAAAACCCCAAAACCAACTAAACAATAATTTCAGTTCTTGGTCTTGAAACTTTTTATTATTTTACTTTATACAAGGTTATTTGCCTGCATGTATGTCTGTGCATCGTGTGTTGGTGTCCACAGAAACCAGAAGAGGTGTCATCTCCCCTGAAGCTGGAGTTACAGATGGCTATGAGCCACTGTAAGGTGCTGGGAGCCAAATCTGTGTTCCCTGGAAGAGCAGCCAGTGCTCTTGACTCCTGAGCCGTCTCTGCAGTCTTACTAATCTAGTCATGTCTTAAAGGTCCCACTTTTTTAATACTGTAACCAACCTGACAGTAAAGAGGTAGTTTCTCAAGTCTTTAACCAAAATGACTAAACCTACTAGAAACCACTTACAGTGTACGTTACATACAGAGAAATGGGTCAGGGGTCAGCACTGACAAAATCCACAGCTGGTTCCCAGGTTCTACTACTTAATAGATTTGCCTCTGAGTAAACTGTTTAATCTCTCTGTCCTTGGTTTTTCCCTTTCATAATATCTAGGGGAAGATGACTTTAAGGTTATCCTATGGACAAGTGTAACATTTCTAACATTTCTAATTTGTTCCATGGTATTCAAAACAAAAGGTATTCAAATTACTGCCATTTGAAAGGAGTTAATTTTCTGTTTCATAATGTTTTTATGCATCTAAATATACATTTCCTGATCGTCAATTTGTTGCTCTTCCAACAATGAAAGAGCAGCAGCTACAAGCTAAGATGCGTACTGTCCTTATCTCAGAATTGGAATGATAGTTTATTACTAATCAGTGGCATATTCAGGGTAGTACTATGTCCAACCACCTCCCCATGATGGGCTGAATTGTGTCTCTGTACTCAACCAAGTTCTCATGGTGAAATTCTAATTCCCAGTTCCTCAAGGTGAGACATTATTTG
The DNA here is from genome assembly GCF_011064425.1 of Rattus rattus. Lineage (NCBI taxonomy): Eukaryota > Metazoa > Chordata > Mammalia > Rodentia > Muridae > Rattus > Rattus rattus. Next base: position 177,243,904 of record NC_046156.1, read on the forward strand.
GAAATGGGGACATTGCAAAATGAAATCGTTGGAGTGGATCCTAATCCAGAATGGCTGGTGGCTATTGTCTCTACAGAAAAGGGGAAGTTTGGCCACAAATGCTGGCACATAGAAGGAGCAGATAACATAAGGATATGCTGGGCTGGCTTTCTTGTGGCATCAATGACTTGGATGCCTAGTGGCGAGTGAACTGTGAGCCCTCTGAGCCACATCCCTCCAGTGCTTTGAAGTTCAAATGCTGCACCAAGGCCTGGACTGTGGTGAAGCACTTGCTAGGCCAGCCTGTGCGCTGACATTCCCAGGAGCTGATTTCCTCTGCCTTTTGGCAGAGGTATCCAAATTTCTAGGACAAACCTGGCTCGACTGAAGCCATGTCACCCTGGAAGGTGACTCCTGACCAGCAGCTTCTATGTAGGAGATGTCTAACTAAGACTAGCATGTCCCACTGGATGGATTGGCTCCCCACCAATGTTTTGTTTCCAAACAACACTGCTCACTCATTGCACACCCCAGAGGACACTCAGAACCAGACTGTAGCCATCTTTCTCTGGAACACCAACCATGCCTGGCTGATGGTGGTAAAGAAAGTGTGAATTTACTGTGTGAATTCTGACAAAATGTCAGACATAAACCCTCTGGGAATTCTGGGTCACCACAGCTGTCTAGGAATTTGGTCTGACCCAGTTCAAAAGCAATATGATGAACACAGGAGCATTGACTACCTTATGCTTCAAGTCTCTCTGTTTTACCTCTCTGATTTTAAGATCTAGAAAGATATCCAGTGACTTAGTCATTCCTGCCTAGATAATCTCTCCAGCTTAAGGTCGACTGACCTTTGACCTTAGTTATCAATGCAAAATACCTTCATTACAGCTCCTGGATTATGCCTGATATGTTTGATATGCTGGTCTGTGTCCACCAGGGTAAGAAATATTGGGGTCATCTTACACATTCTTTAGTTACACTGACCTTCTTGTTTCAAATCCACTTCAGATTTAAGGCTGGTAGTTTATAATTGGAGAAAGGATAATTTGGCTTGTCTGCCCAAGAGACAATTGGTCGCATCCAGAGACTGTTGGGAGCGATGCTTTTGAAGCCCTCCATTATTGATGTTATTATTATGGTTAGCGTTAATTATGACTGGGTTCATGGAAAATCCCCAGCCAACTGCAGAAGACTAATACAAATGTGGTGGTTAAGATGAATAATCATATGACAACATCTGATGTTAAGATACCCAATGTGATGACCTGTAACCTCTCTGGAAAACCAACATCCTGCTGACTAAGAGATATGACAAACCTGTGACCCTTCTGACATCCTGTCAACATCAGCCGTTTCCCTGACCACACGAATATTGTGTCCTTGGCCTGCGTAAATGTTTCTTACTTCCCCCCTCCCTCTGTTACCCCTGTTATGGTATAAATTCAGCCTTGAGGAAAAATAAAATTGTCGCCTTGATCAGACTCTTGTCTTGGTGTCCTTCATGTCTCTTGTCCCCCATTCTCTTCCAGGTACCCTCAGCACCCCCGTCGTTGACAAGAGACCTTTAGGTGATACTCTGTACGTAGGGACCAGAGGTACTGCTTGAATGGATACAGTGGATACGAACTGTTATCTACACTCTTAGAACTATGAGCAGCTTCCCATGTACAGACAGAGAATTCTCTGCAGCCTTTCTGCGTAGTCCCGGGACTCTAGCAAGTGAGTCACCCAGACAGTAGAAAGGATCTATAGGGGAGCTCCCTGAACGAAGAATGATCCAGCCCAAGTTGTCAGAATTGTCAGGGCTGGGAAACCCTTTTGAGGAGAAAGCATGAAGACAATAGTGTACTAGGAAATCATAGTATCCAATCTCATGCACATATATAAGTGTGCAAGTATAGCTGGCAGGGTGTGGACGGAGAGTAGGAAAGGAAGAGGCAGGGTTAGTGCACTAAGTGGGAGAAGGCTACAGCAGGCGAGGCCTGCAAATAACAGCAATAAAACACATAAGCCAGGAAGGGGAGGGAGAAGGGAGAAGGGGGACGAGGGACGATAGGAGGCAATAGATAGTGGCTTAAATGCATAAACAAATGACACTTTACATTCTCATTGAAATTACGGTACTAATCCCCTAGAAGAACTAAAACTCTTAAAAGGCCTCAAAGACATTAATCAAGGATGAGTGTGCAATAAATTGAGTTGTTCTTTTGTTTTTAAAAAACAACCATGGGGTTGGGGATTTAGCTCAGGGGTGGACCGCTTGCCTAGGAAGCGCAAGGCCCTGGGTTCGGTCCCCAGCTCCGAAAAAAAAGAACCAAAAAAAAAAAAAAAAAACAACCATGAAAACAATTTATAATAAATCGCATAGTTTTTAATAAAGAATAGATTTTTTACAAAAGGCTTACAGGTTAACCTGGGTGACTAGTAGTTTAGGTAACTTGCGGTGCAGTAACAGTACTTACAATACAATATTGTACATAGTATAATAAAACTGGCATTTTACTAAGTACACATGGTAGTCTCTAGGAGCTTTTTTTATTTTGATAATCTCATTGGCTATTTACATCACAATAAAACTCTTGCATTCACCCTCTGTTTCTGTAACAAATACTTAAGACAAATCAACTTAAAAAGCAGAAAGGTTTATTTTGGCTCTCAGTTTTAGAGGTTTCAGTCCATGATCCACTGGGCCTGTGGCAGACAGAATATTTTGTGGTGGAAATACAATACTAAGGAAGCTGCTTCCTTCTTGGTGGTATGAAACAAAGACAGGACACACCCCTGGGGACCCAAGTTTGTTCCACTAGACTCCACATTTCAGATTTCCCACTGCTTCCCAGGAGCACCACAGGATGAAGAACAAGCAAGCCTTCAATACACAGACATTGTGGGCTGGAGAGATGGCTCAGTGCTTAAGAGCACTGACTGCTCTTCCAGAGGTCATGAGTTCAAATCCCAGCAACTGCTTGGTGGCTCACCATCTGTAATGGGATCTGAGGCCCACTTCTGGTGTGTCTGAAAACAGCAAGAGTGTACTCATATGCGTAAAATAAATAAATCTTAAAAAAATACACACAGGCCTTTGAGAACACTTACCCAAACCATAGCAACCAGATTTCAAAATATAGCACACAAAATAAATTTAAAATTTGTGACTGTGCTTTGATTTCACATTATTGTATTTTACTAAAATTTTAAATTCAGTGTTGTTTTCTTTGGCATTTATCCTGCACTTGGATGATGCTGGGTATACAAGGATTGCCTTTCATTTTTTTTTTTTTTTTCTCGGAGCTGGGGACCGAACCCAGGGCCTTGCGCTTGCTAGGCAAGCGCTCTACCACTGAGCTAAATCCCCAACCCCAAGGATTGCCTTTCAAAGGTGTGCCAGAGTTGAACAGAAGAATGCTCTCCTTCTAGACAAAATCTGAGGATAGCTTCAGTGTTGTTTGTTTTGCTTTTGGTGCTGGGATTGAGCATATCCAGTGCTTACAGACTTAGCTGCGGTTACTCATTAACAAAACAAAGCAAAACACCTTTAGGTGTCAATGGGAAGATTCAGCTGAGAAATTTATAACCAATTACGGACCAGTTCACTTGAGTTCACTGTAGGTCCATGCGTCTGTTCTAACGAGGGGCTTCGTGGCCGTGTGTTCCATGTATTCTGCGTGTTCCGTGTTTGCCGGGCTTTCTTGGGGTGTGCCCTTTTCTATCCTTCCCACTGTCTTGTTTCTTTCTGGGGCAGAGATTTTCCTTGCCATTCTTCATCTCCGAGGCGCTCACCCACCGCTTCACAGTCGGATTGTGCGGGCTGACGCAGATTCTTCTACGTTTAACATGAAGGCTGCCAAGAAAGTGGAAAAAAATGAATCTTGACAGAAAATACAAATACAAACCAGGTGTAGTGACACACATCTTTAAGGCAGAGGCAGGTGGGTCTCTAAAACCGGGCCAGACTGGTCTACAGTGACTTCCAGGACAACCAGAGCTACATAGAGAAATCCTGCCTTAAACAACAAAAACAAAAGAATTACAAACACACAAAAAAACTAGTGACTCGTGGGTAGCCCCACTTTTTGGACATTGCATTCACAGTAACTTCAAATTGAACACCAAGAGGATAAATCCTTACTTTATAGACATTGTTCCCATTGTCCTCAGATGTCAGCAGAAAGTATTAAACTGAGGATGAGGTAAGGGGAAATTGGATAAAGAGGAAGAGAAAGGGAAAAGAGAAGGGGAAAAAAAGAGGAAGAAAAAGAAGCCAATAACAGACCCAAGTAAAATAATTTGCTTCCATGTGTAAGCTTCTTCCAATAAAACCAATTCATCCTTACTGTCCATCCCCTGCACCCTTGTCTGGACCCTCTCGGCTGCACACAAGGACCCCCCTCTTTCTTCCCTGTGAGTCTGCACTCGTGCTCTGCCTCTGCTGGTCCTTAATTTCCCATGCCTTTTGTTCTAGTAATTGATTTATTTCTCCCACTGAAGCGACATTACATCTTGATGGAGCAATAATCTAGATTTAATTTTGAAAAGCCCTTATGTATAGTAGAAACTCACTAACTTGTTACAGATATGAAGTCAATTTTGACCAATAGTAAAATATACTAAAATATTTTGGTGTCCGATAAAACTTAATATAACGTAGTTCTATTAAGATGAAGTGAGAGACAGGGAGTAGGTTACCATTTCCCCTAAGAGAAATCATTGTGAGACAATGTGTGGAATCAACAGAGGAGGAGAATGCGGAAGGTGTGGGTGGGCTTTAGCATCCAGCCTGAGGTAGAAGACCGCATATTCTCTATGCTGTGCATGGAGGGAGATGGCTTCTGAACCAATGCTGAGTCTCAGCAGCCCGCTGCTTTGTTCTTGTGGGGAAAAACCTGACTGTAGCAGTGCTGAGCTGGGGGGTGTGGTGGGGGATGCAGCTTCTTCCTACATTCCCAAAGGAGAGAAACTCAAAGAAGCCACGGGAGGCAGTAACTGTGTGGGAGGGAGCTAAAGGCACAGGCAACCACGTGGAAGCCTGTCTTCTGGCCAGCCTGGTAAGGCCACGCTTTGGTTCCGACTCTGTGAAAGGGCTTAGAATCCTCAGGTGTAGAACGGACTGAAGCTCAGCTGCGTTCTGTTGCTCTTTTGTTAGTGATTAAAAGATGAGGCTACACTGAGAGTAGTAGCTTCCCCCACAGTCCTGCAGACACCCCCGGTTTCACAATTCCCTAACAGGCACCAGCGAACCTCACTGAATTTCTGGGTCAGAAACCAGGGAGACCTTCTGATTCTTACCCAGGGAGGGTACTTACCATGGGCAGGGCATGGTGGCACAGGCCTTTAATCCCAGCATTTAAGAGGCAAAGGCAGAAGGAGCTCTGTGAGTTCAAAGCTAGTGTGGTCCAGGACGGCCAGGGCTATGTAAAGAGCCCCTGACCCTGCTCTCCTGCTGTGAAGGCTATACCTGGGTTCATTCCCTAAAGTTCATTTCTCCCTCCTTTCCTCAGAGCAGCATTTCAAATTTATTTCTGAGAAGTTCTAACCTCCTCAATGGCTTCATTAAGGAAAACAACAAACAGATTTTTCACTCATAATCTCTGTGAAGTGCAGGAAGCCTCAACCCCTGCCAAGGACAAGGGCTTTCTATTGTGTTTCTGACCATGGGAGATGTATAGAGTTCTTAAGCAAGAGAGCTGCATGGAATCCCATTTCTGCCATTTGATGGCAATACCAGAGCATAGCAAATGAACTGTGTAATCTTTTTTCGATTTGTCTTTTTTGAGATAGGGTTTCTCTGTGTATCCCTAGTTGTCCTGGAACTAACTCTGTAGACCAGGCTGGCCTTGAACTCACAAAGATCTTCCTGCTTCTGCCTCCCACTGGGATGAAAGGGGTGCGCCCCACCCCCACCCCCCGCTGAGCTCTGTAATCTCACCCACTGGCTTTTCTGCCTGACAACAAAGTAAATTCTGCTTTCCTCTTATGTTGTTGTTGTTGGCCTCCAGTCCAGGGGGGAGGGGCTGGGGGGATAGGGGTTGGGGCTGGGGGTGAGGTGGGGTGAGGGGCAGTGGAAGGGCTATGAGGACTGGAGGTTCACCATGAACTAAATAAACTAACACACTAAAATCTAAAGCAGATGAGAGCGTCTGTAATTAGATTGCATTGGGTCCTGGGACAAGTATGTTTCATATCTTGTAAATTCCTCTTGAATTCAGAGTGTAAAAGGGTCAGCAGCTGTCTCCTGCCTGAGCAAAGTCACAGTGTAACCCCGTGACATATGACAGTGTCCCCTCTGATTGCTCTTTTGCAGTAAGGTTACGAACGATCTCTGGTGACTGAGGACATGTCACTTGGGTTTTCCATGTCCTTGCTGGGAGGCACTCACATGACAGCAGCCAGGTCACAGTCCCCATCAGCTCTCTGGATGCTGCACGAATTCACTCTTTCCAGAAGTCTTCTGGGAATATGATGAGAAACTTCAGTGCAACAGCTGGAAGCTATGGGAAGTATGGCTACAAGAAAGGGAAAGCTTACATCACCGACCGCAGAACACCAGTACGCCCTCATCTTCAGGGTTCCGGGGAAACAGACGGTAAATCTACTCAAGCAAGCACTCCTCCGCTCTCGTGAGTGTAGACAAGGACAGGACATGTCTCTGCCTTCTAGAACTTAAGCTGCATTGTGAGAGAGAACATGGGAATCTGGGCATAATAACAAAAGAGGTAGGAGGCAGAAAAGGCTGCGCCAGGGATGCGGACAGTGATGCACACGAGGATGGAAAGGGTTCGGTCAATGGTGTCCCATGCAGTTCATTTTGAAAAAGAAGCCTCATGGGCCTCGGGTGAAGGCTTAATGTTTTCTGTTAGAAAGGCTTGGCCCGCCCAGCATGCACGAGCTCACCAATTCAGATTCCAGCACCACCAAAACAACAAGAGGCACAGTGGCACACCTGTAATCCCAGCATTTGGAAACCAGGTCAGCCTGGGCTACATAGTGAGATTCTGTCTAAAAAAACCAAAACAAATTTTAAAAAATTCTGAGACCAAAGCGCATGACACAGTTTGGGGTGCCTTTTGTGGACCGAGTAGCTGGGCGAGATTAATGTTGGCGAATACGATTCAGGGAGTGCTGAGCCAGCATTGCTCAATCCTCAGATGACAGTCTAAGGAGGCTGAGCTTTTGTGAAAAGAGATCACTGTGTGATAAAGATTGAGAAAGTCCATCTTGCGGTAAAATGAAGACATGAACTGGTGGGAGGTGACTTATGCCACCAGTATATGAGCTTATACTGTCAAGTTATGAGGCATTTGACAGCACAAATATGAAAATGCATTCCTCATATTAAAATCGCTGCGAATTCTTACCCCCCCACACACACCATCTCACCAACTAGATAATGAGCACAAAACAGAGTTAGAAATCACAGCGAACAGGGGTGCAGGTGTCAGCCCCCAAATGAGACAGAAGCGAGCTTCCAAATGAATCAACAGTTAGATGGAGCGGGCAGGCTCTCTACGGCGTCTCTCGAAGCAGTAGACTGTGGAAAAGGGAAGATCTGAGTGTCCGTGTCTAACGCACATGAAAGGACCAGGCCTACCAGAAGCTCTGGGGGAGAAAAGCAACTTACTCTGAAATTTTAAATGTTGCATGACTAATTTCTAAGCATCAAATTTTTGTTATCATTAATTTACTTGTTTACTCATTGCTCACTCAATCATAAAATTAAATACTTTTTTAAAAAACAATTAGACCATTTCCAACATAATTTTAGTCAATGGAAGATGCAAAAATAAGTGAAATATTATTCCCCTATACTCAAGTGTGTAGTAAAAAGCAATTTGGAACTTAATTCTTAGGGTACAATCCCACTGGCCCAGGTAATTAGCTATACTTCTGAGGGATGGTTCTCTCCTTCTCCCATGATGGTTCTAGGGATCAAACAAGAAAACAGATAAATACAAGAAGATTTACCAACACACACTTGAACAACTTTTGAGATAAGAAAGAAATAATAATGGAAACTAAAAAATATCTCGAATAAAGAAAATAATACAACAAACCTTAACTTGTAGTATATCACTAAACATCGCTGCAAGAAAGGCTTGTCTCAATAGGCAGCTACAGTAAAAGTGAAAGACCTCCAAGAACTTACCCAAAATGCCCGCCAATAGCTAAGTAAACAGTAGGACATCATCCAAGAGCAGGAAAGGATGTGCTAGACACAGATACTCACAGATTCTAAAGCCTACAGTGCAGAGAAAAGCACGAGACCTTTGAGAAAGCTCATTTGCATAAGAATGGAGAGGCCCGCAAAGCCCCACCCTCCCAAAAGACCCATACTCAATGGGTGAGAAAGAGACCTTTTCAATGGGGTAGCCACTAGGAAGGTGCTCACTGTTCTATAAAGAACCCTAAAGACTCACTGAGTCATAACCATGCTCAACAGGAGGAAAGGACATGAAAGGAAAGGGGTTCTAGCTTGGATGAGGATGGAGAGCAGCAGGAGTGAAAGGTGGTGGGAATGCATGTAATCAAACATATATGTCATCAAAAATATGTTACAATGCATAATGAATATATGAGAAAAGTTGGGAGGGAATGAACGTTTCAATTTAATGTATTTTTTATATTCCCAGGAAAATAGGTTATACAAAGTATCCTCAAACATATGTTAATTACATATCTATGTAAGTCTGTTTACAAAATGTCCTGAAAAATGTGCAAACTCTGCATTCTAGTCCATAACTGTTTGAACTATACAAATGATACAAAACATTTGTTCTTCTGCTTAGCTCCACTTCTCAAAGGAGGAAAAAGATCATTTCCCAGAGTAAACCATCATGCACCAGGATCTTCCTTGATTCCAGTCAGAGGTTTTCATTTTGCTAGGCACATGGGGGTGCTTAGAGTCAACCAGATGTTCTAGAAGTAGAAAGACAATTTGTCCAGAAAATATTTTTCAAGTGGCCACCATGTGGCAGACTTTCAACTTGAAATATCTGACCTTACGATGCTCAGTGGGAGGATGGATCAAGTTACTATAACCTACTAAATGAGTCTTGGGCAGGGGGCATAGCTCATTGATAGAATGCTTGCCTAGTATTAGAAAATGCTGGTCTCCATCCCTAGCAAAACACGAAGTAAGTGCTCAGTGAGATGTGCTGAAAATGCTATGGGATCATGGCTGAAAGAAACCATCCACACACTGCAGAACCCAGTTTATGTGGGATGCCCAGAACAGGCAAATCTATGAGGTAAAACGTGGATTCACGGATTCAGAGGCTGGGAGGAGGAGATGGGAATGGCTGCTAACAAGAACATGATTTCCTTTCAGTATGATAAAAACATACCATAATTAGAGTAATGAAGAATTCACAAATGTGATTTTATTAAAAATCCCTTAGTTGAGTTTTAAAATGATGCATTTTGGTGTGGAGACCCTAATTGAGGTTATGTTTATTAATACACTGATTTCCTTAAATCACTTGTTCTTCTAACTGCTTATTCTCCCAGTCAGACTTCTACTATCCCAAATCACAATACTGAGTTTTCCTGTGAACCCAGCTATGGTTCGACTGAAGTATCCCTCACATATGTATTGAACAGTTGGTCCCCAGACGATGGCATTATTTTGGGATGTGATGGACATTTTAGGAGAGGAGACCTAGCTGGAGGAAGTGGGTTACTGAGGGCATCCAGTCCTCTACTTCCTGTGTGCCACAAGGTGAGAGGCCTGTGCCATGTGGTCCCACTGCAGTCATGCTCTGCCTTGTCACAGGCCCAGAATCAACAGAGGACGACAGACTGAAACTTCAGAAACCGTTAAACAGGTGTTCCTTTTGTGTTTCCCAAGTAGTTGCCACAGGAGCAGTAAAACCAATCTGATTAGATGACTGTACAGAACTCCCAGGGTGAAGCCATGAAGGACTTCAGAACCCTGTTATCAACTCTCAATCATGACCTGTGCCCTTTAGAAGCATAGGAATGAGGAGTCACAAGAAAACCTGAGTTAAGGAACAAGAGTTAGCCAAGTGCTGATATCAACTCAAGGAATAGTCTTAAATCAGAAAGGCATCAGGGACCTACCTATATGTGTTTCATAAAACTGAGATGCACTACTCATAGAAAAGAAAGGAGGATTAGTTCATGTGGAGACTACTTGATCTGTGAGATTAACTAAGTAGCGAAGTATTTAGTATATGTTAGCAGTTATGACCAGTGATATCTTGACATGGTCCAAAATACAAAAGACCAGAAATAGCTCTGAAGAGGCGCATGGGAAGTTGGGTGGTGAAAAATGAACAGATTAGATTCTGTTGCATGACACTGCCCCCTAGAGGTTCTCTTATGCAAAGTCCTGCCAGCATTTATAAAACAAAACAAAACAAACACTCCACTACCTTTTTTGATTTCGGTCACGACTCCATAATTTTACATAAGAGAGATTTAGAGGTATCCCGTAGGCTGAAGAAGAGAATTATATTTGAAACTAGTAGCAAACAGAGGGAAAATGTCAACGTCGAGACACAGGTATAGGCAATGAGTTTCTGATCGTTGCTCCAGCAGCTCAAGGAATAACAGCACAGACGGAGAGACAGGATTGCATCAAGTTATAAGCTTCTGCACAGCCAAAGAAACACAATGGAGACAGACCTCAGATTCAGAACAACTCTTTGCCAGCTGTTCATAGAACATCCAGGGTGTATACAGAACTGAAAGAAACCAAACACTCCAAAAAATTAACAATAACCCCATTAACAAATGAACTCAATAGACACTTTCCAGACAGGAAAAACCAACTTATAAATAAATGGGAACAATTTTCCACATCTTTAGCTACTGGGGAAATATAAATTAAAGGGACAATGATACTGTGTCTTATGGCAGTCAGAGTGAGAGTGATGAAAAAGAAAAACCATAACCAAATCAGAGCCCCCCCCCCAAAAAAAAAAAAAGATACAAAGGAAAGGGGACTCTGATACATTGTCATTGAGATTCCAGTTTAGTACAACCATTGTAAAAATAGATACTGCAGGTTTCTCAAAAATAAAAAATGGAACCACCATGTGCTCCAACTACACCATTGCTGGGTATGTGCCCAAAGGAACCGAAGTCAGCGTACCACAGATACTCAGCACACCCATGTTTATTGTGGAACAATTTGCAACACCCAGGTTATGAAATGTGCCCACGTCCTACCTTGCAATGAATAGAAATGTCTCCTATAGGCTCAGGTACCCAGTGGGAGAATCTCTCTCTCTCTCTCTCTCTCTCTCTCTCTCTCTCTCTCTCTCTCTCTTCCCCTTCCCTCCTTCCCTCCCCTCCATCTCTGTCTGTCTTTCTGTTTTTGTCTGTCTTTCTGTGTGTCTGTGTGTTTGTGCACGTGTATGTATGCATGCACATGCTTTCCATGTGTAATTGAGGACATGGTCTCTCAGTTTGGTGCTTTCACTGCCTGCCTCCACGGTTTCTTTTCTATAACAGTCCCCTCTTTCTTCTATAAGTTGCTCTTGGTCACAGCAACCAAAGGTAATTAAGACAGTGCACGTCAGCAGGTGAGTGGATTGGGAGGGAAAGGACATGAACATAAAAGGGGCCTGCCAGGATTGCTCAGTGGGTAGTGTCTGGCACCCTGAGGACCTGAGCCTGGTCTCTGGGAACCACGTGATGGCAGGAGAGAACTACCTTCTGAAAGGTGTTTTCTTTCTTTCTTTTTTTCTTTTCTTTTTTTTCCCGGAGCTGGGGACCGAACCCAGGGCCTTGCGCTTGCTAGGCAAGCGCTCTACCACTGAGCTAAATCCCCAACCCCTGAAAGGTGTTTTCTGACCTCCACATTTGCCTTCCATGGCATCTGTGCACCCACCCATTCTCCCATACAAAGGAGATAAATGTCATAAGATTTAAAAAGATGGTAAAGGGGTCTACTAGAAATGTGGATGAGGAGGGGAGAAGAAAGTTAAAATGCTAATTGAGGGCTTGGTTCAATGGAAGCACAGTATATACATGTATGAAAATGTAATAAAGTCCATGATTTTGTGCAATTAATACATGCTAATAAAAGATAAAAATACATGTCACTTATTCTGCAGTTACATTTTTTTTTTATTTAGATGACACTGTTACTTTGTAGGGAGAGCCGATGATCTATTAGGGAGGGTTTATCTTTCCCTAAAGACTATACTGATGCCACCGTTGTTTGAGGCCGAATGTCATGGGGCAAACAGTTCCAATCACAGATTACACAAACACAGATCTGTCTGATGTAGTTCGGATTCCTCTGAAGGGAAATAGATGAAATATATAAATTTGAGAGAAGTGTGGCAGAGTGGGCTTGTAAAGTCGTTCACGTGCGTGCTCTAAAGCACAGTAAAGTGTGAACTAGCCAAAGACTGGAACTACCACCTCCTCTGGCTCATCTGCCCAGCTTCACCCACGACCCAGCTTACACGTGCCAGCTTTGAGAAGGACATGGCACAACAGATCTAGGTCAGAATGCTCTTTTAAAAGTGATTTGTGAGACCTTCCTGCTGACAGGAGGAGCGAACACCAGGGTCAGTCCTGGGAGAGGAAGTTAACAACCAATGGACAATGAGTGACTCATTTACTAGCCAAACAGGGTATCTTGTATGGAGTAGAAAATAAATATGGACTACTTCTAAAGCAAGACACTTAAGGTCTAAAACACTGAGGAAGAGCAGTAGACTACTCCATGGATGAAGAAGTCTGGGGTAATGCTAGGAAAGACTAGCAGCAGGCTACCCCAAAGGCAGAGTACCTCGTGAACAGGATTGTTGAAGCTTTTAGGCTTACACTACTTTGGTGCCATCACATGTATGAATGGCTTTTCTGGGCCTCCATGCAGGGACACCCCTTCCACATGCCTGGCCTCAGTAACTTCCTTAGTTGTGGAGGGAGACTCTATCCCTTTCACACAATGGCTGCTCTGAACCTCCATGCAGGGACACCCCTGACACATTCCTTAGTCACAGAGGGAGATTCCATCCTTGATTGTAAAGTCAAAACTACATGGCTGAAGCTGCCAGGTTCTGCTGTTTGCTGAGGCTGGAACATGCCCCCCTCCCCCAACCCCCTCTTAATTACATCTTCCCCAGCTTTCTGTTTTCCATGGTTTTCTTCACTACCTAAGCATGGTAGTCCTGGAATTTGCTCTGTAGACCAGGCTAATGTATCTGCCTCTGTCTCTTGAGTGCTGGGATTAAAGGCATGAACCACCATGCCTGAACCTAAATTCAATTGCTCATCACAAGAACATTATAAGAGTGGATCTAGATTAAAGGTATGTGTTGATCCACATCAAAAACCTGTGTTATCCCACCTCAAGATTCAGATCAAAAGCTTCTAAAGTTTTCTGGCCTTAAGCTCTGGATCAGGCTGTTTTCCTGCCTCAGGATCTGGATTATAGGTGTGCCCTCCATTTCTGGATTGCAGTTCATTCCAGATATAGTCAATTTGACAACTAAGAATAGCCATCACAATCCACCCCTTGTCACACTATCATATCTTCTTATGTCTAAATGAAAACAATAACCAAGTCATAATAACACGCAATAGGATATAACTATCTCTCCTACAATCTCATAACACATCAACAGTAACCAGGTCATAACACCTGACATGATACGACTGTCATAAACCACAAAGGCACAGTAAATTTAGAATGTGTGCCAAGGTCCCATTTTCAACATCCTTTCCACAAGACGGGATCTTGCTCTGATGTCACCACTGCTTTAATTTCAGTTAATATCTATAATTTGTTTATCTCCTTGGACACAGGACTTAGCTGCATTCCACATCCTGGTGTCCCTTTTACCCTTGAACCATATATTTTAGATTTTTTTCTTTCCCAGTTTGCCATGTTTGATCAAATGCTCTTCATAAGAGTGAACCATCGGCCTAAGTTTATGCTAGGCTGTTTTGAGATTTCTTTTGTTGATGCAATTAATCTAAATCTCTTCACTTTAACTTCAGGTAGACCTTCAGATAAGGCAAAAAGTAGACACATTCTTCAACAAAATATCACAAGAACAATCTCTAGGTAATATACTAAAATTCTTCAAATCCCCCTCAGCACTACTGTCTTCCATGTCCCTGCTATGATGGCCCATAAAGCATCTTTAGCAACCCACTGCTTTCCTAGTCTGAAGTCCCCAAATCCACATTCCTCCAAATAAAGGCATGGCCAGGCCTATCACAGCAATACCCCAGGCCCTGGTTCCAACTTCTGGGTTAGTTAGGGTTTTATTGCTGTGAAGAGACATCATGACCTAAGCAACTCTTACAAAGGAAAACATTTAATTAGCTTACAGTTTCAGAGGTTTACTCCATTGAATATGGTTTGAAAATATACCTGTAAAAAATATTTTTTTTACGTATAAAAAGGAAATTATTTTTACATATATGAGCTACAGGGAACCAGAGGCAGGGTGATCTCAAGCTCATTGCCAGTCTGGGCTATGCAGACACACACACACACACACACACACACACACACACACACACACACACCCTTTTCCTATTTAACCTGCTACTCTGCTAGCTGCCTAGAACAGTACTTGGACCATGTGAGATTAATACACAATCTTTAAATTAATATGATTTATTTTTCCCCCTGTGCAACTGGGATAATTATACTTGGTCCTAATTGATTTGTTTCATTCACTCTTTTGTGTTTTGTTCTTGTTTAAAATTGTATCTGTGCTCATAAATTAGTTAATGCCTTTATTGGCTAATATTATCCTTGGGACACATGAGTATTAAGGTTATATTTATGTTAATGATGCACTGGACAGCGTTCTCTGGTTTTTCATTTTTAATTCTTTAGAGAAGTCTGTACAAGAACTGTTTGTTTCAATTTTTGGTAAAATCTCCAAAAACATTGGGGCTTGTGTCTGAGGAAAAAATTTTTACCTCCTACTTATTTTTTAAATTACTGGATACTTATATGTTTTGTATTTACTTTAAATTACTCACTGAAGGGCTGTAGCTCAGTGGTAGACCACTTGCCTGGCTATGTGTGTAAAGCCCTGGGTTCAATCTCCAGTACTGTTTCCAAAACAACAACAAAAACTTACTGATATTTGTAAAGAAATTGTGCCTCCTATTCAAATTAATAAGCATTTATAACCTTGATTTGCTTAGACACTAAAAGATGCATTAAACTCATGATGTTTTTATTTAAAACACACTCAGAGAACCAAAGTAGAGGTCTCATTAACCTGGAGCGATTAAGTTGGAGGAAACCAGAAAGACGGACTTGGCGACGCTTTACGGCTGTCGTGCTGGCTTCACCTCTGTCGTGCTGCTCAGGTTCATAACCCGCCGCCCTGGAACTGGAGAGGATGGTGGGGAATGCCAAGGGCAGTAGCAGCTACGTAAACTCAGAGCTGAAAACCCAGAGGACAGGACAGTCGGATGTCAGCAACTAGGAACGGTGCCGCTCGTTACTGTGGGGACACCCTGCACTCCCGCGGACCTTCCAGGCAACCCCAAAGTGCTTCCTAGCGGGGAAGCCCGCGCAAAGCAGCCGCAGAGCTACCCAGGAGTGGCTCGAAGGTGGGTGGAGATGCGCACGTGCACTCCCATGCCGCCGCTTCTATTCTGCACGACCCACACACCTTGCCTCCCTCACCGTGAATCTGTAGGGAGGTGTCGGCTGAAATAAATCACTGGGAATTGTATGCACTGGGAATTGTATGCACAAGTGCACTCCTGGTGTCGGGAGCTTGATGCAAAAATTTTAGGTGAGCCAGGGAAACATTGGTCATATGGTCTACGGTCATATTTAAGTGCCTTTTTGTTTTTTAAAGCGGGATTTATTTTTTACACACTTAAGTAGAAACAAAACCCAACATTTCTCTGCCAGTATCGGCTCACCTACCTCATCAGGTATGTGCCCTGTGTTTATTCTTGTATTCCTATCTCCTTTCCAGCTTGGTTGGTGTTATGTTTTTTATGTTAACATTGCCACACTAACCTTTTGTTCTAAAAAACTTGTTTTTTAAAAATTTACCTTAGTTTCTTTTAAGGGAAGGGTGCCTGTCTGTGCTAAGCACACTGTACTTGGGACCATACCCAGCCTTCTGTCCTAAATTTTAATTTTTAGTTTTTTAAAGTTGGGGGTCTCACAGTGTTGCCACAGCTAGCCTGGAACTCATTATTTACCCCAGACTGGCCTCTAACTGGTGAGATCAGCTTGCCTTTGCCTCCTGGCTGTTGGGATTAAAGATGGACGTTCTACGCCCACTTACATTACATTTTACATTTTAAGGTCATCATTTTCTGTGCTTTGTAAATTTTCCTTCTGGTAGGTTGGTAAGTTTTGTGCATTTCCTTTGTTGTCCCTGGAGCTCAGCAACACAGCACATGGGAGCACTAAGCAGTCTGATGCCTGCCATTCCAGCATTTGCAACATGTACAGTCAGGGCTCCTGTTGATGGGATGGAATGCTATGACCAAAAGGAATTTGGGGAAGAAAGGGTTTATTTTAGTTCACAACTCTCAGGTCACACTCCATCACTGAAGGAATCAGGGCAGGAACTGAAACAGGCCGTGGAGGAACATTGCTTACTGACTTGTCCCCATGGCTCACTCAGCCTTTTTTCTTTTTTCTTTTTTTTTTTTTTTCTTTTTTCTTTTTTTCGGAGCTGGGGACCGAACCCAGGGCCTTGTGCTTGTTAGGTAAGCGCTCTACCACTGAGCTAAATCCCCAACCCCTCAGCCTTTTTTCTTATGCACCCAGGACTCCCTGCCCAGGGCTGACACCACCCACAGTGGGCAGGACCCCTGCACATCAATCATTTAAAAAAAAAAATGCCCTAAGACTTGCCTGTATACAATGTGATGGAGGTGTTTTCTCTGCTGAAGTTCCCTCTTCCTAGTGGGCCTGGCTCATGTTGACAAAACCCTAACCAACACAGAAAGTAAAGACTGGATCAGGAGTTAAAAACCAGCTTCGTTTCTCTTGCAGTAGATGGGAACTAACACAGAGATGGACAACTGGACAAGGCATGACATTTTAGAACCCCCAATCCTAAGTGGGATGCCTTCAAACGCCACAAGGCTTAGGGATCTGCAGGAGAGGAAGTAGAAAGACTGTAAGAGCCAGAGACTATGGATGACTCCAAGGGAACAGTGACTTCCGGATAACAGGACTGGTGCATGTATGACAGACATCATAGGCTGTGGCAACAGAAACCAGGCCTGCATAGGTTCAAGCCACATAGGGTCCCAAGGCTGAGGACTGGAATATAGTGGATGTAGACTTCCAATCCTAACCAAGAAGCTATCTTCAACTGATATTCACTGGCAAAGGAAAAAGTCATTTTCTCCAGTGAAGTTTTGATGGGTATATTAGCCACACTTTAGGGTAAGCCCCAGCCCAGGAGTAGCTGACCAATACAAGATGAACTCAATTGCTTTCCTGTGTGTGTGTGTGTGTGTGTGTGTGTGTGTTGGGGTGGGGGGGGGGGGTTAGTTTTGTTTTAAAAATAAGAGGAGGAAAAAGATCATAAAGTTGTGTGTGGGGATGTGGGGAGGATCTGGGAGGAGTTGGAGAAGGGGAAAACCATGCTCAAAATATAGAAAAAAATCTTTTCAATAAAGAAAGAAAAGGCCAGCCTCAACTGGGTCATGAGTTTGAGGCTACCTTGTATTACAAGAGAAGAGACCTAAAGAAACAAAACAAAACAAAGTAGAAGTCAGCCTGATTTGAGGAGTTTCATCTTTTAGCAAGATAAAATTATTTAAATTTTAGTATAATTTCAACTTTCTTACAAATTAAAAGTTTTTTTGTTTTTGTTTTTTGGTGTTTTTTTTTGTTTTGTTTTGTTTTTTGTAAAAGAAAAATGCAGTGTGAACTGGATACGTGTTACACACCTACGATGATCTCAGCCCTGAAGGCTGGACCAGGAGACTGAGTTTAAAGCCTGGAGTACACAATGAAACTCTGGCTTAATAAATGAAAGTGGTCTACACATGCACTCCCAGCACTTGGGTGGTGAAGGCAAGAGGAGAATTGGGAGTTCAAAGTCATCCTTGACTACATAGCCAGTGCTACTTGAGGCCCTGTCTGAAAAAGCAGAGAATTGGGGAGAGAAAAAAAAAAAAAGTTTAAAAAGCATATCGCAGGAAACAAAATAAAAATGTGTATGCCATTGTCCAAAAAGCACAGCATCAACAAAGAATATGAAAGATGTTAAATTGCATCAGTGTCTCAAGTCTAAGGGTCCGTTAATAAACAGTGCTTAGAGTGTGATTGGCATGCTGGTTAATATTTAATGTCAGCATGTTTTGTATGCTGTGTAAAGTTTACCCTTGGGTTATTCAAATGCTGATTTGCTGATTTCTCTGCCCTCTTATCTTGTTTCAATCTAGACACTGGATTATAATGCTTACACCAAGAATCTCCTGTCTCAAGTTTGTGTACAGCATTTTTTCTCTGCCTTGTCAGTAAATGCTGATCACCTAATGGCTGGGCTGGCCTGGCCTGGGCAGAATAGGGAATGTGGTGGGACATCTGCTAGCCAGAGGGAAAAAGATAGAAAAAGAGCAGATACACCAGGAGGTGAGAGGGATTGGAACCATGTAAAGAGGGTCCAAAGAGCCAGATCAATAATAATATGCAAGTATCATGGGATGGGGCTGGGAGGGAGTCAGATTAGCATAGAAGGTAAGGATGGGTCATTCAATTGCTATTGAGGTGAGTTTTAAATAAATCTTGGTTTCTCCGTGCAGTTATTGGGGACTAACTTAAATAAGGTAAAGAATACAACTGCTGGATGAATTCACTGTTTACATATATATTAAGAATAATTAGGGGCTGGAGAGAGGGATCAACAGTTAAGAGCACTGACTGCTCTTCCAGAGGTCCTGAGTTCAATTCCCAACAACCACATGGTGGCTCACAACCACCTGTAATGGGATCTGATGCCCTCTTCTGGTGTGTGAAGACAGCTACAGTGTACTTATATTACATAAATAAAATTATTAAACAAATCTTTTTTTAAAAAAAGAGTAATTCAGTAACAATTTAGTGTCACCATGGAACAACCTACAGTCACCTGGAAAAAGGAAATCTCAAATGAGGGGTTGCCTACGTCAGACTGACTGGAGCCATGGCTGTGAGAGATTGTCTCGAATGATGATTGATGGGAGAGGGCCCAGCCCACTGTGGGTGACATCATCCCTAAGTTTGTGGCCCTGTGCTGTATAAAGAACAGTGGGTGATCCAGTAAAACAGTGTTCCTCCATAGTTTCTGTTCTCAAACTCCTGTCTTAAATTCCTGCCTGACCTCCCTTAATGGGAGACTAGGACTTGGAATATAAGAGGAAACAAATCCTTTCCTCCTCCAAGCAGCTTTTGGTCAGGATGTTTTATCACACTGAAAGAGTCAGCCTAGGACAGGAAGTTAGAAACATGTGGCATCTAATGCACCTCATCGTAGTGGGGCCATGGCACACAGGATGCCCCCTGCTGTTACTGAGTAGCAGAAAGACTCGTCCATTTGTGATGCGCAGGGTTGCAATGCCCAAATCCCCTCCCGCATACCTTTGGAACCTGAACTACTAGGAAGAAGAAGGGTTGGGAGGTTTCCTTTGCCCCCTGTCAAGAGGCGGTACTTACAGAATAGACTCTAGAGAGTGGAAGGGGCTTGAATTGTTTTGTGTCTTAAAGAGGGGCCAGTGAGATGGCTCATTGAGTGAAGAGCTTGCCGCTAAGCCTGGCAACCTGAGTTCAATTCCCAGAACCCAAATTAAAGAGGAAGGAAAAAAAATCCACTCCACAGATCTCCTCTGATCTCTGCATGGCACTGGTGGCTCAGTGCTGACTATGCCAAACAATATAGGTAAGAGAAATACTGTTTTATAGAAAAGGGATGAGTTTGGAGAGGAATAAGCAATTTCCTTAAAGAATCCTTAGTCTTGGAAGCAAAGCTCATACATCTCTGTGTCAGCACTTTTCAGACTGGGTTTCCTAGACCTCTGCAAAAGCCTGACACGTGCTTTCCCAGGACCTGTGAACTCTCCAGAGATCCAATATGTCACTTCATGACCTTCCATCTTCCAGAAGATCATCTTAGGAGAGCACTTTGAGGACATTTGAACCTGGCTGGCTTCATGGTAATGCCAGTGAGGTTAGCAGGTGCACTAATACCATCATTGTCCCAGTCCAATCAGAAGAGACTGAACATCGCAATGCATTGACAGTAAGGGGAGGCCAAGTTACATCATCATTGTTAAATCAAATAAGTGAGACAAAAGTGCTTGCCACACTCGACCTGGCAGGACGTGTGTGCATCAGACCTCCACTCGAGCCACCTCTGTCAGGGGTGAAGGATTGTTCACAGTAGTGATTAGTGGTCAACATATTGCAGTCATCTTGGCTTTGTAGTTGACCTTACATTTTGAACATTTTGGTATTGTAATAGAAGTGGTTTATAGGGATGGGGAAGTGGTTCAGTGGTTAAGAGCCCTGACTGCTCTTCCAGAGGTTCTGAGTTCAAATCCCAGCAACCATATGGTTGCTCACAACCATCTGTAATGAGACCTGATGCCCTCTTCTGGTGTGTCTGAAGACAGCTACAGTGTACTCATCTATAAATATTTTTTAAAAAGTGGTTTATAGAGTGCACAATTATACCTGGTTTTGTTTATACATGAAGTAACGGTAAGATAATTTAAAACTCAATGCTGACAACAAAGAGGGGCTTCCCTTCAGAGGAGTCCATATATTACTCATTTTGCAAAAGGTTGCCATTCTATCACACTGTGTCCTTAACATAGAAAAGGATGTTTGAAAAACATACCTGTATCAGCATTAAATAGATGCAACTTTTAGGAACCAAAATATAACACTAATGTTGATGTAGGATTGAGGAACACACAAACATGTTTTAACTACAGGGCACACTCACTAAGAACTTGAAGGGAAGCAGGTCCCCAGGCCGGTTGTGTCAGACCTGTCAGGGACCACTGCCGATGAAATGGAAGAACTCCCAAACACAAACCTATTTTGGTAATTCCTCCTAGAAGTGATTTGGTAAGGTCGGCATCTTGTTTTGTTTTAACATCAAGTCTATAACAAGTATCTGTGTGATTCAGGGGACATCCTGACGGCTGTGAGGAAGCAGGCTCCACCCACGGATGAAGCTACATCCCATAGCCTGCATCTTTTGCATACAAATGCAACCCGAGTCAAAGGACTGTTAGGACAGCTGGGAGTCAGTGCGATGGCTCCTCGGTGGGTAAAGGCACTTGCCGCTCAAGTTGACCTGAGTTTGAACCCAGGATTCCCATGGTAGACAGACAGAACTGAGTCCTATCAGCTTTCCTCTGACCTCCACATGGTTCCATGGTGACCTCTGTGAAACATAGATTCACATGTAATACATATTTTAAAGCAGTTAAGCGAACCTGGTGGGATTCAAGGGCGTGGACTTCAGACATGCTCATGGGCTCTTGTAAAGTTCTTGAAGCCAGCAACCACATTGACAGGCATAGCGTGTGTTCTGCCTCTGGACAAAGTCCAAGGTTTCAGTTATGGATAAAGTCACCTGCTTTCTGATTATTTTGGAACGCTTTGGGAATGCCAGTTATTGAAACATCACACCGAGATAACAATCCGAGACACGGCCAAGATAATGGAACAGCATTGTTCCCGAAAGAACAAAATGTGTTTCCTAGTCTCAAACTGGCACTGGCCACTTCCTTGTCCCTTCCTCCAGTCTGCTGCAATTGCCAAGGCCACCTGTCATCTTGTCTGCACTGTTGTGTCTTCCTCGCTCAATTTGGCTTCTTCCCACCCCTCTCCCTGGCCCCATTTGGATCTAGAATCAGTACTACGACGACGGGGCACCCTCCTGCAATGGAAGAATTGGATTGGGCCCTCTTAGCTCCATAACTGTTCTCAGCTCAACCTCCATGAATTTTAACACAGTAACACCTTCGTTATTATGATTATGATAATTATTATTTTGGTTTTTCAAGTCAGGGTTTCTTTGTGTAGTTCAGGCTGCTCTGAAACTAGCTCTGTAGACCACGCTGACCTCAAACTCACAGAGATCCTCCTGCCTCTGCCTGTGCCTCCTGGGTGCTGGGATTAAAGGCGTAAACCCCCTCCACCTGGCTAGTTTTAGATTTTTAAAAAAATCAGTTTATGTGTGTTTGCTTGTGTTTTGTGTGTGTGTGTGTGACCCATGTGCATTCAGTGCCAGAAGCGGTCAGAAGAGGGTAGCAGATCCCCTACACCTGTAGTTACAGACAGCTCTAAGCTGACATGTTGATGCCGGAAATGGAATCCAGTTCTCTGCAAGAGCTACTGACCCATCTCTCCAGTCCACCACAGACAGACACAGGACAGACAGACAGACACAGGGCAGACAGAGACACACACAGACACACAAAAGCATATTCACACAGATATACACACAAACACAGAGACACAGACACATACATACACAGACACACACACAGAGACACAGACATAGCCCCACATACACATACACACACACACATACACACACACACAGCCACACACACACACACACACACAGAGGCATATGCACACAGATATACACACAAACACAGAGACACAGACACAGCCCACACACACACACACACACACACACACACACACACACACACACACACACACACACACACACACACACACACACACACACATACACACACACACACACACACACACAGACACACACATACACAGACACACACACAGAGACACAGACATAGCCCCACACACACATACACACACACACATACACACACACACAGCCACACACACACACACACACGCACACACACACACACACACACACACACACACACACACACACACACACACACACACACACACACACACACACAGACACACACACACACACACACACACACAGACACACACACACACACACACACACACACACACACACACACACACACACACACACACACACACACACACACACACACACACAGACACACACACAGACACACACACACACACACACACACACACACACACACACACACACACACACAGCATCACCTATTTTAAATAGCAGCAGGCCCTGGCCAACCGCATACTGGCAGTCTTAGCTCCCTGATTATCATCACTAGATGTGCTTTCCAACCAGGTGCTGCACGCCAGAGCCTCTCTCATTCCTCCCCGACCCCCCTCACCGCACCCTTTCCTTCTCCTGTAGGAAGGAAGCTGCAAGCAAGGCCTCGCCTGCGTTTCACAGCACTGCATGAAAAGCTTTATTTGGTAGAGCTGCAGACACTGGGCTCAGACCTGAGCCAGTAAATCTGAAAGTCCCGCCGGCTCAATGGTGGATTTCTCTGAAGAGATATTACAAAATAAGATGCAAAGCTTCCTTCTTCGTCTTGTTAAAATAGATTGGGGGCAATGGGCAGGGCCACCTTGGAGGACTAGATCAAAATTCTCAAGTAAATGCTGACGGGAGGCACACACTTAGTTAGATGCAGGCAGCTCCGGGGAGGGATAGAAGCTCATCTATTGCCACTAGCTGTAGCCAAGGTGAAGAACCACTGCGGCCAGGTCTGATGTTTTTTCTGTGCAGAGGCTTGAACCCCAGGTCTCGTGGGTGCTAGGCAAGCTCTCCGAGCTCCACCATTAGCTATCAACTCTCACCTCAGAGGGGAGCCGTAAATCTGGTGTGTGTGTGTGTGTGTGTGTGTGTGTGTGTGTGTGTGTGTGTGTGTGTGTGTGATTGTGAAATTTGTTTTGAAAGGTTGGCTTGTGTATTTAAAAAGAAGACCAAACAAACTTTATATCCTACCTGTTTTCTGGACTCAGAGTCTGATTAGGGTGCAACTTAAGAAAAGATGACTGGGAAAGACTTATCATCCATGACTTTCCATATGCTAAGGGCACCTCTCTTTTCTTTCTTTTTTTTAATCCTTTAGGGAATTAATAATCTAATATATCATCAGGAGGGAATTCCTTGCTTGCAGCCAGTGTTTGTGTCATAGTTCATCAACGTACATATTCCATTCATTAGTTAAGTGGTAACAGGGTGTGGTGGCTCATGCCTATAGTCCAAGCATTTAGCCTGAAGCAGGAGGATTGTCATGAGTTTGAGACTAGTCCAGGATACATAGTTCTAGGCCATCCAGGGCTGCCAAGTGAGATTCTGTAGTTCAGTGGTAGAGGAGGGTTTCATAGGTGCAGTAGTGAATGCTACAGGAGTAGGTTGTTTTCAGTCCAAATGCAGTTATGATCTTCACATATTCAGTACAAATGCACAAGCTAACTTCTCTTCAGTACACTTCACATGGCTGGATTTCCTTGATCATGCTTCCCGTTTTAAGAGCTAGACTGAAGTATGGTACCCACAAGGCACACACACACACACACACACAGAAAGAGAGAGATACATGCAGACCCATATGTGCACACATGTGCATGCAGATACACGTACACACACACACACACACACACACACACACACTCTCGCATGCCCCTTTTAAGAGGTTAGCTGTTTAAGGAGTTTAAATGGAGATCAGTGCCTCTGCCCCAGGTTCTAGCTGAAAAAAGCTGGTATTCTGTTAGCAGAAAGTTGCACCTGCTTGGAAGGGCTCATCACCAGGCAGCCAACTAATATTCCAGGGTAATGGGTTTCCCTCCGAGAAACTCCTGATCTTGAACCAGTGTTGTTCACCAGATGATCAGAGAGCAATGGAAAAGTCTTACCCGAAGATAGAAAGAAATTCCTTCTAGCCCCAGCTTAGGAGGTATCCCCTCTTCCATTGGAGCTACAGGTGATTGGTGTCCCAACTCACCTTCCGAGGTTCGAAAGGCCACACACACAGCCACAGCCATGAGGGTGAGTCCTGCTTGCTGCATTCCCGCCTGACCAGCTGAATCTGGCAATGACCGGTGAGGCTGTGGGATCAGGAAGTAAATCTAAAGGTGTCCTTGGGTGCTGAGAAACAGCTTAAGTAGGCCAGGTAACCCCGCCCGGGGAAGTTCTCAGCTTTCTTTCTTAACGCCAGGTTCCGGGCTGGCAGCTATTCCCAGCCTGCTGTGTTGCCAGAGACTGGAGAGCATCTGTGGCCATCTGAGTTGGTAGTATTCATCAGCACCATTTGGGAACCATTACAACTCCAAGCAGTCTATATGAGCACGTGCCAGCCTACACCCCAGAGTTCTAGGGTAGGAGTATCTTTTGAATTTCATAGTAGCTTCATGGGTGATTCTGATGGGCAGGTCTGTTGAGAATAATTGCTAAAAAACAATTTTAAGGGGTTTGAAACAGGGAGTTTTGGGTGATAAGTCATAAAGATCTGCATAGAAACATACAAGAGCATTCACGTTTGGCTCCGTGTGCAGTCAGACTTGTGGAAAGGCTCGGGGAAGTGTGAGGAACAGGATAGAGAAGGAGGGTGGACAGGCGTGAGGATGCAGCTGAAGAGGAGGAATGATGTCTGATGTGCTGTAGCATGAAGAGTAACTATGGCCTCACCAAGCCAGCTCAGTCAGTCAACGGGGTCCCCAGGCAGGGAGTGTGGATTGAAAAGAAAAAGACAATCAGACAACATTATAACATGACTCCAGACAGTGCTGAGGTTGAAGTGGGTTTTTTTTTTCCAGTCTGCTTTTATATCAATCTAGGTCAAAGACTATGGTCACTTCTCAGATCAAAGACAAAGTGATCAAGCAAGGCCAAGAACAAAGAGATCGCACCAGGTAGTAATTAAACAAAGCGATAAACAAAGTCCCTGAGTTCCTGGTTCCAGGGGAGTTTATCGGGATTACCAAGACAAAAGGGAAGTCACATATTTCTTGGCTGTGTTTACCTTGATCCTTGCATTAGCCCAAATGTGAATATTTTCATCTGAGCCTACTTGCCAAAATTCCTATGAGCGGCACCAAATGTTCTCCACGATGGCTAACAAAAATAAACTGCATATTTCACAAAAGCCAACAGAAGAGATTTGAATGTTGTCAACACAAGGAAAGGGCAAAGGTGGTCCCATCTACTCAGAGTCTGACCGTTCACACACAGGTACTGAGATCTCACGCTGTACCCAAAACATAATTTTATGTTAATTAAACACACACATATGCTTTAGTTAGGGTTTTCATTGCTCTAAAGAGACACCATGACCAAGGCAACTCTTATAAGATGCTGGCTTACAGGTTCAGAGGTTCTGTCTGTTATTATCAAGGTGGGAAGCATGGCAGTGTCTAGGCAGACATGGTGCTGAAGGAGCTGAGAGTTCTCCATCTTGATCCAACTGCAGCCAGGAGAGAGGACTGGCATCGGCAAGCAGCTAGGCGGAAGCTCTCTCAAAGCCCACCCCCACAGCACACACTTCCTCCAGCAAGCTCACACCTCCTAACAGTGCCAGCCTTTGAGTCAAGTGTATTCAGATCAGCACTCTATCCACACATGTACTTAAAGACAGAAGGTAAAGTATAATCTTCATTCAATCAATGCCTGTTGCCATGTGTACTCTGGGAAAAATGACCTTATATAGGTTTCTAGACAGCACATTTCACAAAACAAAAAGAGGACAGTGGAACTTACTTTACTCTTTGTCTTTGGAATACAGATGCACTATTTCAAAACTCCTATCGACATTCAAGTGTCCTAGGATAATTATCTATTCAATAACACCACCCCCCAACCTTTTTTTGTATTAAGGCTCATTACCATTTAGCCTGTGTTAAGTGTGAGTTCTAATTCATAGTGGATTTGTTTTGACAGAGCAAGAGCAACTTTGTCTCATATTAAAAACTTGGCTCCAATCATTTATGAGTTACTTAATAAAATTTTTATTATCTCCATGTTAGACCCACTGTAGAAAATTCAGAACATGTAAAAGAATTATACAGTGCAAACAAATATCTAGAAATAAGCCTTTTCAATTTAGTGATACATATCTTTCCATTCTTTCTCTGCATTCTATCTAGTTATTTCTTCATGGAATAAATATCAAGGAAGGCTGTGCTTTACGTGAGACAATGTGCTAGACGTTGGAGACAAATGGCGGGCAAAGGGGACACTGTCACCTTCCACAGAGAGGATGACAGCCAAAGCTTCAGGCACACCTGGCAGAGGCATTTCTCCTGCCCTTGGAACCAGCTCGAGCTAACACCTGCCCAGTGTTAGCATTTCTGAAAGCGGAGCCATTGGACTTTATAGCCACCTGCTCTTAATGCTGAATGCCGAGGCTGGAGATTTGCATCCAGTCACTTCAGATCTTTGTGCCCGTTCTTTTCAAAAGCACTGCTGCACAGCCCCAGCCATGAGACAGACACAGCGCCTGAGCACAGGTAACCGCCATGTGGCAGAATGTGTGTAATATATGTAGGTTAGAATAAACGGGATATTTTAAGTTATATTCTAGTCAGAGAAGAGCCTAGCTATATGGCCAAGGCATTTGAATATATTTTGAGTCTGAGTCTTATTTCTGGGAGCGTGGGGCTTTGGTGAAGAACGACCTAACTTCTAGATACATTGGACATTTCCCCTGATTCTTTGTCATCAACACACTGAACGTTTTCCCCAGCACCTATAATGATAATTGCTATGAAAAGCACACCACATGCTTTGATATGATTCAGAGCACAGGGCAGGGCTTTTCTATCCCCGGGAGACATTGTTAGAATTGTTTGTCTCCAAGTCAAGATTCAAGGACTTACACAGTCAGGGGCACAAAGAGTAGGCATACAGGGATGGGGAGTAAAGCATGAAGACTTGAGTTCAAATCCCTAGACCTATGTAAAGCTGGCCCCAGCAGTGTATAGCTGTGATCCCAGTGTGCCTACAGTGAGATGGGAGATGTGGGTGGGAGAATCCCCAGAAGCTTGAGTGAGAGACAGCTAGACTGCTTTACCCAGCAGGAAATGGTAAAGGAGACACCCTGATTTCACACAAAGTGAAAAGTGAAGATGGACGTTTGAGTTTGTCCTCTCACCTCCGGCTGCTTACAGAGACACACATGAACACACACATGAACACACACCACATGAACACACACCACATGAACACACACCACATGAACACACACCACATGAACACACACCACATGAACATACACCACATGAACACACACCACATGAACACACACCACATGAACACACACACACACACACACACACACACACACACACACACACACACCCCAAAATAGTGGGCCGGAAGGTATTTGCAAAACCAAAAGGCCTCTTTCCTCTATCAACGACAAAGGGGAAGTGGGAGAGTAACTTCCTTTGGGCAGATCGTAACTCAGCAAGCAAAACCCAGCCTGCACTGGTACCCAGGCTTTCCCACCCCAGGTATCTCTCTGTGCAGCCCACAGGCTGTGCACTGACAGCAGCCCTATTCTTGTCGTTTTTTAGGAACACGGTGTTCTTGTTGCTTTTATCTGGACAATCTTCCCAGTCTCTCCTACCCCATCTAGAAAACCCATTTATTCGTTTAGGTACCTCGAAGGCACCTTTCTACATCTCTGTCTCCTCCCCTCAGCTACCCAGGCTGTTTTATGGCTTTTCAGGTTGACCCTTGAGAGTGGGACAGAGGGCTCTTGCTAGCTTTGTCTCTGTCGTGGTCAGCTCTGTTTTGGTAACTCTCCTTTATATCTTCAGAAACTCGAGATCACCTAAAAATACATTTTTCGTAACTTAGAAATATGTGTTTACATCAAGATTTGCATTTCAGGAAGATATGCAAAAATCTACTAACCAGATACCCAACTTATAACCACCTACATGATACCATTGCACTTAAACAAAATCCAATCGGTTGTAATTCCTCTTTAAAGTCTGGTTTGTATATCCTCACTCTGTGTGTGTATGCTTTAAATATATTCTAGTTTCACAAAAAGAGAGCACCTCTTGTTTTGTGATTTTTTTTTCTTTCTGTTAACAGGTCAGGAGTAAGTCTCCATGAGCCTTTCTGTAGCTTTTTACCTTCCAATGGTTTTATAGTATCAAGGCCTGTTGATTGTTTTTGGTTCTTGAGGATTTTGTTTTTTAAAGATTTTTTTTTAATTGGGTGTGTCGTGTGTGCGTGCGTTAACGCAGGTCTCTGGAAATGCAGCTCCAGTCCTCTGTAAAAGCAGTTACTTAACCACTGAGCCATGGCTCCTGCAACCCAGGCTGGTCTTGAACTGGTTGAACCCAGGCTAACGATGTCCTTGAGCTCCTGATCATCTGGACACATCTCCAAAGTAATGGGATTGCAGGTGTGCACCACCACACCAACCAAAAGACACGCTTTTGTGTTTTTCTGATGATTGTTTTAACTGATGAATATCCAGATAGTTGGTTATGTTCTTTTTCTGGTGTGGATTATTACTGAAATAATTTTTAGCTGGACGCGGTGGCACATACCTTTAATCTCAGTAGTCAAGAAGGAGAGGCAGAGGCAGGCGGATCTCTGTGAATTCGAAGCCAGCCTGGTCTACAGAGGGAGTTCCAGGATAGCCAGAGGTGCATGGAGAAACCCTCACCTGAAAAACAAAAATAAACGCTCTCTTAGTGAGCTAATTCTCTGACTCTGGTAATGTGCGTGCATCGTGATTCTAGCGATGAGTGGTAGTCAGTCTTGCAATTTGTGTCTGCTCATGTCAGCATTTTCTTATATGAATTCTTAGAGATGGGAAATCTCTAGGGCTAGGGAAATGGCTCAGTAGGTCAAAGTGCTTTTCACACAAGGACTTGGATTTGACCTCAGAGCCCATGTGCAGTGGGTATCTATAATCACGTCTTGGAGCACTTCTGCTGCGAGATGAGGGAGTAGACAAATCCTGAGACTTAGGGCCTAGTGCACAGGGGAGTGAACAACAGACCTGACACAGACCATGTGGACGAGCAACATTCAAGGTAGTTCTGTGACTCCATTCATGCAGCATACACATGATCACACACATGCAAGTACATGCACACACGCAAACATTTTATTTTAAAGGGAAAGGACGTCCACATTCTGAAAATGGATGCTCATATGAGTCACTTTTAATATAAATTGCTAACTTACCTGGCAATCCTGTAAAGGGCTCTGCTCAACCCCTCTCCTCCAATAGGCTCAGGAAGGGCAGGATGTGTTAACATGTTCCTCGATATATTCAAGGCTTTAACCGATGCTCAACAAATAATGGGTGCTTCGTGTGTGTTGATGGAGAATAAGCTCGACAACAGAACCGAGCAGGCTTCCCTGCACGAGGAAAACCACACCAGGGGCCTGACTCTGAATGGTTTCCAGTTGACACCTTTGGCCTCTTCTATTTGCCATTTTACAATGCTCTAAAATTCATTTCTCCCTGGGGATTATTTTCTATAATATAGAATAAACAGAAAGTATGTATTAGAGGAGGATTAAGGATTTATAGGTTGAATCAGGGGCAAGGGCAAGGCGCTGTGTGTGATATTTCAGAAAACAGTATTCTCCAGGCGCATGGTCTGGCCTTTTCCAGCTAAGGCAGCTTTAGAGCCGTGTTTCACGGTTTATGCTCTAATGAATGTGATGGGGATGGGCATATAAAATGCCAAAGCAAACAGGAAACACGCAGGACTAATCACAGGGACAAAGTTTGAGCCTGGAGCAGTAAGAAGGGAGTTTCCCTCCTGCAGAAATTCCTGGTTAACACTCCAGCTGCCTGACTGGTAGGAGCACGTTATACTGTTGCTGTCTTTGCATTTCTGAGTTCCAGATCCCTGAAGAATCGGACTTCATCCTGATGACACCGTGCTCTATCTCGATGTCACCGCGCTCTATCTCAATGTCACCGCACTCTATCTCATTACGATGCTGAGACGCAGGAGTCAACAAGCCAGGAAGCAGAGTGCACATTGGTGCTATCAGCAAGAAAAGCAAAGTAGGAGTGACCAGATGCTGGTGTGTTTGCAGACGGTAACTAAAAACAGTAAATGACTGACGCACAATCCTGACTGTGCAGTGCTTGTGTGAACTTAATACAGCTAGCCTGGGGTACGCTGCGGTGCGGTCAGTGTCTGACATCAGGGAAAACTAGGTCCTTCATTGACTGACTTCGAAACAGCTGGTTGCCTGTATGTAAAAGGACAAAGATGAAGCATTAAAATCTAATGTATTGCATAGTTGAAGAAGTGTGGCTTGTTTGAAACTCTTTCGCACGAAACAAGATTCGGAAGCCATAGAAGAAACAAAAGATTTTAGCATCAAGGGTCTGGAGAGATGGCTCCATGGTTAAGAGCTATTGCTGTTCTTGAAAAGGACCTGATTTTGGCTCCCAGAATCCACATGATAGTGCTCAATCAGCGTCTGTAACTCTAGGCTCAGGGGATTCGATGCCATCTTCTTGCCTCTTCAGGAACCCATGTGGTAGATATACGTGCAGGCAGACACTCATACATATTAAATTTTAAGAAATGACCATTCCAAAACACCAAATCCCATTGTTGGGGCTCCGTTACCCCAAAGTGAAGGGAAGGCCTCCAAGCCAACTCAGCAGCTGCTTCTGCTGCCCTGGTGTCTGCCTCATTCTCCAGTAAAGCAAGCCTAGGAATCCACAATTGCTCTTCTCCGAGGCAGTTTCAGAAACTAGGCCCTTCCCCAAAGTCAGCCGTGATGTTTTAAATTCCTGCCCTTCTCTCTTTCCATTAGATTCTGCCAGAAGGGTACTGCCCCACACCCTCCATCATACAGAAGTCAAGAAGAACCTGAGTACTGGCCTTAGCAGACTGTGTGGGACAGTTAGCATTAGACCTTACGCCTATAGCATAATTATACATCTTCATGACTGTGCTGTTTTGAATCTAGGCACAGAAATGATTTGTTTACTCAGTGTCTGAGGTCTTTGGTGTGGACATCCTTCTGCATCCGAAACTAATGATTGGCGTGTTTGTCTTGTCCTGTCTCTTGCTATGGAGTGTTTGGTGTGTTTATAAAAAAAAAGATAAAGAGAAGGGTAATCAGTTGTATGGTTGTGTGGTGAGGTATGGGGGAAGGGTGGGCCCATACTGAGGCACCCCTTCCCCCTGAGGGACCAGCCTCACAACAGTATAATACAGACTAAAGTTGACTCAGGGCATGGGGAGGGGAGTCAAGAGGGTAGTAGAGGCAGAGAAAGGCAGAGAGAAAGAGTGGAGGGGAAGGAGAGGGAGAGAGAGAGGGAGAGGGAGAGAGGGAGAGGCCAGACATGAGCATGTGGGTGGGGGATGGGGGATGGGGAATGTGGGTGGGGGATGGGGGGGGGGAATGGGGGGAATGGGGGGGGGGGGAATGGGGGGGATGGGGAGCGAACAGGAGCAAGAGAAGAACAAGAGAGCAAGAGAGAGAGAGGAGGGGGCAAGCAGCCCCTTTTATAGTGAGCCAGGCATACTTGACTGTTGCCAGGTAACTGTGGGGTGGAGCTTAGACAGGATGCTAACAGTGTTGGCCTTGACTCTGCTGAGCTGGAAAAGCTCACATCCCTTTCCTTTCCTATATCACGAAGGGAAAAACGTAGATAAAAGCTAAAGGGTGCAGGCATGTAAGGACATCTCATATGTCCACCTGGAAGAAGTGAATGACTCGAAAGAAAAATGACTACACATACAAACAGATAATTCAGAAACAGTAAGAGTGTACTGACTGGTTTTGACACAAGCTAGATCTCTCAGAGGGAAAGGAGCCTCCCTTGAGGAAGGCTGTCAGGCATTTTCTCAACTAGTGGTCAAGGGGAGAGGGCCCAGCCCATTGTGGGTGGTGCTGTCCCTGGGCTGGTAGTCCTGGGTTTTCTAAGAAAGCAGGCTGAGCAAGCCAAGTGAAGCAAGCCAGTGGGCAGCACCCTCCACGGCCTCTGCGTCAGCTCCCGCCTCCACGTGCCTCAGTGGAGAATAGTGATACGGAAGCGTGAGCCAAACAGAGCCCTGCCTTTGGGTCATGGTGTCTTCACCACAGCAATAGGAATCCTAGCTGAGACAAGGGCGTATGAATGCTTCTGAGCCAAGCAGAGTGGTGAGTGCTTGTAACCTGTGAGAACACGCACAGACACACTCACAGACACATATAGTCACAGACATACATGCACACAAACACATATATACATACATACACAATCACACACATATATATATATATACACAATCACACATATATACATACACACAATCATAAACACACAAACACATATAGTCACAGACATACATGCACACAGACACATATATACATACATACATACATACATACACAATCACACACATATATATACACAATCACACACATATATACATACACACACAATCATAAACACACTCACAGACACATATAGTCACAGACATACATGCACACAGACACACACACATACATACATATATACATACATACACAATCGCACACATATATATACACACAATCATACATATGCACACATGCTCACAGTCACAGACATACATATACACACACACTCACACACACACACACACACACACACCCCACTCACACACTCACTCACACACACCCTCACACACACTCACACACACTCACACACACACACACACACACTTACACACACTCACACACACTCACTCACACACATGGTTTGTTATATAGCAACTATTCTACTCTTTAGGCTTCATCCCCAATCAGACTTTCTTTCCTTTCTGTGCGTGACGTCACTCTGACTCAGAAGCAGGGCTCAGAGCAACTCGAATATGAATAAAGCTTTGGGACCTCAGAGGAGGGCTTTCTTTGAATGTTTCTGCAGAGATCCTTATGGCGGCGCAGGGCTCCATCTGACATCCTCCTCCTGCTCAGGCAACTCTGGGGTTGTATAGGCTGTGCTGCTAGAGTTAACAGTGCTACAAGGCACATAATTCAGGGTCTTGCAAAGTGAAGCGTAGGATGCTTGTAGTCCCTTCCATCATCAGAGTAAAGAAACACCAGGGAAGGCAGATGGTAGTGGCACACCCCTTAAGTCCCAGCACTTGGCAGGCAGAGGCAGGTGGATCTCTGTGAGTTCAAGGCCAGCCTGGTCTATAGAGGGAGTTCCAGGACAGCCAGGGCTACACAGGGAAACCCTGTCTTGGTGGTGGTGGTGGTGGTAGTGGTGGGGGAGACAGACAGACAGACAGACAGATAGACCAGGGGAGAATGAATGCAATACCTTGGAATTATTCAAAGTACAAATTGACTCTGGAGGTTAGTTATTAAAAGGAGTTTCTCTTTTGGAAGAACACTGTCACCATTTGCTGCTTATGGTGGGTCCTTGCTCCTCTTTTCTGTGGTGATCTT
The DNA here is from genome assembly GCF_011064425.1 of Rattus rattus. Taxonomy (NCBI): domain Eukaryota; kingdom Metazoa; phylum Chordata; class Mammalia; order Rodentia; family Muridae; genus Rattus; species Rattus rattus. The sequence continues at coordinate 177,278,145 of NC_046156.1, forward strand.
AGAAACGAGTGTCAAGTTTGAAATTAGATCTGCTAAGCCGGGGTTCTGTTGCCTGAGCTCTGCTGAGGCCTCCAATAAATCCACGTGCCGAAAAAGCCATGCCTCCAACAGAATAGGATGAAAATCTGTAACTACTTCAAGTTTTATCTGGACCTACGTAGATCAGGCTGGCCTGGAACTTACCGTTTCTGTTTACCAAGAGCTAGGATTAAAGACACATGCCACCATGCCCAGTCTTCACGTTTTTATCCTTTTGTACATGAAAATAAATCAAACTAATTAAGGAAGTTCTCAAGTCGATGACCTTGCCGTGGACTTCCTGACTTGGGACACCTTGGTGTATGGCTAGAGTCGGATAGATGTCTGATTGATGTTGGATAATAGAGATAGTTGGGCATGCCTGAGGCATTGAACGCAACGGGGAAGCAACAGCTGACCAAAGAGTTCTGCCCACTAGGACAGATAGCACTAGCGTCTGAGTTTGGGATGTCAGGTGAGGGTGTCAGGCCAAACATCCATAGCCTGAACTTTCACGTATGGTCGAAAATGAAAATGCCCTCACTGAATATAAAAGCATCCTTGCTGATTGGAAAGCACGATATAGGTAGACATTCCTCATGACCCACATGGCTTTCCAACCCGGAGAGGACCGCCATCATTCGCTTCATTTGTTTAGTAAGATTTTTCTACATATACATACTCACATGCACGCCAGCTTTACAAAAAATGATATCATACTGTTCTAATGGTTGTTTTCCTTTTTAAACACTTAAGACAGACATTTTTGCATAGGTCGTGTGGATTGGCCTTGCATTTGTTTCAAGGTTTGCACACTAACTTGTTAGTGATCATTTAGTCAAGGACTGGTGAGTTCCTGTTTGGTGTTTGCTCCTCAAGTCACCAACTGCCACCCCTTCCTCTGTACTTACATGTTTAGCTCTCTACAGTAACTTCCTAGAATTGGAATTTCCGGGTAAAGTGCTTTGTACTTATAAATACAGTAGCAGCAGGTTTCGTTTGGCAACGATGTGGAGGTCTCTACACATCTCTCACCAACAGTGAGAACCACTAATCTTTTAGAAGCCTGTTAGGGAGGAATTCAAAAACTACCTTTTCATTTTGTATTTTTAACTAACTACATTGAAGGTCTTGGGATTGCCCTTTAAATGACAATTTCCGCAACATAGTGTAGTATTTGAAATAAACCCTTCTTGGTGTAATTGAGAAGTAAAAAGTGTCCCAGCCACACAACGTTTTTAAATTTACTCAAAACTACATTCATATTCCCCTCTTCCCACTTTGCGGACTCCATCAGAATTAAGTCCGGCAGTGTTTAGTTATGAAACATCACACACAGGGAAGTGCTGGTTAATAAATTGTCTGCCCTACATTCATGTACCTTGACATCTCTAAAAGCCACAAAACATACAAAGCAATGGGCACTGCCTGTCCAGGGAGCACACACAGCGGCTTTCGGTTCTGTACGTTTCCAGTGAGACCCAGCTGTGCCACAGGGAAGGATCCAACACAGTTCTCAAGTGTTTGCTTGATGAATCCCCCAGCAAGGTACCTAAACCAGTCATCAAGACCCTAGCACCAACCATCGAGTTGGAAGATGTTGCTGACTTCCAATTTGTGTGCAGACTTCTTATGGTATTTGCCTTTTATCACCTTATTATAGCTGTAATTATATTAAATATGGGTAGGCTGACAAATTTACCTTTGAGGGAGAATTTACCATGCACCATGATACACATCATTATTTACACTTACAAGGCCATCACATTAAAGTACAGCCTAGTTGTAAAGGCCTTTACAGAACTGCATACCCAGAGGTTTGGGTACCACCCACTTATCATCCCACTGTTTGCCTAGTTGCCATAAAACTGTGCCAGGTGCCACTGAATCTTATAGCTCTGTTATACCATAAATGAGACTTTGTATATTCATATGAATAATATGAGATAAAGTGTTATTTCATTCATAATAGAGTAGAAAAGGCATAAAGTACTAAGATTATCCTTTAAACTTGTGTAAAAGTGTGATCAATTATCACTGGGCTTGTCTGACTTGAAGGGAGGGCACAGGACTGAATGACCTTAGTCATTGTTTTGTAGATTTAAGAGACAAAGTCTACCAACTGAAACTCCTGAAACAAAAAATATATCCAAGCCAGGCATGGTTTTGCTTGTTATTCCGGCACTCAGAGGCCAAGCTAGGAGTAATTGGTAGTCCAGTCCGGTCTGGGCTGGCCTACATAGGGACCATGCCTTTGAGGTTGAGGGGTGTGTGTGTGTGTGTGTGTGTGTGTGTGTGTGTGTGTGTGTGTAATACATCCTCTCACAAATTAATATGGTCCTGGATAAAAATGCAGTGGACTTTTGGACTGTTAACATTTGGGCATCTCTGTGTCCTGGGCAACCTGCTCTCTTTTCTAGTCATGCCACAGGCCAGAGTTTTCACCAGGTGCTCTCTGAAAACTAATGTGGTAGCAGTTGGCACGAGGGAGAAGCCAGTAGAAATAATCTGTGTGAACAGCAGTCTTAAGGAGACCAAGAGCAGCCTGGGAGGATGGATCAGTGGCTGAGAGAAGGTCTAGCGAAGGGACCACGTGAAGAGGATGGAGAAGACGCACAGGCCAACAGGGCAGAACTCAACCTTCAAGTGCAATGGTGATTGATACATTTCTTTTGTTGGTAGGACCAAGAAAGGCATGGAAAGGTGGCTGCTGGTTGTTGGTGACCTAGAGTTCATGCTGCAACATTCATGCAAAGAAAGGACACTTACAAGGGTGAGGGTAGAAACTATGATAAACCGCCCCAAAACTCTAGCTACTATTTGAGGAAGGATGGCAGTCTATGTAAATTTCCATTCTAACAAAAGAAAGATAGATGACCCCCAAAGTCCCAAGGTGACATTCTTAAGCAAGGTCTCTCTTTTTGTTGTTGTTTTGAGACAAGGTCTCTCTATGTATCTCTATGTAGTCCTGGCTGTACTGGGGCTTGCTATGTAGATCAAAGGTTTCTATTTTAATGATGTTCTTATGGTTAATATGGGGGGGAAGGGAGAGAGGGAAGGAGAGAGGGGGAGGGGAAGGAGAGGAGAGGAGAGAGAGAGAGAGAGAGAGAGAGAGAGAGAGAGAGAGAGAGAGAATACATAGGGTTTTACAACTTAGAAAAGCTCATGTATGATATAGACTTTATTTTCATGGGTTTAAGCCAGATTTTTTTCCCCCTTACACAGGATTTCTTTGCATAGCCGTAGCTGTCCTGGAACTTGCTGTAGATCAAGTTGGCCTCAAACTCGGTGATCCACCTGCCTCTGCCTCCTGAGACTGGAGTTAAAGGTGTGTGTCACCATAACCCTGCTAAACCATCTGTTTAAAAGTAAATCTAATTAAATTTACTCTTTTTTAAAAAAATATTTATTTACTTTATTTATATGAGTACACTGTAGCTATCTTCAGACACAGAAGAAGAGGGATCAGATCCATTACAGATGGTTGTGAGCCACCATGTGGTGAGAATTGAACTCAGGACCTCTGGAAGAGCAGTCAGTGCTCTTAACCGCTGAGCCATCTCTCCAGCCCCTAAATTTATTCTTTATGTACTTACTATCATACCAGCCAAATTGACAGTTGCCTTTCTAAGATAATAGGTTATAAGATCTATCAGGCTGAATAAAATCACACATTGCAACCTATTTAATTTAACAATAAGAAAAACTCTCCGAAGATCATGAACCTTTCCAACGATGCACAGAACTCTTTGTAAAGCCAGAAGCCCAGTCTGGCAATGACATCGTGTTCTGAGTTAGAGAACAAGGCACACAACTCCTAGCCTTACAAACTGTAAGTTAAAAAAATCCTAAGAAAATAGGAATCATATATGCCACAGAGAAAGGCAGGAGCCATGGGACAAGATATTCATATGATGTTAATCCTGAACTTCAAACGTAACATTCACAGCAATGCTCTTCCTTCTGTAGGAAAGGTCAGTCATTTTAACAATCTAATCTGAAAGGACAAAAGAAACAGCAAACATTTCAAGAAATGACTTTATTTTAAAAAAATCTTTTAGTTCTCAGTACAGAGATGATTTAAAAAAATAGTTTCGTTCATCTTTCCGGCTAGTATGTAACAATCTCAGCACCGTCCCTGCTTTAGTGGCCGTCAGCAGTCTGCATCTGAAGCCACACCATTGCTCAGTACTGGGTCTGTGTTTTAAGTTCAGTGATGATCCAGTTATTGTTCTGTTAATGCTCTTTGTCAACAAATATTTTTAAATATCCAGCTATGTTTTTCAAATCAGTAAAAAGTATAAGATTCTTGGGCAAAGACATTAACCATCCGCCATGAATTTCAGTGACTGTAGTCACAGATGATGTGATAATAATCACTTCCTAAATGATTTCTGAAACCATAACTTAGATTTAATGCTGTTATTTTAGATATTGCCAATAATTACTATCCGTAAGACATTTTAATGTCATTACTTCAGTCAGAACCACTATATATGAAATAATTGTTAGCCCTTGACTTACAATCTTGTTTATTTTGTCCTCTTCACTGTCTCCGTGTCTCAGGAAAATAGGAGTCCAAATAAATTAGTGATCCAGAACTTTGAGCTTTTTGATCAGGAGATGGGCTGATGTCTAGACAATGAATTACATATTAATGAGACAAAGCCAGTAATGTCAGACAAAGCAGCGGCAACACTGGACCCAGCATGAGATGGGTGCAAATCCAATACTGCATAGATACATGTAAGAGGGAAGTGTGAGAACTGAGCACGCTCCCGGACAAGCGGGCGCACGAACTGTAAAAACTAATAAAGTGCCTATGTTTTATAAATTTCATTTGAATATTGGCTCTTTTCACTTACCGTCATCTGAGCCAGTTCCATCTCTTAGAGCCATATATATATATATGGTCATCTCAGACATCGATACGCATTTCGTGTTTTGAAGACATCGTTTCTCTGGTCCCTGTTAAATACATCAGGAATGAGCACGTGTGTGGCAGGGACAACGTGCTTATTACATAAAGCCAGAAGGGCAAAGGAGGAGTTTTCCCAAATGGGCATATCCACAGGCCGTGCCGGATTCCATCGCGGATATGGTGTGAGGTCCAGGAAATGAATATCATCCACGGGAGAAAGCGCCACGAGTCCCTGAGCTTGAACAAGTGCATGGCGAGCTTCACACTCAGAACCGTGATGGGTATCACAGTGGAACAGTGAAGGAAAGGTCTTCTCGGAAGAGTTAAAGCGGCCTGAGGGGAGAAGGAGCTGCTAGCATCATTTCCTTCTTTGTCAAATCTCATAGCTGCCTCCTAGTGTTTCAACATACCCAGCACCAACTGCAACGCGAGAGAGACGCAACACCCCAGCCGCGCCTAGCACATGGTTTCCAAGTTAATGGCCTCTCTTTCCCTTCTCTACGATATTCTAAAGTAAAAGTTAAAGAACTTAGAAAAATACGTAAAATGATTATAGTTAGCATATCATTGGCATTAACAATAAAACAAAGGCTTTAGGAATATGATATTGATTTTATAAGTTTCTCAGTATTTGCTTTAAAAGTCACAAACAAAATTTATATCCTAAGCATGTGATTTGGTTAACGAAGGTTTAAATAATATTTAAAATTAAAAACATTTCTATTTATTTATGTGTGTATCTTTACTTGGTGAGCCATCCTACCAGCCCTATTTTAAAGTTGTTTTTCCCTTGATATTTACATTTTTTCCTTTATGTGTGTATGTATGTAAGGTGGGAGGTTGACCTGGATCCCCTGGAACTGGAGTTACAGGCTTGTGAGCTGCCACACGTGCTGGAAACTGAGGCAGCAATTCTGGAAGGGCAACCAGCATTCCTAGCCACAGAGCCATCCTTCCCTCCTATTTTAACATTTCTAATTGATAAATGATATCAGTACATGTCTAAGGAGTTCAATGTGACATTTCCTATAGGTATACAGCGTGTGATGGCTGTATTAGAGCAAATGGTATATCCTTCACCTCGACAATTAACATTTGTGTGTGTGTGTGTGTGTGTGTGTGTAAAATACAACTCCTATTCTCCAGCTGCTTTGAAACAGACATTGTCAACTATAGCACCATAGACATTAGAAGTTCTTCCTTCTATCCAACCTCACCCCTGTATCTGTGATTCATCCTTGCTCCGTCCCTTCCTATTCTATGATCTGTGCTTTTTAAGAACTTCTTGAAATGTCTTAGAGTATATACACACACAACAAATAAAATATTCCTGCATTAATGCAGGGAAATGGGAGAATATATATCTGCTTTATAGAGGCCATAAATACACTCAGAATTTACTACTAACATGTGAAAGATTATTTTGTTTTTTTACTTTTAAATTACTTTTAAAGTTATTGTTCCCTATGTTTAAAGCTGAGGGAATAGAATACTAACCTCCACTTAAAGGGGGAAAAGCTAAAATCTATCTTGAATCAGCAATTTTTCCTCCTTCCTGACTGAGCTTCAACGTCAACAACTCTGACACATACTTTGTATCTGACAAAACAAAGAAGTGATACTTTACCCACCAATCAGCAGATACTTACTGAACACCTCCAAGGTGGGCCAGACCAGGGGCTAACAAGGCAAAAACCCTTGCTTTGAACCTATACTTCTTTTTTTAAAGGTTTTTTTTTTTTTTTGGTTCTTTTTTTCGGAGCTGGGGACCGAACCCAGGGCCTTGCGCTTCCTAGGCAAGCGCTCTACCACTGAGCTAAATCCCCAACCCCTGAACCTATACTTCTTTACTGAAATGTTTGTAAATCATATGCATATAAAAGGCAGGAAAATCTTTTGATAGTTAGGAAATACGATATTTAGAAAACATTAACCGAGATACCATTTTAAGTTTCGTTTACCCTTGCAAGGCCTGTCATAACAAAACTAAACACTTGAAGGCCTCAATGTGATTTTCGATTTCTCCACCAGAGACTACTGTAGCCAGTCTGCTGAAATGCATCCCTGAAGTGAGACTGGAGAAGTTAAACCACGTAAGTCATTCCCCAGGAATGGGAGTAATTATAAAGCTATTCACTAATGGCACGCACAGGAGATGCACACTAACATAAAGAGTAAGAGGAGAATGTAAGTGTAGTCGTGAAGAAAGAGCACTGGCTGGGGTAAGGCTAGGAACAATGGCCATTCACTTCCACCAGCTGCTTGACGGGCCAGCACCAGGCCTCTCAGTGCAGCGAATAGTTCTTACTTCTGTCTACACTGGGCTTTGTGACAGTAAATTTGATGAGCGACTTGTCTCTGCATCTTTAGGGAAGTGTAGACACTCGAAAGAAGTTGACTGGATTAGCGTTCCTATTTTACAGCAAGACATTCTCTCTAGCTTATGACGGCTATAAAGATCAGCATGGCAGTGCCCAAGACATTAAAGCCAGAACAGTTCACTCCATTGATGTCTTACCTGTAAAGAGAGAGATCTAGCCATGAAAAAATGGTCGACATCGATAACAGACGCTAAAAATCCAGCTAAGAGAACTTCTGCAAAGTCAGATTTCTTCCTGATTCCAATGACTACTGCCCACGACCACATGCCAATCACTCCATGTACCATGTTATCTGAGAGGGCGCGAAGCCAGTCATTTTGCTGAATTATGGAAAACCGAAGGAGTCTGTCGGCGACTAGGCAGAAGATCCCCAGACCAAGGCTGGAAATGAGGGATTCTGTGCTATAGCACGGTGGTAAAGCGTGAGTCTTTTCAACTTTGGATGCCATCATAAACTGTGTCAATAGGGTAAAGGACATCAGGAACCAACAGGCAATTCTTGTTTGCATCCCCTGCATCCTAAAATAGAAACCAAAGAAAAATATGAATGACAGTTATGAATCACAACATAATATTTAAACCGCCAACATCAGCAGAGAAAAATAGCATCCCTTACACGGCACACAATATGCTGTCTGGCCAAAAGTAATTAAGTCAGTGTTCAGGAGGAACAGTTTACGTAGTACCAAGGAGAATTTCAGAAAGCCCACTGAATGTTTTTTATTCCTGCATTTAAAGAACTCGGTCAGAATGTATATGATATGACTGTGGGCATCCGTTGTATCTGTGCGCTGGCACAGCCATAACACAAGAGTCATGACCCCAGCACAGTTGTTTGACACCGTTCCAGCAAAGCTAGGACAGCTGCAATCGCTGTCCTTCTCTCTCTCACTTTCGGGTTTTGGTTTCTGCATGTTGCATGATCGTGAACGCCTGCATTATGATACATTTTATGTCTTTTCCTGAGGAAAAAAATTGAGTCTTTTTAGGAAAATCCTTAAATTTACTTTATCTGGCCGCTGTTTGGAAGTCGTCCTTATGCCCTGGGGATCACTAAGCACAGATAAGCACACGCTAGATGGGCCATTACTCCAGGGATCTTCCTGGGGTGTCTGCCCTGAGCAAACTCAAACAGTATAATGGTGCAGGGTAGACACGGACAATTGACAAACTCTGACTGGCCAGGAGAAAAGGTTACAGACTCCAGGCCTCTTTTTATTATGGGCTTAGAGCTCTCTGAAAATGTAGTTTAAAGATAAGGAGTCCTACAGGTTATATCCCCGGAGGAATCAAACTCAAGTAAGATAGACTGACTAAAATAAACTTTTCCTACTTTATAGTGTAGTATGAAACATATAGTAAAATAAGTTAGGTATTAGTGTTTGCTATTCATAAAAAGACAGGAGTAGGCATTTTCTGTTTGTCTGGAGTGGTTAGGACATTGCCAGCCTAAAAGTAGGCTGGCATACAGTAAACGTGTTTGATTTGGAGGAGATAGTCTTTAAATTGGAGCTATAGGACTAATAAGGCTAAAATTTGTTCTGTTTGTATTTTCTAGTTATAACTGAACTTGTAACCCTGGACATGTAATGCAAAGTCAAACACATAATCTGTTCCACTTGGATAATCATTAGTTTGTCTTTGTTCTGTGAAACTTGTATGAATAAAAAAGCACCTGGCTGCTAGTTAGTCAGAGCAGCCGGAGTGGCTTGATTTCTAGTAAGTCAGAGCCACAGAAGCAGCCTGATTGCTACCCAGTCTGAGCTGTGAAATTCCCCAGACCATCGATGGACTCCCTCTCTCCCCTCACCCACTCCTTATCTCCTCTCCAGGCTGCCCTGTCAGCAAAGACCCTAAGACCCTAGGCAGGGGAAGGCCCCTCAAGAAGGGGCAGTGACCCAACAACTGCTTCCATTATTGTTGAAAGACAAATGTCTCCTTTTAAGTCTGGAGTGGCTCGGTGGCTAAAGCACTCGTGCTGCTCTTTCAGAGGACCTGAAACACCTACAGTGGGCTGCTCACAACTGCCTGTAATTCCTGCTCTAGGCTTTCTTCTGGCATCTATGGACAACTGCACACACGTGGTGCATATGCATATACATATAAATACCTAAGTCTACAAATGTCTCTTTCTTTTGGGAAAACTGCTTGTCTCTAATACCTAAACTCCAGTGCCTGCCTCCCTAGCAAAAGTGTCTACCTACTGTAGTGATAAGGGTCACCCAAGCTAAGCCTGTCAGCTTCCTTTTCTTAAGTACACCTGATGTGGAATGGCCCGCCTTTCCTTGGAGGCCACATGCTTCAAGACACAAAACAGCTGGGGACAAGAAAGGCGTAGAGAAGTCCTTAATCCCAGCATTCTGCAGGCAAGGGGCAGGTGTATCCCTTTTGAGTTTCCCAAAGAAACACCAAGACAAAAAGCTAATAATGAAGGCATCAAATCCTTGGCTCCAGTGTTCTAGGTTTTCAAGCATGGCCTAGTTTCTATAGCTCATCCTCACTTCTAAGAGCTACTCTTTGTATCTCCCCAACAAACACCCTTTTATCTGTTGCCAAGAACAACAAACCCCAAAACTTTAACTTATATGAAAAGGCAAGAGAGCTGGAGAGATGGCTCAGCAGTTAAGAGCACCGTCTGCTCTGCCAGAGAGAGGTCCTGAGTTCAATACCCAGCAACCACATGGTGGCTCAACCATCTGTAATGAGTGAGATCTGATGCCCTCTTCTGGCAGGCAAGTATACATACAAAGGGAGCCTTCATATACATAAAATAAATGGATCTTTTTTCTAAAGGCAAGCATAATTCTGTGCTGAGTTCTCACCTGCCACAGCCGGAAATAAATAATTTGTCCATTTGTCAAACGTTTCAGTGTTGTGACACACTGAGCTAAATACCCAACCCCTGAGTTTTAACGTTTCTATTTTATTGGATATTTGTCTGCATCTTGTAGTGCTTGCTGAGGTCAGAAGAGGGCATGGGATCCCTTAGGACTGGAGCCACAGACTTGTGAGCTGCCAGTTAGGTGCCTGGAACTAAACCTGGGTCCCTGCAAGAGCAGGCCAGACCCCTGTATGGGCAAATAGACTACAGTTCCTCACACTGTTCTCTACCTCTCTGTATGTTTGACATTTTCTCTTAGAAACGTTTTAAAAAAGAATCTAGTGCAGGTCAGGGATTGTGTGTGTATGTGTGGGGCATTCAGAGAGTACAAAACAAAGTGCTGGATGTAGGTCTATTGTCCCAGCCCTCAGTAGGCTGAAGCTGAAAAATCACTAGGCAGGCATTCCCAGGTCAACATGAAGGACATAGAGAGACCACGCCTAAAAAAGCAAACAATCAAACATCACAACAAACAAAAACACCCCTGTCCCACACTGCCTTTATTTATGAGGCTTTACAAATCAGTCCTCAAACTACAGTTGCTGTAATATCACATTTGGGCGCCAAAATTTCAAAAGCAGATTCCAGATCTAATGCTGGTAATTAATAAATAAAGGTTATAAACACAAGTCTTGTTCACTTCACCGTAACTCTAAGGCTATCAGATCTCCACATGTAAAATATTTAGCGCTTGTGACTTCTACAAATAAAATATACAGTTATGTGTTTTAGCACACTTCTAATCTCAGCAAATTCCTCAGGTCATGCTTTTCTGAGGTCCTTGCGATCTAGTAAGTTTTAGATTCTAAAAAATAATAAAATTTAGATTTCTAAAATTTAGATTATCAAACTGGATTGGAAGCCTTGGTACCTAGCTAACTCGGGGCGCTTAGGGCTCTTTTGCACACACACACACCCACCAGCTCCCTGCTTCGGGCTGGGAAAAGAGCTGAGCCTAGGAGAGCAGCGTCTACGGGGTCCGCAGGCCGAGAGAGGGAGGAGTGGGTAGGTAGGTAGGTGTGCAGCTCTGGGGGGCTCCTTATCGACCGTGAGCCTGTCTCCCCCCGACCTCTCAGCCCTGACCCAGGACTTGAGGCTTCGCCGCACCCTGCTCCGGCTTCCCTCTGGACGCACCACGGTCCATCGGTCCCTGCGCGCCCAGCTTGCTGCAGCTCAGTCCTTCCCAGCGCGCTTCGCGGTCCGCGGGCGAGCCAACAGCGCTCCGCCCCTTGGCCGCACCATAGAGAGACGAGTGCCGGCTGGCCAGAGCGGCCGAGTCCTCCGAGTCCCCGCGGACGCAAAGACGCGGGATCCTCTCGAAGCAGCGCTGGTCCTTCACCGGATGAGCTGATGGCTGCTGTGAGTTCTACCCGCCTCCAAAGCCGGAGGCAAACATGGAAAATGTCCGGTCGGTTTCTTTGCTTACTGCGCATCGAATCACCTACCTCTACGCGACGCACCCAGGTGACGGCAGGCAGCCAGGATGGAGAAGTCCCCTCACCGGTTGCAGGGCACACCGTGGGTCTGGGGCTCAGAAGTTTCTAACTTCCTTCAGTGGATGCCACAGGTCTGAGGATGCCACAGGGCAAACGTTGCAGGACGGCGCGACTTGTCAGACCTGACACACTGCAGTGCTTCACCGCCCCCTTGGGGATTTCTCAAGTCTTTGCTACACACCGGCGGGGGCGATGCAGGGGTTGGGAGGCGGCTGCTCTTGGGACATCAAGGACATAGCAAGAACATCTAGACTACTTACTTGTTGGAAACAAAAGAGCAATACTAACTGGACTTGGACACCCCTTCTGAAACTGTGACTATATATACCTTACTGCCTTGGTGAGGCAGGTGCTATCTTAGCACAAGGAAGCATCTGGTGTAAAACAGCCCAAAGATGTCCAAGAGGGACATTCTTTACCTCTTCTTATGTCCTCAAAAGAAGTTATCATGGAAAACGAGGCCAGCAGTATTCATGACAGTTGGGATCTTCAGTTTCAAGCAAACTCCCAGGTCACCAAACATACCCTGAAAAATCCTCAAACTGAACTTCGATTTGTATTGCACTAGGATCAGAGATACTTTTATAATTAAGGACCCCTATGGCAGTACGGGATTAGTATATGCGCCATATAGCGTGGGCTTTCTGGAAGCCTACTGGCTAAACAGTGATTCATTCATACAACACCCTCAATACTTCCGTTGTGCTAGGCTACGGAATAGCTTCAGATTGACTATTCCAGTAGAGGAGCTCCTTTATTGGAGGGTACTGACCACATGGAAATGTGCTGGCCAGATAGTGATAGATTTGAGTTGGGAGAGGCTAACTTTAGTGAGGTAGTTGGGATGAACATAGGTACAACTTGAAGGAGCTGGAGAATGGCTATAAAGTGTGTGTGTGTGTGTGTGTGTGTGTGTGTGTGTGTGTTCATTCAATTGACACTATCACTCCAGATCCACTATACTGCCTTCCTCTCTTCTTCTTTGCTGCCTTTTAATGGGAAGAACCTGAGATTAGGATTCAGACTCCCTGTGAGGCAGACACATAGGGAAAGGGGCCATGGCTAGGCAAGAGAGGTGACAAATCTCCAAGATGGCCAGCTTCTCCAACCTCTTGGCTTAAAACCAAAGCCTGGCTGCTTTTGTTTCCTACCAGCAGGCCCCTGCTGTTGGATCCTGACAAGAACTGTTGTTCAAATAGAGGAGGAAGACTCTCTGGGGTTTTTTTCTTTTCTTTCTTTCCTTTTTTTTTTTTTTTTCCGGAGCTGGGGACTGAACCCAGGGCCTTGCCCTTGCTAGGCAAGGGCTCTACCACTGAGCTAAATCCCCAACCCCTCTCCGGGGGTTTTTAAACACCCCTGCCCTCAAGAGACTGGGCTTTCAGGCCGGAGTCCCTGCCTGGTTTTGGAGGGTCTTTTTCTCTGAGCCTCTGCTGCATGTTTTTCCTCACTCCCAGTAAATGCTTTTCTTCAAGTGCTGGCTCTGTCTGCAGCATGAGATTGCTCTGCTGCCCTTTGTGGGCTTCAGATTTCCTGCCTTTGAACAGAAAAAGCAAACCCGTTCCTGACACCTCGCCTGTATCGTTTAGGTTGCAACAGGATTGCTTAGGTCATTTCTTTTTTGATATACAGTTTTTGCTTTTTATAGTTTGGATAGAGGAGGAAATGGTCCCTGTTTTTAAGAGGAACTAGTGGTAGACTCAAAACCCTCTGGGTATTTATTTAAATTATTTTTATTTTTGTGAGATAATATATTATTTCTCCCTTCTCTTTCCTCCTTCCAACCCCTCTCATATACACCCTCTTGCTCTAAAAGCCCAGGAGGCCTCAACCCTATGTAAAGAACTACAAGCAACTAAGGAATGCTGAGGGTGGGAGAAGGGTACACCAACTGTTTCTCCAAAACCACGAAGTCAGCCTGCAAACACCCCTACGAGAGACATAAAGACGGAGCAGGTTGCACGGATTTAGAAGTATGTATTTATTACATTTACGTATGTAACAATAATTAATGGGTTGCTGCCCTCCAGGCAGCTGAATGCCTGCTCCCTCACCACTGACATAATAGCAAGGAGGCTGAGAATTCTTTCTCTTCTAGGTTCGGCAGGCTCTCCCCTCACTGATTCTTTTTTTTTTTTTTTTTTTTTTTAGTCTATTTGGATATGTACCTAGCCAGACAGAGCCTGAGGCTATATAAACTCCCCAGCACACTTCCCCATGGCCTGCCTTTTGTTGGCCACTCCCCACTCGGCAAGCTTGTTCCTGCTCTTCCTCCGCAGGCTTGCCCTCAGCTCTCATCTGCTCTCCCCGGCTGCTGTGGCTGCTGAGAGCTTCACTATTAAATCTGAACTGTTACTCTTTGTAGAGGAATTTTAATCCAGCAACATGGTCTGTGTGTCCAGCTGGAAAACAGACACACCTTTAGTCCCAGGAGACCGAGGCAAGCAGATCTCTGAGTTCAAGGCCAGCCTGGTATAGACCAAGTTTCAGGTAAAGAAAATCTTAGGTTCAGGTACGGTGGCACATACCTTTAATCCCAGTTCTCAGGAGAGAGAGGCATGCAGTTCTGGTCAGTCAGTTGGATTGAGTCTGAGTTGAGAGGCAGTGCACTGGAGTGGAGTGGGGTTCGGAGGCAATCTTTACCAGAACAGTTGACAGGTTGCAGAGAGGCCTGACACAGGTAAAGATAGAATGAGCCAAAGAACGAGAGGGAGCCAGAAGATTAAAACAGACTGGTAAGAGTTAGTTTGAGGCCAAGGAGAACAATTCAGTGAGAGGCCGAGAGAAAAGTGAGACTGAGTCATCAGTCAGCTTGGAGAGGGGTTTGAGCCAGAAAGTTGAGTTGAACCAGCCAGCCAGAGAACTAGAGAGGGTGGGCATATTCAGCAGGGAGCCTCCTGCAGGAATTAGAAGTTACTTTTCCAGCCAGCTCTCCCTGGAATTGACTCTTTGTTTCACTTACCTTCCCCATTGTCTACACTACCTTCGTTACAGTGGTGAGACGAGAGCTGGGAAGAGAAGGAAGAAAACCTGCCAGGCTAGCTCTACCGGAGAGATTAAATACCAAGTGGCCCAATGTACATTGTGCACATTAATACAAAAATCGGAAATTAACAAATTCCACATGGTAAAAATGGCAAAAACATAACTTCTTATACATCTGACATTAGAAATGAAATAGTTCAAAATTTCAAAATTTTTTTATTTTAAAAAGTGCATATACACACGAACACTAAAATTTACAAGCTGAGCAAAATCCAATCAAAGTGAAATCAGTTCTGAACGATCATTCTGCAGAAGTAACATCTGCAATTTCTTGGGTTAGCAATTCCATACTAGTAATTTGAAACATCCTTAAGATTTTGTAATACTGCCATTTTTCACTTTCTAGAGAGTGACAGAAGATAGTCAATATCCTGAAGGACTTCAGAAGTTCTTTTCAATGCTACTGATACACTCTCTTCATTAGTTGCTTCTGGCAAGGTTTCTGAAGATCCTGGTTTATCGTGATCAGAAGAACACTGTTCATTTTTCTTGCCAGAAGTCAGGTTGAGGACACCACTGTTTTCCAGCAGCCCTGAATGACTTAGTTAAGGTGCTTTCCCCCACATCTTTCATTACATTATTTGCTTTTCAGAAAGCTTGGCTTTGGCATGAAAATATTATTTCTCAGGTGCAAGGATTATCTATTGAATTCATGATAGCATTGGGACTTCAGAGTTTATGGAGTCTACCCCTTACGGATGAGGAAACCAGTGACAGTGCAGGCAAAGTGGGAAATTAAGTGTGTCTAGATGGCAGTTTAGTAGGAAATTAAACCTCAGTAATATTTCTTAGCCTACATTTGTTAAGAAAATAAAAAGGGAAAGGGTAAGATGATAGAGTTACAATGAATGTAATGCGATTTTTTTTAAATTAAGAAAAATCCAGAATAAAAGAAAATTTGACTTCTCTTATTATTTTAGTAAGGTTATATAACTATTTTTTCCCAATTGAATGTTTCCTGGAGGGAAAAGGGAGCTTACAAACAAGACTCAGAAATAGGTAAAACACATAGTGCCCAGGAAGTGTATGAATTTTACAAGGCTCTGGAAGTTCCTAAAAGTTACAAAATTCACAAGGTCCTGTGCCAAGGCCATATAAGTACTAACAGTTGCTGGGGAGAGGTGACTTTCAGTAGTTGAACTACTTGTAGGTTCCCTGAGATGCAGTTTTCTGAGTTGTCAGACATCCTTGGCTTTTAGGGGATTGCTGTCTTTGATTCATCATGCTTCTATAAAGATTCCCTCAACCATATTCCTCTAAGTAATACTAGGAAGTGCATTAGTTCAGTATGTTAGACTTGGGCAGAACTGTCTTTTTTGGTCTATTGTTGGTCTTATATGTGCCAAATAAATAAAGGATCATATTTCTCCAAGAAAAGTCATACAACAGTAAGATTACAGAAAATAAAATGACAAATTCAGATGAAAGGGTTCAAAATAAAGTTACAGACATATTTTCAACAGCTATAATTAAATTATAATTACATGAGAGAAAATGTCTCCAAAAGAGACTTTAATCCTAGCTCACCACTCCTTACCCAATTCAAACATAAAAGTATGTTAACATAACAAGAAAATATCTTAGAGATCATCTGACTTAACAAAACGCAGCAACATGATGTATGGACTCATTAGTCATAAAGTACAGTCATTACTCTGCCCAGACGGAAACAGAGTATTTCTGAAGGATAACTAACACAGTTCTGTAAAAGGATACAGTTAAATTTCTGTATTTTCTCAAGCTCAGAAGCAACAGACCTGTGGAAGATGAAGGATGACGAGGGATTACAAGCTCACACCAACCACACATAACAGAAAGAGGCAAAGGTCAACAAGGATGAGGGCTGAATAGAAAACTGCAGCAGAGCCCTTAATGTGAATGTCATACCTTGTCTTCCCCAAGTCAGAACACAACACTATACAAATACCAGATCCTGACTACCTCTGAAAAATTAATGAGGGCATTGTCTAAAACAAACCCTTTATTTAAGTTACTGAGAAGTTTAATCAATAAGCAAAACAACAAAACAAAACAAAAAACTGAAATGCCACTTAGAGAGCTACTTCCTGTGTGATCTCTTTTCTTCCTTCAAAGCACACTCAGTGGAGAGCTCTTGGATGAAACAGAGGATTGGGGAGATGTCTGGGAAGAGAAGCTGTCCCTCATTGCTTTCACCTGGCTGCTGTCACCAACTGCGCTGTCACTTTTGTTTTTTTGAGACAGGGTCTTAGTACAGCTGACCTGGAACTCATTATGTAGACCAGGTTATCCTGAAACTCACAGAGATCTGCCTTCCACGTGATAGGATTAAAGGCTTGTGTCACTATGCTGGGCTTCATTTCTTGGTATATGAACAGTAACCTCTTTCAGTTTTTATGTAAACAAGATAGCATTTAAAAAAAAAACACTCATCACTTGAGCGGAGGTTAGTGATCAGTTTTATAATCATAAGCAGCTTCCCTTCTTCCTAGCTGCTTTGAGGAACTTCTTTGCTGTGAAACAGGCTATAGATGAAGGATGAGGCGTCTGCAAGGTCAGATCCTGAGATGTCTGGCATACTAAATCACACCTACTGTTTTCATTTGTTTTATTCTAACAAGGATTCACTGAGGCAAAGGATATAAATCAGGTTTAATGTGTGTGTGTCTCTGTATGTGCCTTATCCTGGTATATTATGCTAGGATGCCTTACAACTTCCTTTTAAGAGCTCATAAATTAGGATTGTGCTATAGGTCAGCAGTGGAATATTTCCCAAATACACATGATACCCTGGATCTGATCCCAGAAGGAGGTTACTCAAAAGAAGTTCCTGGTTAAGAACATAGACAGCTCTTGTGAAGGATCTGAGCTTCATTCCCAGCGCCCAGTGAGTTAAGAGCTCACGACCGCCTGAACTCCCTCTCTGGGAGGTCTCATGGCTTTGGCTTTCTCAGGTGACCTGCACTCATGCGTATACACACATAGGCACACAAATATACACATAATTAAGAATAAATCTTAAAAATAAGTACATTCCTCAGCTGCTCTTGGTATTTTCCAGTCCGCTGAGATTTTACTCAGTGGTAATAGTTGTACCAATGACCTTCCAATTATTTTTCCATTTGTGAACTTGTGTTTTCATCCCATGTGAACTTCTATTTTATTTATTATAAGGTCAGTCTTCATCCATCAAAGCTTGTATCCTGGCAAATACTATCTGCTCTTGAAAATCTATGTTCTCACTGTCTCCAGAGGCCAAAAGGGTCTTTTTTAAGTTACGATTTATTTTATGTGCACCATGTGAGTGCTTGTTGCCTGTGGAGAGCAGAAGAGGATGCATTAGGCCTCAGGATCTGGAGTTACGGAGCCTGTGACCTGCCATGCATGTGCTGGGACTAGAAACTGTCCAAGAACAGCCAGTTCTCTCAACTGAGCTTTCTCCAGCCCTGAATGTTCCTTTCTGTCTCTGCTCACGTTACTCTCTAAGTCTGATGCCCTTCACACATTCGTGTGGAACCTGGGCCTAGTCTCCTGAGGGATTAAAATACTTGCTTACTTTCTAAGTTGCTAATTAATTTGGGACAAGAACTAAATATGACAGAAATAATTAGAAAGTCAATTTTTAAAAACCACATGTTACTTAGTATTGCATTTTCTTTAATAATACTAACATTTCCACAAAAATTTCAATTTATCACAGATAAGGAGATAAAATTTTCAATGCAGAGTATTCTGTATATAAAAGAGTATTTTTAAGAAGCAAGTTGGGGGGTTGGGGATTTAGCTCAGTGGCCCTGGGTTCGGTCCCCAGCTCCGAAAAAACAAAAAACAAAAAAACAAACAAACAAACAAAAAAAAAAAAAAAGAAGCAAGTTATTCTCAAGCTGATATTACTACAAAACATTGCTACTTAAAAAATACTGTTTTTACATTTATTCACTGTGTGTGCATACATGTTTGTGTGTGCTGAGTGAGTGCGTGCCTGCATGTGTGTTCAGAGGATAGCTTTGGCTTACACGGTTCCGAGGACTGAACTTAGGTCATCGGCCTAAGGAGTAAAGCTTTACCTACTGAACCATCTTAGCGGCCCCTTGTGTCTTGGTCACTGTTCTATTCCTCTGAAGAGACACCATGACCAAGGCAGACCTCGTGAAACAAAGCATTTAATTGCGGGCTTCCTTGTGGTTTCAGAGGCCTAGTCCATTGTCATCACGGCAGGGAACACAGCAGCACACAAGGACATGACACTGGAGCGACAGCCGACAGCTACATCCACAGAGAGAAAGAAAAGGTGGGCCTGGTATGGGCTTTTGAAAACTCAACGTTTACGCCCTAGTGACACACTTCCTCCAACAAGGCCACGCCTCTTCGTCCGTCAGATCCCTTCTAATAGTGCTACTCCCAGGTAAATAAGCAATCAACACATGAGCCTATGTGGCCATTCTTATGCAAACCATCACACTGCCTTTTAGGTACTGGCTCCTATTCACAGGCTAAGTTTATAAGAAATATAAATACCAATTTTCCTCGGGAACAGGTGAGAGACGTGGGGACACGTGTCTTGAACTAGTCTGCGTTAGTCTTCTGCACCATGTTACTACTGAAGTCACATATCTGGAAAGAACACATTACAAATATTTGATAGGAAAGCCCATTAATATATAATTAATATGTGCAATAATATAAATGAATTACCATAAAACAATATTTGGGTTCTAACTTATATGTAGTCACAAATGACCCTGAACTCCTGATCCTTCCTACTTGCGTTGGAATTACAGGGTGTGCCACGACACCCAGCTCTAAGTTTTTTTTTAATTAATTTTCCCCCACCTTGTATGCTGCGGATGGAACCAGATCCTGGCCTATGCTGAGGAAATGCTCTCCTAGCTAAACTCCTAACCGGAATTCGTATACTCTCTTCAAATACATAAGAAATGAAAAAAAATTAATATGACAGTTTGGAAAAAAGGATAAAGTTCTAAATGAGGCCATAAAATTTTCTTAATTGTATTTACTAGACACGGATGAGGCAACCTATTTTTTACACTATTCATAAAGAATAAAATAATTTTACCTATATTTAAAATATAAAGAAAACATCTAAATTAAAACACAAAAGGAATACTTGCACTTCATTTAAAGCTCAAATGTAAAACGTGTTAACTTTTTTTAGTTTTCAAAGTAAAGTGAAATTCCTTAAGCTTGCTATGAAAATGTATTTACATAGTCTATGGAAGCATTTGCCTACTAAAATTTAAACATGGAAATGTCCATTAGAGCATATACACATATATACAAGTACAGACAGACAGACACAGACACACACACACACACACACACACGCACGCACGCACACACAAAAACATATGATGAAATGTAACTTAAGGAAACAAGTTTAAAAACTGAATGCCCTGAAATGACAGGTCAGAACAATCATTAAAACATCTGCTAGATGTGCTATCTTCTTGAGAGAAATTTTTTAAAATAGCAACTAAATGTTGGAGCGTTTGGACCAAAATAAGGCCATTCACCAAAAAGACAAATTCAAGATGTTAAACAGGCAGTCCGTGGGCGCTGACGGGTCAGGCTGCTGTTGTGTCATGACTCCTACAGACAGAGCCACATTAACTGAAGGTTATATTCCTAAAAACTCAGTTTAAGTATCACCTCACTCAGTAATAACCATCAGCTAGTTTTTAACCACAGAAACATACGACTTCATTTGTGGTCATTTGTAAACTACCTTTCTTTCAGTTTTGTTGAGGAGTTAGAATAACTGGCGAGCACAACTGATCACACTCTACTCTCCAAGTCAGACAGTTTGAAACATTATTTTGAAAAAATCACTTGGATGCAAACAAATGTTTCAAGCTGACTTGATTTATTTCATCATATTAAATTTCAGTATACCTGAAAATTCTGAAATCTAGAAAAACTAAATTTACATAAAAGATTTAAATTTTATTTACACTCCACCAGTTAAAACATGAAGATAAAATTGCTCTCCGTACCTTTCATACGCTCCAGGGTGCTCGGTTTGAATTAACTGATCCTGTCCATCAGGAAAAGTTAATCTGCACCAGCGTAAGCTGAGACCTTGATCTACCTTAAGAAGCAAAAAGAGGAGGCACGTTTTACCATCCTAAAAGTAAAATCTAAAACATTAGCAACCTATTAAATATAAAGGAGTAGATAAATCATTAAAATTTTATTTTGTGACTTTACACACTGTACTTTAAATGGCTTATGGTATGTGTGAGTCATCACCACACAGATAGTTATCAGAGAGTAAGAATGCTGATCTTTCTTGTTATAATGTATACACACACACACACGCGCGCGCGCGTGCGCACACACACACACACACACACACAACTACTTGTTATTCTTTTCTAATTTTTTGCTAGGAAATTCACTGAGGTTCATAAAGCCTTCTGACAAGATTTTATATTTAAAAAGTTTGGTCCCGGGCCGGCACTCAAATGGTGGCTCACAATTGCCCAAGATCCATTCTAGGGACTCAGATACCCTCTTTTGATCCCAAGAGCTCCCACATGCACACTGCACATAAATTTACACAGGCACACATAAATACACAGAAAGAAACCTAAAAATATAATTTGAGATAATATAGTACTATTTTCTGTACACAAGTAACCAATTGGGGTATATTTAGACTATAAATGATAGACCATAGCTAAGAATAATGTATTATATTTAAAAAAAAAATCTAGACTATAGGCTCTTGAATGTTTTTGTAACAAAGAAATAATAAATATTTGAGGAGATAACATTTATCCTAATATTAATAATATATAATGTATGCAACTATCTAATTCCAAAACGGTATCTCGTAGGTGACATTACAAACGCTGTATAGCAAATTTTCCCGAGTGTAACATGGATTTCAGTCGTAGGCAACAGTTCTCCATCCGTGGGCTGTGACCTAACAGGTTGCATATCAGATAACCTACATAGCAGGTATTTACATTATGATTCGTATCAGAGCAAGATTGCAGTCATAAAGTAGCAACAAAAGTAGTGTTATGGTTACGGTCCGCACAGCATGAGGAACTGGATAAGGATAGAAGGGTGGGGATCTCAGGCACACTTACTTGTGTCTTTTCAGCAGAGGAGCTAAGATCCCAATTCAGCGTTAGTGTGACGCCATCCAAAAAGACAGCATGGACTTTGTCATCAGAGTAGGCGAGGAATCTCCCCACGCCTGGGATGAGGGATTCCTTCAGAAGCACGGGCAGGATACTGCTAACATTTACTCCAGGTGCCTAAACCCAAGTAAACTGAGATAGCATCACACAGAGCTTTCCGTGAAAAGGACTTCAGTAAATGAACCTGAAGCAACTCAAGAGTCTTACTCAGAAGGTGAGTACAGAACTCTACCCATGTTTTATCTTTTCTCTACCTAATAAGATTAAGTTCTTCTCTGTAAGCTACCATTCTGCTATGAACTTTACATAGGCAAATTCATAGGCATTAGAATTATAATAGCATATAGGTCTATAACCAAATGAGTATGGATTTAGAAATCGATGTCTGAGAATCATTTCCTCTAAGGCAGTATTAGAGAATTTACATTTATAAAAATGTAAAATATGACACTATTGGTTTATATTGACAATACTTTACATAAACTCGAAGTCAAACAATTCCTACCTTTCCCCCCTCACCAGAACAAAGATTCAGCTGAGCATGGTGGCACACATCTGTAATCCCAGCACTTGGCAGGCTAAGGCAGGAGGATCTCAAGTTTGAAGGCAGCCTGGGCTATGTAGTAAGCTCAAGGCCAGCCTGGGCTACATATCAATATTCTGCATCAAAGAGCCTAAGAGGGGAGGGGTGGGGGGACTTCGTACAGCTTTGTGATATGAGTGTGTGACTGGCACGTTCTAAGCCCAGGTTCAAATCCCGACATGGTGGGGTGAGAGCTTACGTAGATAAAGGAAGTATCTATGACACTGAAAGTACAGCAGGGACAAAGGTGTGCCTAGGTGATAGGATATCTGTCTGCATCTGCAATGCCTGGGCTTGAAAAGGGTACAGTAGAAGCCGGGTTTCCCCATCTGTCTGTGAGGCAGGTATTCTTTCTTCCCTCCTCTCTCTCTCCCTCCCTCCCTCCTTTCTTTGTTTCTACATTTTCTGAGACAGGGTTTATGTTGGCTGGTTTTATTTAACTTGACACAAGCTAGAGTGATCAGAGAGAAAATGATCTTTATAAGATGTGCTTTTCCTTGATTAGTGATGGATGTGGGAGGGCCCAGCCCACTGTGTGTGAGGCTACCCCTGAGAAGGCGGTCCTAGGTTCTATAAGGAAGCAGGCTGGGCAAACCACGATGAGCAATTCCATAAGCAGGGCCTTTCCATGGCCACTGCATCCGCTTCTGCATCAGGCTCCTGCCCTGCTTGGGTTCCTGCCCTCACTGCCTTCGATGATGAACTGTTATATGGAATTATGAATGAAATAGACCCCTTCCTCCCAGGCTGTTTTTGGTCATTGTGTTTCGTCAAAGCGATAGAAACCCTAAGTCAGGGTTCCTCTGTGTAGCCCTGGCTGTCCTGGAACTCACTTGTAGACCAGGCTGGCCTTGAACTCAAGAGATCTGTCTTCCTCTGCCTCCCAAGTGCAGGGACTAAAGGTATGTACCACCACACCTGGCTCAAGGTAGGTATTTTCTTAAATAAACAAATTTACAAAGAATTTCTCACATGACTTACATGAACGCAGTTTGAATGTACAAGTATTAATCCAAACAAGAAAAACAATAATCTTGGTTTTAACATATCATTTTCCAGGCTGGAGAGCTAGCTCAGTGGTTAAGAGCATTGAGTGTTCTTCCAGAGTTCAAATCCCAGCAACCACATGGTGACTCACAGTCATTGGTAATGAGATCTGATGCCCCCTTCTGGTGTGTCTGAAGACAGCTACAGTGTACTTATACATAATAAATAAATAAGTCTTTAAAAAACAAACCATACCATTCTCCAGCAGCATACATGGTAGTTGTGGCTTAGTGAAAGCCTTATCTTGGCACAATGTTGAAGAATTCTGTGAACATGAAAAATATTCCCTAAATGTTTATAAATAATGCCATTTTCCAGTCTTTTCAAACACCTGGCTCTGTGGTGCAATGTCTTAGCAGCATCCCGAATGACCTAACAGTTTAGATGACTATAGCAACTTACTTTCCTGGATGGGAACTTACTATCACTGCCTTCTGCCCTAAACTTAGATAGCTATACTCCTTGGCCTTTTAGCAATGAAGGAATGCCATAGATAATTCTCAGGTGCTCTTTAAAAATTGTTTACATTAATTACTTGTGTGTGTGCACCGACGTGTGGAATGCACAGGCCCCATGGCATGAGTGTAAAGAGCTGAGCAAACTTTGTGGATTTGGTTCTCTCTTTCACCTTTAAGTGGCCTCAACAGGTCAAACCCAGGCTACTCGACTTGCACAGCAAGTGCCTTCCTCAGCTGAGCCTTCTTGCTTCTCAGATGTTCTAAAGAGGTGACAGAGCCACATGCCCAAAGGTTTAGTGTAGTCTAAAGATGGCAAAAAGCAGTCAACTATGTGTAGGAAATGAAACAGTAATTTCTGAGCCTGCTAATCTATTTGGAAATTGCTTACAGATAACTTCATAAAAAGAAATTATTTAATTCATTATTGTGCTTTCTTAATCAAAAGAATTTAAAAAGAGGTGCAATAAAGAACAACACATTCTTTGTCTTTAGTACACGCTCATAAAACTTCTTGCTTTGAAAGTAAGAAGCTGGGAAAATTTCCAATGTATCCTCAAATCTTTACCTTGACTGTATCGGCCATGAGGACACTGCGCATCCAGAGAATGGCAGTTAGTCCCTCTCAGGACCTGCTCACTCCCTATATGGAAACTCCTCCATATTTAAACGTCAAAGCCAGAAATACTCTTGTAATGACACAGATCATTTTTGAATTATGAGACCAGAAAACCCGACAGGTTTGTAGCAAAGACACACATTTCCACTGCACCACAGAGTCTTAATCTTACCAGAGGAAACACAAGAAGGTATTCAGATGTATGATTTTTTATTCGGATAAATGTTATAACTCACCTGGTTGCCTGTTTAATCAGGGAACGGACAGAGTAGAGATTTCCTGGTCTGTCTGGAGGTAGGTTATTTACAGAATAAGTTTTCTCTTCTCTCTGAAAGTTTAAAACAGGCAAACAAACAAACAAACAAACAAAACAAAACAAAACCTCAATAAATCTGACCCTCATTACTTAACCATTTATTCCTTGAGGTTTGTATACATGTACCTGTGGCTGTTTGTATTATATTAATTTGGGTCCCCAAAATTGTAACAATTACATAACATAATACCTTTTAAGTTACATAATTGTTAAAATTATGCTCAGCATATACCTGGGAGAAAAGATCCTTTTATAATTGGACAAAAAGGGGGAAATGTGGCTACTTGTATTATGTTAATTTGGGTCCCCCAAATTGTTTACATGAGACTCCTACACTGAGGGACCCTGCCCCTAGTTGGTTCTGATTGGTAAATAAAGTTGCTGGCAGCCAATGGCTGGGTAGCACCGACAGGGGCAGTACTTTCAGGATACCAGTCGAGGAATAGATTCTCCTGTCAGGCTCTCATCTCCCAGTAAGGACTGTAGACCCTAAGCGACAAGTCGCAAAAGCTGGGGCTGGCCCCTTCTTCCTGCCCCAGCCTTAGGTGTGGTAAGATGCCCCGGCCAGAGCTGTCAAAATGGCAGCACCACCGCATCTCAGCCTGCAGCCTTCACAGGAGCTGTCTATTATGGTGCATCTCATTTCCTGCCTTAGCAGGAGCTGCCCCTTACAAGCTGTCCAAGGTGGTGACCTTTTCTGCCTCAGCCCACTGCTGCCATGAACACCACTTCAAGAGAAGCTTGTCCAAAATGGCAGGGCCTCCTCTCCAGCCTCCCACCCGTCTCCACCCTCCAGCAGCTCTACATAAATGGCGCCTCAGCAAAAGCAAACTGCAGCTAAGAAGGACTTCCCACCCTAATCCATGGGCTGGATGCAGGGAAAAGGGGGTGAAAAACCACACCAGTCCCCGAGCAGAAACCCCACCAATCCTCAAAGCTCCTCAAAGCCCCACCCCCTAAGAAGCCCTACAAAAGCCCTGCCTTTGTCCAGTTCCCGGCTGCCTACTCCCCGGCGCAGAGGGAGGTAATGCTATATAGACAGCAAATTTCCTATACTATGTATGGCTTTAGAAAGAGCTTTATATCAAAAACCTTGAGTTTTCGTAGTTAGCTTACCTTTCCTGAGTCGTCCTGGCTTGAATATGTGAAATAGTTGCCAAAATGAGTTCCTTCTGACCTGAAAACCGATCCATCGCCAGGAAAAATCTCTACTGAGTTTACATTTTTATGGGTAAGCCTAATGTAGAGAAATAATCATTTTGTTTTCTAATTAAGACTAATGAACGCACAAAAACAACTATTAAGACAATAAAACCCCAAACAACAAATCAAACAAAAACAGAGCCGTGGGTACTTCTGACCTGAAGAGAAGCAGAACAAACGAAGCACCTTCCGTGTTTATAAGACCAACTAAGCTCAGAGCTCTAGAATTCGGAATCCTGCCTTCATGCTCCCAGTGCCAACCACAGCGACTGGCATGGACACCAAAGCCATGCTGACACACAGAAGCTAAGCATCAACACCTCCAGGCTCTGAGAATAAGATTATTCTTCAGTGAATTTAACTAGTGTAATTAGTTTCTGGTGGCTGACATTAACTGTCCATGTAAGATGTGACCAATTACATGTGGCAGGCAGGTATAAGCAGAGCATTCCACATACAATTACTGAAAATTATTTTTATTGGAAATTACTTTTATTGGAACAGATACAAAAGATATGTCTTTCATATCTTGTCAGGGCCATCAAGACGGTAAAAGCACCTGCTGCCGAGCCTGGTTCAATTCCTGGGACCCACGTGGTGGAAGGAGAGGTTATCCTCTGACCTCCACATGTATGCTGTAGCACACATGTGTTGCCAGCCCCAATAAAAAATAAATGCAATTTATAAAAGATGCAGTCAGAGAGCGCGTGTCTTCACTCAGGACAGGAAAGCCTCTGACCACCAAACCCCTGACCACCAAACCCCTCAGGTCTGCTTTTCAGGGCTGGTCATGGGAATGCGACTGAATACGACTGGATCTGGCCAACACCATCCCATACCTAGAGAGTAACTCGCTCTGGAAAAGGGAGAATTCAGCAGAGTAGTGCAGGCCCAGAGCAGCCAGGAAAGGAATGATTTTTCTTTGACTGAATCACCTTTAGGCTGATTCCATGCTCGCTACGTAACAAAACTAGACCTTCTCAGATCCAGAGGAGAGCCTAAGCCTCTAGTACAAACTTTCCATTCAGTAGCAAGTCCGAATCTCGGTGGCTTTGTAGCTGTCATGTGGACTTGTAAACTTAGCTACCATGAGTCATAAGAGCTCTGTGCACACTAATAAACTTAGTTTTATGACCTGTAAAAGTAAAGACAACACAGGGGCCCAGTTGATGCAGCAAAACTGTCTGTCTAGAAGAATCAGTTTGCAAGTATAGCTCATTCCCACTGTGAGTCAAGAAGCAAACAGACCTCCCAGTGCAACACGGGAAGGAGCTTTACCTGTATGTAACACCCTTATACCACACCACCTTCACAAGCTCAGGATAGGAATACTCTTCTGCATCAGACTGTCTCTGTACAAGTGAGTCACAGAAGTTCCACCTGCGAAAATATGAGAGCTAACTCTGCTTCTTCAAAATAACCGTCATTAAAAGTCACCAAAGCAGTGCCGCCAAAGTGCCGCTCCCTGCCTTACTTACTAGAGCAAAGAAAATGCAGGGCAATGTGCACTGGAGACGCTTCAGAGCAAGTCTCACTGTGCCATGTATCTTCACAGCAGTTCTCAGAAACCTCATTAACGGATCTCTGCACGCTGTAAAATTCTATTTTTACTAAGCTTTAAAATCGAACCCGAATTCAAACAACAAATCCTCACTGAAATGCCTATGGTAGGCCAGGCATCATGCTCTACACACTGTGAATTTAATTTACTGCCCCCACTGGAGACTTCCCATGTGACGGTGTAGTAAAGCAGTAATCACCAAATCTAAAGAGACGGGAGCCAATGAGTGCTCGGGGCATGAACAGGACCTAACACATCAACATCAGTTAGACAAGCACTCCCAGTAAGGCTTCAGCTGAGAGAAGGGAAGGAGTGTGTGTGTGTGTGTGTGTGTGTGTGTGTGTGTGTGTGTGTGTGTGAGAGAGAGAGAGAGAGAGAGAGAGAGAGAGAGAGAGAGAGAAACACACACGCAGAGGCAGCAGGGAAGGAGAGCCCAAGTTCGCACAAGTCAGCAAGCACAGGGAAGTCACGCACAGGAAGATGGCAGAGGTGAGGACTATGAGAAGGAGGCAAGCAGACCATGGAGAACCTGATGAGCTGTTAAGAAAAGTGGATTTCAGGGTTGGGGATTTAGCTCAGTGGTAGAGCGCTTGCCTAGCCTAGCAAGCGCAAGACCCTGGGTTCGGTCCCCAGTTCCAAAAAAAAAAAAGAAAAAAAAGAAAAAAAAAAGTGGATTTCAACCTAAATCCAGTCAAAGAAACATTTAATTTAGGGACATAAAACCTCTTCTGTCACATATTTATAATCCTGGAATTTCCCGTTTTAACTAGATATTTATGGCAAACTCAAAAACTATTACAATATTTTGTTTTAAGTAAAAATGTGTACACAGAGGGAAGCTAGGATCAACTTTCAATTCTCCAAGTGCTAGCGATGTGAGCTGCTTGAGTTCTTTATCATTTCTGGATCTTCAGTTCCTCTCCAGAAAGATCGCAGTAATTCTTCTCACAGGGTCACTACACCCAATACGTAAGCACAGCAGTGTCTCACAGTAAGTACAATGTTACCTCACAAAAAAGCTACCGTATCACTTACACAAAGTTCATGCTGCAAATTTTTAACCATTAGATTATTCATCTGCAAATGAAAGTAAGTTTTTGACCTAGCCATGAAGAGGTCTCCATATACTCCTTTGAAAAAGGGTAGACCTTTAGTCAGTTAACTAAAAACTGGGTAGCCTTGGGGCTGATACCAAAGAGAGAAGCCATAGTCAGAATTCTGCAGGTCTACGCTTTGGCCAGGGTCACGGGCTCCAGTGACCAGCCATAGACTCCCATCTCCGCTCTCCCAAAGAGCTCTGACTAGGCTCCTGCGCTTTTGGGAGGGAGAGGCAGAGGCAGGAGCGTCTCTATGAATTAAGAGGTCAAGGTTACATAGTGAGACCTTGTCTCAGAAAACCAAAATCAAAACCAAAACCAAGTGACGCTTAGGGTAAAGACAAGTCCGTCCGTCCCCCGTCCCCCCCCAAACCTTGCTCTCTGCAACAAACCATTCTTGCTTTACCTGTGCATGTGTGGGGCAGGGCAGCTGAGTAACAAGGCCCTGGGAAGGACAGAAACCCCTGTTCCTCTCTCTTCAGGATTGTCAGAAGTCACAGTGCCACTCACAGGGACTTCTGCATCAGCTGCAGATGGGGCAGGAACTTTGTTATAGAAGCGAAGTCCCAAAGACAGAGGGTACTTCCACTCCTCTGGACAGGCGGCAGCAGACCACGACTGCTTCACCCACACGTGGCCGTATCTGTGCTCTGTGCCTGGGGAAGGCAGCTCCTCCCTCCCCTCAGTTTCACTCACGCAACGTATGTCCGCTGAAGCGTTTTTAGATGTCAAGAGCTGGCGAGGAGTTTCGTTTTCTTTATTCCTTAACCTTTGTCCTGGTAAACGTCCACTTCTGCAGACGTTTCTGGTCTTCCCGACTAGTTCTTCTTTTGGGACCCGATTCTTCGTTTCGGGTGGAATCCCAGATGAATCTGGCTTCTGGCTCACTTTACACAAAAAATGCACTGTAAATTCATGCTGAGATCTGGGCAGGCAAAGGTACGCGTGTCCATCCAGTGACGTGATCTTCACTACGCCACTCTCCGAGTACGTGATGCAGTCGTCTCTGTCAGGGCTGGGCCACTCTACTTCCGAGAAATCAATGAAGATACGCTGAATTGAGAAGGGGGAAAAAAAACCATGGTATTTTCTGTTAATGTTCAATTTTTCCATACTTTAGATATTAAAAGTATTATGTAAGAGAGTAAGGGTTTTCATACTTGTATTTTTACTACCTAGAAAATGAAAACTGGAGTCAATACATGGTTTTACAGACAATACTGGATGCTATACTATTTCTCTAAGAAACACACACACACACACACACACACACACACACACACACACACACACACACACACACGCACGCACACACACAAAATGAGAGAGAGAGAGGAAAGAAGAAAGAGGTGGCTATTACCTGATTAGCGCTAAACTTACTTTGACTTAAAATGTTCAATGAATTAGGGGAGATGGATTTGCAGACCACTCATCCCACAAACCTCATCTGAAACAGTCATAAGGAGATGAAGGAGAACCGGGCTGGGCTGGGCAATGTAAAAGCAACTGGAGCTTACATGCTGTGGAACTAGTGTCGAAGTCACTGAGACAACAGCACAGATAACACGAAATACATGCAGCGTCCTTAAAGTGTCAGGAGGGATGGCAGAAAGGTGAGAATTATTGTTTAGGGCAGCTTTGGAATTAACAGATGAACTGAAAAGTCACAGGAAGCACCTGCCCTAGACGGCAGCCAGTACACCGGGACCTAAAATACATCCTGAGTGACTTTAAAAGTCATTTCAAACAATTCGAACACTCAAAAGTAAGTTGACCTTACACAGCACATTCAGAACAGTTAACTGTCTCTATATGCCTTTTCTATACAAAAAAAATCAACAGTCCTGTACATAATAGTATTGTGATCAATTATTATATATAGTTCAACACTTCAACTTCCGTCTCTATTAAACCTTAATTTTACTAAAGCTGTTGTCGAGAAAGCCTCCTTACAGAGCCATCCATGTCAGAATACTCATCTTAGGGGCAGGGACTGATGGGTAACCTGTGTAATCAGAGTCAGAAGCTCTTGAGCCATAGTCCAGTGGCCACCCTACAGCATTAGCAGCAAATGACACCGTTTCAATGAATGACGCTCTTCAAGAGACACTGGGGGAAAGCCTGGGGGAGTGAGCTGTAGCTTAGAACATCTTGAGGCTCCTCTGCCTGCTAAGGTGTGGATATGAGGTGTCCTCCACAAAGGTATAGGTCTTAAGGGTGTGGTCTCCAGCTGGTGGCGCTGCTGAGAAGAGTGGATCATGAAGGCACTAAGGTCCACAAAGGACTAACTCATGCCTGAGTTCTCAGATGCATGGGCTGTGCTAGGAGTCTGGCTCCTCCCTTGCCCCTCTCCCCCTCCCTCTGCTTCCTGGTCATGCTTGGCTTCACCCTACATGTCCCTATAATGTTGCTTCAACATCAGCCAGCGGTGATAGAGCCAAATGACCATGGACTACAGACCTCTGAAACAGTAAGCAAACCTTTCCCCCTTAAAGTTGTTCATCTCAGGCGTTTTGTCAGAGCAATATGAACAATATAAATCAGCCACAATGCAGTGTGAAATTCCTCAGTAAGGAGGCGAGAGAGCATGGGACAGCACAGAGGGTAACTAGCAGGCAGCTGGGCTGAGCGTGTTGCTCAGCGGTGAAGTGCCTTCCTGTCACGTGGGAGGTCTTGGGTTCCTTGTACCGAGAGTCATCTGAACTAGGCTCAAGCCCTAACTTAGTCACTTCAAAAAATTTCAGGTAAATCAGTTAAACTCCTAGAAATACAGTTTGCTTACACAAGTGATGGGAATTTGGGAAATATTACCTATGCCACACTGGTAACACTGAAGTTCTGGTTTTGGAAACAGGATCTAATTACATTGCCCACGTTAGTCTCAAGTTTAGGAGATCAGCAAAGCCTCGGCCTTTAAATATTTTCAACATTGGTTCTAGTTCCTAGTCCACAGTTTTAATAAATGGATTTACCATTATTCCTCCAAGTAAAATTTAACAAGAGTAAATATTTTATACTCACACATAATTACATATTGGGCTGCCTCGGCTTTTGTCAGAAACTGAGTCACTTGGAAAGGCACAACGTCAACTGAGGGAGTGTCTCCATGATGTGTGCTGTCTGAGGGGCATTCTCTTGGTGCTGTGACATGTGAAGAAGTCCATCCCACTACAGTGGATACCATCCCTAGGCAAGCGGGCCTGGACTATATACAAGCCAGAGAAAGCAGTGGCTGCATTAGATCCTACCAGGGCTTCCCCCAGTGAGGGACTGAAAACTACTGAAATAAGTCCTTTCCTCTCCACATTGCTTTTGGTCAACATTTTAACACAGCACCAGAAGAAGCAAACTAGGGTCATATCTTAATATACATTAGCAAACACACACAGTTTACTAATATTTGCGTGATTCTTAATATTGAGACATACAAGAATAAAAACGTCACAAATCTGAAATGCCATAATCCTTGACTATAAAGGAAATGTGAGGAGTTGAAATGTGTAGTAACTTCTATGCTCCCTGCCCTGGTGAACACAGAGCTGTACGTCCTAAAGCATGTGCTTATTTCTAAGTGCTAAACCATGTGTTTAATTAACCTGTACTCAAATATTTCTCATAAAAAGTGGATATAAACAAAAATTACCTTTTTTCTTTCAGAAGGTATGATGCTTTCAGATAAAAAAGGGCAAGTAGCTGAAGAGTTTCGAAAATCTAGGGCTCGCTGTAGTTGCTCCTACAAAAAGAAATGTAGAATATTTGAAAATCATTTTAGAATGGCAAAAGTCCAGTACCCTAGATCCCTTCACATCCTAGCAGCTTCAGCCACTTCTTGGTATTAAAAAGAGCACTTTTAGCCTGCAGTGGTGGTGTACGACTTTAATCCCAGTATTTGGGAGGCAGAGGCAGGCGGATTTCTGAGTTCGAGGCCAGTGTGGTTCACAGAGAGAGTTCCAGAACAACCAGGGATACATAGAGAGACTGTGTCTCAAAAAAAAAAAAAAAAAAAAAAAAAAAAGGTTAAATGGATAAAGAAATGTGATATTCCTTACTCGGTAGTTGCTAATAACAAAGTGTGTCCGCTGACGAATCCTCTCTGGTTGTTCTAAAGGATGTGTTGAAGAAGGAGGTGCCTTTTCAAAGAGAAATTCAGAGCCGCAAGGAGAGAGCTGCAGTGTGGAACCATCAGCATAGTTCACTTGGACTGAGTCATCCTCGTACAGTACCATTCGCACTTCAGCTGCCGTTCCCATGCCTGGGTACGCCGCACTTCTCAGCAGGGACTGTAGAAAATGGGACACAGCAGCACAGGCTGACTTAAGGCTCAGGAGCTCTGTCAAGCCAAACACGTGTACTTCCTAAGAACACGGGGCAACACACACTGCCACTGTGTATACTCTTAGTGCTGGGATCTAAAATAAATGTCTTTCCTTGACAAGTTGCCTTGAGTAACCTCTAGGACTTTACTCTACAGGAAACATAACCTGCGAGGTTATGACAGCTCACAAAGTCATAAACATTTTGTGCTCAAGTTTAATTTTGTATCTGATATGCTCAGCATCTCATTTCAGATAACCAATTATACTTGGTAAGACACAGAGCAATTTGGGCAGGCATGGTGGTTCGGCGTGGGCCTGATGAACTGAACTGTCTCCTGGAATTCACCGTGGAAAAGAGAGAGCAAAGCTGTAGCAAGCATGTGCATGCCTGCATTCATACATCATACATACAATATATACATACAATACTAGTAATTGTTTTAGTCAGGGTTTCTCTCCTGCACAAACATCATGACCAAGAAGCAAGTTGAGGAGGAAAGGGTTTATTCAGCTCACACTTCTACATGGCTGTTCATCACCAAAGGAAGTCAGGACTGGAACTCAAGCAGGTCAGGAAGCAGGAGCTGATGCAGAGGCCATGGAGGGATGTTACTTCCTGACTTGCTTCCCCTGGCTTGCTCAGCCTGCTTTCTTATAGAACCCAAGACTACCTGCCCAGGGATGGCATCAACTACAATGGGCTGGGCCCTCCCCTTGATCACTAACTGAGAAAATGCCTTACAGCTGGGTTTCATGGAGGCATTTCCTCAACTGAGGGCCCTTTCTCTGTGATAACTTCAGCTTGTGTCAAAAGCAGCCAGTACAGTAATAATAAACAAAAATGAAATAAATAAAAGCATAGCAAATTAGTTTTAAAACATGCAAAAGACAGGCCAAAGGAAATGATTAAGCTTAAGGGAAAAGATCATGAAAAACCACAAAAGCCAGAATACATTGCTCCCCAGTCTGGAACTAAGGAAGTAGTTCATCTCGTCTCTTTGATTTATTCTCACTTCTTCCATTCAATTTCTTACCTCCAAAACGACGGTTTTTACTATGCTTTCCATGCCTGTGCGGTGCAGAGGGGAGGTGGGCTTCGTTTATGCACCACTGTTTGCTAGGCAGATGCCTAGGGATGACTGCTCATCTGTAAAATGAGCGGTTACAGGGCTGCTGCGGGTTTAAGTGAGAAAATACCCACGGCAGTGGCTAGCACTATGAAAGCCGCCTTGTAAGACCTTGGGAAATGTTAATTCTTTTGTAACACAAACCCTGTCTCCTTCTGTACTATCAGTCTCATCTGTCCAAAACAACAACAAAACACTGTTCAGAGACAATACTTCTGAGTTCATGCCAACTTCCTATTAACCAAGTACAGTAAACCCCTCATTGCTAGCATCCTCTCAGCAATCTTCATCCTATTATGACCCAGCTTTCTCCTCCGCCTTTCCACTAGCATCGATTCACAACGGCCACCAATGTCTTGGTGCACTCAATGTCTTCAGACGTCATCCTACTAGACCTCCTCAGTCTGTGACAAAGTTGTACATCGTCTCCTCTCCCAAACTCCTCCTTCCATCCTCCTCCAACCCCACTGGGGGTTAGTAAGGGTTTCCTCTCTACTGCCATCTCTGTCTTTACTTTAATCATTCTTATCCACTACTTAAAGATTCTTCAAGACCTTACCTTAATAACGATGGTTACTTTCATCCTCACAGTTTTTCTTTTTTGAATATGCAAATAAAGTATGCACAGTTCAGGCCTTGACTTCCATGTCTTTTGTTCCATAGAGAAAGGGACTCTGATTAAAGGACAACAAACACACTCCGTCCAAAAGTTGCGGCATGCCCTAAGTCATTCTTTGGCTGGGGCCCATCAATCCTAGCCATTGGCACACAGGATGAAGGCGACAGTCCTACACTGCAGCCTGCAGAGGCCAGTCTGGCCCACCACTCTCTCCAAATGTCACAGTGCTCTTAACCGCTGAGCCATCTCTGCAGCCTCCAAATGTCACTTCCTAATTTCCTTATTCAGATCACTTTGATCAATCACACTGGCTTTGTAAAAATTGTTCTTGAAACAAGGTGTTTTTCATCTCAGAATCCTCACACTGTTCTCTCGGTCTAGCTTGTCGTCTCCTTGGCTTATCATACGACAACTCACGTCTTTGTGCAAATACCACTTGCACAAAGGCCCAACTTTATCACCTAAGTTAAACTATTCCATACATTCTTGTCCTAATGTATCCTTTGTCCTCATAGACTTTATTAATCTCTCCCACCAGGATAGAAACTCAAACAAAATGGACCTCGCCTGTCTCATTTTAAAAATGTACCACTGGGACCTAAAATAGTATTAGTCAATGGAAGCTGTTAGGCAAATATTCTTTCATCAAATACATTAAGAATAGAATGTTTAAATTCTTCCCCTTGAGTTTGCAATATGTATTAATGACACCTCTATCATCTCGATGCTTTTTCCCTGTAACTAGCTTCCTACTGATTTCTAAAATCTCGCTTGAATTTGGCCCTTCACCTCCTTTTGTTGGAAGCTGATCTCTTATTTCCTACAACTAATACTTTCTCCCATGTCTTCTCTCTTCAGTGCACCTCTATATGGCTGTCACAGGTAACTTCCCACAAGACCACACTAACTGCTTTACGCCACTTGTTTACATCCTTGCAGGGTCAATAAGCGAGTGCCAGGACAACAGATGGAGAGATATGTACATACACGCATAGCTCTACAAGGTATTTTAGAGCAAATTGATGTTTTGCATTGTTTTTAATTCACGTTTGCACTCTCACCATTCAACACATAAGGGGCTAACGAACCGAAAACCTTATCTGTTCTGCATGCGGAAGGCTCGTTTTTCTTTTTCTTTTCTTTTCTATTTTTTCAGATCTGAAAACGTAAGGCTCGTTTTTTTCAAAACAAACTGTATAGTTACCCGGGGAAAGAGAAAGGGGGAGGGAAAACACCTTCAACAAGACCACCGCCAAACATCTGAAACTCACCGGCAGTTGTGGGCTGCGAAGTTGTTTTCCACTTCGAAAGGAGGGCAACCACGGCCTCTGACCGACCTTTATTTTGCTCAAGTGGCAGGAACTGTACTGTCTGCGACCGCTTCGCCACGGTTCCTTCAGTAAGTAATATATTAACTACCGAGAGCTATTTCTTGATGAAGAAAAATAATCACATCTACGGAAAAACATGGACACAGGAAGTGTTTCGATTGAAACATCAGTCCAGTCCTTTGGGGCAGCATCGGAGACCGGAGGACCAAAACAAAACAAACAAAACACAAAGCGAGGTAGCAGTTTGAACCTCCCGCACCGAGAGGAGGGGCCGTCTCCGGAAAGTGACGCCGGAAGTCCCGCCTTTCCCACCGCAAAGAGCGGTACCGGAAAAAAGACGGGGTTTTCCGGGCAGGATTCTAGTCTCCACCTATTGGGTGTTCAGGCTCGGTGGGGAAGTGCTGAGATTCTGTGGGAATTGGGATTGTAGACCAGCCTTCTGCTCTACCAGGCACCACTGGTAGGGATTTGGGGATTTTCACCAAGGATAGGGAATTGTAGACAAAAACCACTTGTTTTAAGAGTGCCAGAAAGGGGTTGGGGAATTGCTCAGTGGTAGAGCGCTTGACTAGGAACGCAAGGCCCTGGGTTCAGGTCCCCAGCTCGAAAAAAAAAAAACAAAAAAAAAAAAAAAAAAAAAAAAGTGCCAGAAAAATATCTTCTAATTCTTAATTTATTGACATTAGACATGCCTATTACGTCAGCAATGTACGCTGCGGATTAGCCCGATTCATTAGGGATCAGGATGGGGATTGGAGAATGACTGGGAAGACAAAATAATCATTCGATTAGTTATGGGTGTTCCTAAGAAAAAAAAAAAAAAAAAAACAACAGCGATCTAAGAGATCTGAGAGAATATAGTCTGAGGAAATATTTCCACTAAATTCTGAGAGTTTTGGGGTTTTTATTTTTTTCGAGACAAACTGGCTGTCCTGGAACTCTTTCTGTTGACCAGGCTGGCCTCAATCTCATAGATCTGCCAACCTCTACCTCCCTAGTGCTGGGATTAAAGACGTGCTCCACCACCTCCTGGATTTGTCCCCCTCAGAGCCCAACAGTAGCCTTTTCTTATTTACTGCCAACAAAATAGTCTGGCATCCAGATTATAGACAGTGTCCACAAGACACTCTTTGTAGTAAAGCAGACCTCGTTGTGTTGCCGTAATGACCTCAGTATGACCATGAGCTCAGAGCAATGGTAGGCAGATCTCTCCACAAGGACATTATCCAAATCTGGAGTTTTAAATAGGTGCTTGCTAAGTACAAGGAAAGGTCAAGGCTCTGAGTTACAACTCCAAGCAGTCCAAGGGAAGGATGATTTCTCTTTAAGAGGCTGGA
Source organism: Rattus rattus (assembly GCF_011064425.1). Taxonomy (NCBI): domain Eukaryota; kingdom Metazoa; phylum Chordata; class Mammalia; order Rodentia; family Muridae; genus Rattus; species Rattus rattus. The sequence continues at coordinate 177,315,646 of NC_046156.1, forward strand.
GCATGATTAGGGAGAAAGGAAGCCTGAGGTTGTATGGCCGGGTCATTATGGATAGGCCAGACATGAAGAAATTTTCTGATTTTAAATTTAAGAATCTCTAGACAACTTTTAAAAAAAGCTTTATTAGGAATACTTGTTTAGTACAAGAGTTTGAAAGCAAAGCTAGCAGCATCAAGGGGTTGGGAAAACATCTAACTCTTCAATTAACCATCACTTGAAAAATACTGATATGCAAACTGATCTCAATCTTAAGACATCCTTGGACAGATAACAGTTTTATTTCTTAATGACCTGTGACAGTATGTTCTATTGCATAGTTGTTTTCTTCCCCTGCCCTTTCCCCTTCTAATGTTTGAGAACCCAAATGGAATTTCTGCTACAAGGGATTTCATGTTTTGAAAGATTACTGGAATTGTTGATGGGAAATGGATTGTGGGCAGCAAGGATAAACAAGTAATAGAGAACCCCTAGAATGTAGGGTCTCAGCACTAAGAAGACAACAGCTCCAGCAGGAGATTTAATTAATTATATTCTTGAGAATTGCTGGACCTGGTGTTTATGAGAGCATAAGACTCTAAAATAACCCAAACTTCTGGTTTTGGCAAGAGGAAAGGTAGAAGAGGTTATAAAAATAAATTAAGGAAAAGTTTGAGCTAGATTTAAATCTTCTCAGTTCATTTGGTGAAAAGTGTAAATAAGATTTGGTTGGAATTAGGAGATGCCCATATGGAGATCAATGACCACTACATGCTAACTGAAGATTTAAAAGACTGAACAAAGAAATGTGACAATAGAACATTAAGGGGGCTGAGAGATGGCTCAGCAGTTAACAACACTGGCTGCTCTTCCAGAGGACCTGGGTTCAAATTCCAGCATCCACACAGCAGCTCAAAACTGTTACTCCAGTTCCTGGGAATCAGACACTCCATTCTGGCTTCCCTGAGTACCAAGCACACACTGGTGCAGACACACGTAATAGGCAAAATATCCACACATACTAAATAAAACAATTTTTAAAATACTAAAAGAAACTTAGGTAAAGTAAAAGAAGCCCAGAAACCCATTTGCAGAAGAGCATAGAGAAAGCAAATTATTGTCTTAGATGCCTAGATGCTGTTTTAATTTTGGTGTCAGTATAAAGATGGCAAGCTGAAAACAGATCTATTAGGTTTAGTGAGGCAGGGCCAGAGCCACTTTACTGAGATCGCATATAGTGGGAAAGAAAACTTTGAAGAACAATTAGGAGACAAGGAAATGGATAAATATGGGCTACTTGAGAAGGCTGACTATAGGACTCTGGAACAAGGAAAATTAGAAAACCAGATTTTACCTTTTATTTGCTAAGAATGACATGGGAAATAGCTCGTGGGAGAAAAAAAGGTAGGTTAGAAAAACAACAGAAAAGAAACCCCAGCAAGCCTTAAATAACAGAACTCAAAGAGGAGGCAGGAAATCTCCTTGGGATGCTTCCTGTAGAAGAGAGAAGATAAAGTGAACAGATACATTTGTGTACATCTGACTTCTCATGTTTTCCCCTAAAACAAATGAGATAATGAAAAGATTAGAGGAGGTAAGACCCAGTTAAGAACGGAAGGAGGAAGCACAACTACCACCAGCAGTAAGGGCAGCCCAAGTGGCAGCGAGGATTCTGAATTCTGCCACACACCTACCAGAACCAAACCTAAGGCTTGTGGCTGCACAGATGCAACTTATGCTGCATTCATGGCTCAGTTTTACTGAAACCAACACAACAGGGCATTAGCATACACAGCTTAGATTATTTCCATCTGCTGAAGTCTAGTCAAGACCACCAGACTCAAGCCGTCAGTTGGCAAGGGAGGAAGGTTCCTGGTGGAACACTCTGGGCCGTCCCCTAAGAGAAGGACCAGTTCAGGGAGATGCTGTTTCTGAAGCTACAGGGGAAGAAGAGTTTGACCCAGTAATAGATGAACAAAAGCAATGCCAGGGCAGAGCTGCTAGTAACAAATCAATGGTCCCACAAGGTGAGAACCACAAAGGCATTTTAAGAGTGAAAGGAAAATTATACAGATTTAAGGTTTAAAAATATGAAGTTAAAAGAATAAGTTTCAAAATTCACAAACTCAGGGCTAAACACTGTGAAAAGCAAGTCCAGGCAGCCCCGCCCTGCCGCTAGGACTAACAGACCATAAAAGATAAAGAAAAGGAATGCAGGAACCAGCCCGAGTTATCAGGACTGACCCAAACCATCTGGCAGAAGGCACCTCCCCACACTCAGAGTCACACCTTAACCAGATGTCCTTCAAACCCTGATCGCCACTAGCTCCTAAAATCTATGCGGCTCCAGTCAATATGTACTCCCCTGCTGGCCATAATCTCACTGCCATGTTTAAAATGAGCCAATCACTTATAGCGTGCCAAAAATTAGCCACTTGTAATAAGCCAAATGCCCCTAGCTTTCCTATATAACCCCTGACTTTTGAGCTTGGGGTGACACCTCTGTCTCCCTGCGCCCAGGATGTGTCGACCGGAGAATTCTGTAATAGATCTCCGTATGTTCAACCTTGCCTTTGTTTATTACATCCAAAATAGTCTCTCTGTGTCTGGGGTCCGTGATTTCCCGACTTTAGAAAAAGGTCTCTCTTTCGGGGATCTTTTCATTTGGGGCTCAAATCGGGATCGGTGTTTCTTGAGGCGCACCATCCTGAGACTCGACTAGGATCTTTCAAGAGCTGCTCCAAAGACTTTGGATAAAAACCTGTTCAGTTAACTTTGAAGCTAGCTCTATGTGTTTGCCCTCAGGACCTGATAGGAAATGGATTTTTTCGTGAGCTGACTTTCAGCTATCAACAGGATTTACCTACCAAGCATCCTCTTCTCATTAAATGACAAAACCTTTTCTTTTTAATATGGAAAAAATATCTACACTCATCTGTTCTCCTCGCAGGTAAGATTTAGTGAAATACTTACAGAATCAAACAAAGACTGATTTTAAATTCTACCAGCCTCTTACAGATAAACCTATGGTTCTCCACCACTGTGACAAACCCAGTCTACTTAGATATAGTTAATTACCTGTCTGCTTGATTAATATTTGTTTTGTTGTTACAACTCAAGGCTGTGACTGGCAACAGTGCCCACGCTCATTGGAAGGCACTGTCTTACTATTTCTACAAGACATTCATATTTGGGCCTCATGAAGGCATGCATTCTATTAAGACAACGTGACACAGGACCAACTCATTACGTAGTTACAAATTTAGACCTTATATATGCATTCCTCAATGCCTCCTATCTGATATAGATTTAGTGACTCATTTAGAACCAAGGAAGTAAGTACTGTGGTACAGCTTCTGAATGCAGCTTCTTCCTGTTTTGGTGTGTCCACTCTCAGAATCCAGCCAAAATGCTGCAAGAGGTTCAAAAGAAGCTGCCATCTGTAAAATGTCAAAGTTCTAGTCCTCTCAGCCATGTGAGAGGTTGGCTCCAGTGAAGACAGGGGTCCTTTCATAGCGATGTGAGAAAATGGCTCCAAGGACTGCTCAGGCTATCCCTAGCCCACTGTTTTTCCTACTAGGGTGGTTTTTAACTTCAGTGCTAGGGATCAAGCTTAGGTCTTCTGCATGCTATGCAGATGAACTGCCACCAGAATACCAATGCATGTAGACTCTGTTCATAGCTACTTTTGAGTACAGTAATTAGTGACAATGGAGGGAGTGTCAAATACTGGATGTTTACACTGACCAGTAGCTGTCTAAAACAGATGCAGACCATATCTCTCAGTTATCTGTTCTAATGTGCTGCAACCACTATGTTCCTAGACCACAGGCTGTGCTGGGAGTCAACTTACAGCACTCATTTAGGAAAGCAATTCTACAATTACTTTTAACAGAGTCTAAAAATTACTGTATTTGTTAATTTTCTAGGTTCATTTATGTTACTGAATTAAATTATTCAATTGGTATCGTAATTTCTCTAACTTTTAAACCTTTATTTCATGTAAGCAAGCTTAACAAAAAGTTCTTTAAGATACCATTTTAAAAAGTTAGAAGAAACAAACTAAATTTTATTTTCCAATTCTAATTTTAATACAGACTGAACAAACAAACAAGCAGAAGTGGGAAAACTAGGTGTATAAGCAGACACAGATGTACCAAATGTAAAACAATGAGTTATTAACACAACTATTTACATGCACATTTACAACAACCCTTTTATATAGGTTTACTTTTAGTTAGTTGGAAAAGATTTAACATTAGGTAAAAACATTACTTAAACAGGGCTGAGGTGGTACATTATAGTAAAAGTATTAGAAAAGTGACCCTCACGGTATACCAATATAAAGCAGATGGAAACTTGAATGACAAATACCTAGTAAAATTTTCTAGTAAAAAGTCAATGCACCATGCAATGAAATAAAAATGAGTAAGCCATATGAAGAAAGCAGAATAATACTGTAGGATGGCGGGTAATGAAATTAGTCGGGTGAAGCAAACAAAAAGCAAAACACTCCTGAATTGGAATAAATCCTCAATGAAGAGTCTTGGTTCCTTAGCTGGTGTCTAAGACCCACCCACCCCACACTAATGACATTTAAAAGCCCTTGGTATCAAATAGCATCTACATATGTAAATAGGTTGTTTATAGACTCCAAGACTTTGGTGCTAAAGATTTTCATGATTGTGATTAGTACTTGAAACTCAATGTATAGAACATCAAATGCTAAACTAAAATAAAAGCTGTAGTAATCATATCTAAAAAAGAATGCTACATTTTTGCAGTAATATGTATTTCCAGGCTAAGACTTTTTAACCTCGAGTAAAAGAAGTTGAACAATAAGCATCTAACCAGCTAGCAAAATTTTCTTTCAACATTTCATTTATTTCAAAATCGATTTTATTGCAGCCAAAACAGTAGAATTAACTGTACATAATAAAACTATTATATATATATACACATTTAAGTTACAGGGAATAAAGTTTATTTTGGCAGGTAGTGTTAAACAAAATTAAAGTTGCATACATTAGTAACATAACTCAACATCCTTAATTTGGTATAAGTCTGACACAGTTTCTTGCTTTCCTGTGTTCTGCTAAATCACCATACCTAAACTTAAAAAAAAAAAAAAAAACTGATATCCTCAAATTTAACTTTACTGTTTTCGCTTGCGCTCTGATTCCAAACAAAACTTTTCATAAGCTTCTTCAATCTCTGGGTCCATCTCATCATCGATATCATCCAAATATCTATAAAAGAAGTCAAAAATGATTCATGTGCCTTTCTGTTTTTCAAATCCAAAAATGTCTGGAGATGTTAAATGTACTTTCCGAAACAGAATTTTGTTATATTTTTAGATATGTTCACTTAAAAGTTAATAAAAGGCTTGGCATATAAATTTACATCTTATTAGTAGACACTTTAATTAGAATTATTTCAAATTTACCTATGACTTTTTTATTATTCCACTCAAAAAGTTGTATCCTACCAGTGGTTATATCTAGTTAATATCAAAACCTATTTCTGCAAGGCTATTTCACAAAGGCAGGTCACTTTTCCACATATCTGAAACCAGCCTTGTGTAGCAGAAAGCTCCTTTTGAGATTATGTTATCCAGGTGGCCCTGTTCCCAAATACAGGAGTTTAAAATGATACAAAGCCTTGCGGCACAGTGGTACACGGTTGTAATCACAGCACTCCAGAGATGCCTACGGGATGTCGAACAACTTTAGAAATCAATTTTTATTTCTACCGACATGGAATTCAGAAAGCAAACACAGGTCACCAGGCACAAGTGAAGCATGCATTTCTGCCAACTGAGCTATCTTGTTGGCCCCCCAAATGCTATTTCTATTCAAAACTTGGGCATAAAACCTTCATTTAAAAAGTGAGCAATAAGGGGCTTAGAAGGACGGTTCAGAGGAGAGCAGTTGCTAGGAAGCACGGAGACAGACCTGAGTTTAGCAACCCAGCACCCAAGCTGGAAACCAAGTGTAACCAGTGGTTGTAACTCCAGATCTGGGGAGAAGGGACAGGCCTTTCCTGCAGGTCAGCCAGCCTAAGTGAGTCTGTTACCTCCGAGTTTAGCAAGAGAGCCTGACTCAACATTACGTGGACAGTGACTGAAAGAGACATCTGATACCTGCCGATCGCTTGCTTCCACATGCACACACACGTACATTAAGAATACATCGGGGCTGGGGGATTTGAAAGCTCAGTGGTAGAGCGGGGCTTACCTAGGAAGCGAAAGGCCCTGGGTTCGGTCCCCAGCACCAAAAAAAAGAACCAAAAAAAAAAAAAAAAGAATACACACACACACAAACTATCAGTATGAAAAAGAGAACTTACGGGTCACCAGCCCCTGATAAATCTGTTCCATTTTCTTCATAATCTGGAAAAAAGTCCTCTCTTTCAAGTAACTCTTGATACTTCTCTTGGTAATCTATAAAACAACACAGGAAAAAAAAAAAAAAGGGCAGATAATCTTATGAAATGAACAGTAAATTTTACCCCATAAAGTTCTTAATGACTTTATACTAAAAATTACATAAAATGCTTTCATAAAACATACATTCTTAATTGCCTTGCCTTTGTTTCACTGCATGCTCACAGACCCTAAAATATTTTTACATACTATTCTTTTAAATGTTAAGTACATTCTACAGTTGGTTGCTAAAGATTAAACCTAAGGTCTCCCTTATGGCATATAGCTACAAGTGAACGATAACCCCCAATCGACCTCTTTTTAACTTCTTTGAGAGGGGTCTCACCATGTAGCTCTGGCTATCCTGGAACTTCCTATGTAGCTCAATGGGCCTCACGCTCACAGAGGTCCTCCAGGCTTTGCCTCCCAATGGCTGGATTAAAGGCATGTGCCACCACAGCAGGCTCTTTTTCACTTGTTGTCATTCATCATTTTTGTTTGTTTGTTTTTGGTGTTTTTGAGACAGTGTCCCTTTATCTGCCATCTCTTTATAGTGCTTTGGAACTCACTATGCCAACTAGGCCAGCCTTAAGCTCAGAGATTCTCCGGCTGCTACATCCAAGCACTCAGTGTGGGATTAAAAGTATTAGCCACTACTCCTGGCTTGGTTTATCTCGAGCCAGGCCTGTCTTTTAAACGTCCGGACTCTACAGAGTAGCTAGCATTACTGTCTTGCACCATACAGGCTAATCTTCATTCTTGTTTTGAAAGGTTATTACATCACTGGATTAGTTTTTTCCAAGACTGTCTTTATAAAACTCTAACTCAACACCAGGGGTTGGTGCCGGTCTCTAATTTTGACAGATTAGAAAATTTTATATAAAAAATTTCCCTGCTATAAATCCCAGAGGCTGCTGGTTCAGCTGCCATGGGGTTTGCATTTAAAACACGCACACACACACACACACACACACACACACACACACACACACACACACACACACAGGCAAGAATGTTCAAGGCCCTGGTTCTGTGTTGAACAGGAAGACAGAACTCATACACCAATCTCTCATCGTTCATAAACATCTAAGGGTTGGTATCTAAAGGATGGATCTGCAGAAGCAACAAACAAAATAACAAACAACAACAACAACAAAAAAAACACCTCAGTGGCAAACAAAATTTTATTTTATGTTTGGGTTTGGAATGAGGCCTGGCACTCCGGAGAAACGGTTTATCCAGAGTTTGTAACAAGAGAATTGACCTTGAATTTCTACTTTCCACATAAAGAAGCCTCAAGACAAAAACCAAACAAAAAGAACAAACAAAAAATATCCAACTTTTTCCAAGTTAGTGATATACTAGCAGTGCCTGGCAAAAGCAAATGTAAAATTATTTTTAGTAGAGGTCCTAAAACCAAAGGGACGACAGGTTTTTAATCAAGAAAACAAAAGGTTAAAACACTACTGCATTCATACTGAAGCAGGTAGCAAGTCAAACGGTTTACAAAAACAATTGTGTGGAGACAGAGACGGCAAAGAAGATGTGCTGAGTAAATCGGTATCTGAACCTCTGGGGAAAGACCAGCTTCTGTGCAATTCTCTTTCCTTACTGTTGTGTAATTCCTAAATAGAGGCTTACACAAAACAAAGACTACATATAGAATGATGAGAGAAAGGATTTGAAACTTTGAAAAAAAAGTCAAGGTAATAATAATAATAATAAGAAGAAGAAGCAAAAAAAAAAACAAAAAAACAAAAAAACAAACAAACAAACAAAAAAACCCCAAATTCCAAAAACCAACCTGAGAAAACCAAAGTGAATCTCTGTTAACAGTAGGAACAAATTTGACAAAATAGACACCAAAGAATAAAGTGAAGGAGGATAACTCTGGAAAATTCTGCACAGAAGGAAGTCTTTCAATTGTTCTGTGAGAGAGGGCCTTCCTATGTTGCCTAGGCAGGTCTCAAACTCCGAAACTCAAAGGCTTCTACCCCAGGTTTCTGGTGTGGCCTCCATGCTCCAACTCTCCCAGCCAGCTTTTAAGAGATCTGTCCTACCAGAAACAGCATTATTCACATAAGAATAGTTAAGAATGGGTTATTGGTAAAGAAAGACAACTATATTAACAAAGAATCCACAAGAATAAATAGTATTCGGAATACTATAGGAAACTTATTACAATGAAGAGAGAAAAAAGGTTAATACCTGATATTGAGACAATACAGTAGAAAAATATTTAATACCTACTATATTATTCATGTAAAACTTAGGTGGGTTAAAGGTTTAAATAGGAAAATAGCAAGCATGATTTTTAGGAGAAAATGAAAATGTAATTTAGTAAAACCAGTAAAATCAAGACTGATGAAACTTACAGCATGTCTATGGAAACACATCATACATAAAATGGAAAGAGAGCCATACAGCACAAAGGGATAAGCCTCATCCCTGGTCAAGATCATGTTTTTCTAGAATTTGTAAGGAATCACAAATTTGTAAGACAAATGACCCAACAGAAATAAGGGAAAAAGCCAACCAATAGGCAATTTTCAAATGAAGACAAAATAAAACATAGGTTAACACCCAGGAAGAAATTCTGGATTTTTTTAAAAAAAGATTTATTTTATGTATGTAAGAGAAGATACTGTCCCTGTCTTCAGACACACCAGAAGAGGGCACTGGGTCCCATTACAGATGGTTGTGAGCCACCATGTGGTTGCTGGGAATTGAACTCAGGACCTCAGGAAGAGCAGTCAGTGTTCTTAACCACTGAGCCATCTCTCCAACCCCCGAAATTCAGTGTTATTAGTCACGAAAATACGTCCAATTTCACAGGACTGGAATGACAGAAGTTATATCTAATAAGCACTGCCAAGAATAAAAACAAAAGTCCTCTAAGACACAAGTTAGAAAACTAAATGGAATGATCAGGCTGAAAAACTATCTATCCAGCAACAGCGCCCAACTTAGAGAAACTAAACATGCTTGCGCCTGTAACTTAGAGAAACTAAACATGCTTGCGCCTGTAACTTCGCTCTACTTCTTCATCCTAGAGACTCCTCTGCGCCGAGGCATGGGACATTCAATGCTTGTTATTTAGAGGAAACAACTGGAGAAATCCTAGTTACAGTCGGCTGTAGTTTGTATTAAATCAGAACTCTCAGTCTACAGTCCCTCCTGTATAACGACTACTGCATTTTTTCTAAAATAACCCTTTATTGGAAGGTATGCAGAGATTTGGATTTTAATGACTTTGAACTGTAGATACAATGCAATCTGTAAGTACTAACATTAAAATAAGCTGCTAACTAGTCAGTCAACTAGAATCATCTTTGCCTTCTATCCTAATCATCAGAAAAGTTAAGATGAAAACACACAGTAGAAGGAAGTACAAAATAAAAATGGCTGCACTTCGTGGAGGTATGAAATCTTTGAGAAAGTAACAAGATACTATAAACTAATTACTTAAAATGGTCCCAAGTAATCTACATAGGACAAATTGTAACCTTACAAGTTTAGAACATATGAAACCCACCAAGAAAAACCATACTTTGTACTGTGTCAAGGAGTGGTTTTATGTAATTTATCACTTAAGAAAAACGGGAAAGTAACTGAGACAACATACCTGGGTCAGCTGCAGTAAAAGGAACACCATCAGATGTATAAAATGTTGGTTCATTCTAGGATAAATCCAAATGATAAAAATCGGCACTCATTTTAAAGTTCATATGGCCTGAGTGTTCCATCACCCACAGTCATATTATACACAGTAAGCACCCCTACTTTCTCGACAGCCCCTATGCTTCACTGGGCATGCACATGGTTCTTATATTTCCATTTGTCCCCTCACCCTCTTGTAGTTCTAAGGCCCTGCTGTCGTGTTTGATTCATTCCTGGATGAACTGCAACTTAATGTTGACTTAGTTTAGTTTTATTTTCTTAATATCCTGCCACTTTTAAAGAGTTTACAAGATTGGGGTTGAGTATTTCTCTGTAGCTGCTTTATTTGGTAATGTCAGAAGTTATATGGTAGAGAACATCTGAGATACAGAAATGTGGTTATAATGCTGACCCAAGCATTATCACTATTCCTTCCTTAACAACGGTGTATCTTGGTTTAGTCTCCTTTTTACTAGAGGGTCTCTATTTACATGATCTGCTGGCTTCTGTGGCAATAAAAAATTTAATAGGCACTGAATTATGAGAATAGCTTTATCTAATGCAAACAGTTTCCAAAGTAGAATTCATCATGTGGTGGCTTGATTAAGGAGGGCTCTCATAGGCTCATATGCTTGAATACCTGGTTCCAATTGGTAGAACTGTTTGGGAAGGATTAAGAGGTGTGGTCTTGTTAGAGGAAGTGTCACTGGTGGGCAGGGTGTGAGGTTCCAAAAGACTCTCAAGCCATCATTACAAGTGTGCTCTGCCTTCTGTATATGAACTGAGATATAAGCTCCCAGCTGTCCCTGCCGGTGTCTTTGCTCAGTCATAGGCTCTAACTCTCTGGAACTGTAAGTCCAATTAAATGCTTTCTTTTTAAGTTGCCTTGGTCATGGTGTTTTATGACAGCTATAAAAAAGTAAACTAAAACAAAGCATTAAGTGAAACTTAAAATATAAATACTGGCATACCATGAAGTAGTTAGGGTCATTTTCAGGAGTAGCTTCTCTGTATGTTGAAGTTGCATGGACCCTGCCCCAGTTACTTGATCGAAGTTCAACAAGCTTCAAGAGCATCTGTTTTACATCTCTACAGACAAAAAGGTTTTAAAAAGTGAATATGCATCTACTGCAACTGCTGTCAGGCTCTATACTTCCAGTGACTTAAAATGCTCGATTTATTTAACATAGGTACCAATGTTTTAAATTTCTAGACATTTTCAATGACATAATTCACTGTATTGTTTTTACTTAAAAAAAAAAAAGAAAAAAAGCTTGAAGCTGGCATACGCTAGCGGCATACTCCTTCAATCTCAGTACTTGGGAGGCAGAGGCAGGTAGGTCCTTGTGTAGTCTGCCCTACTTAGCAAGTTAAAGGACAGCCAGAACTATATAGTGAGACCCTGTCTTAGAAAAAAAAAAAGCCAAACAAAGCAATACCTTTAAAATACGTTCTACTTTACTGACTATATGGTCATGAATTCTACTAGTGTCTTATATTACTTATGGTAGAGTTCACTGCATAAACACTGGGTCCATGTTTAAAGTCATAATATTCTTTCTCAACGAATTCATCATATCTTACCACAAAGAAAATCTTAAGTTTTCAATTTTAAGTATAGCTGAACAAAATTTATTAGAGAAACCATAGACAAAATACTAGATTCAACTATTCTTTGAAGTACACAGATTTAAAGAACAGTAAGAAAATAATAGAAGACTAAGATCTACTGGCTTCTTTTCCTACCTGCTGCAGTTTGCATCTAGGACAACATTTTCAATTCTCTGAATTATTTCTTCCATATCAGTTTTCCCCTTTTCCTTCCAAGTATCTTCTAAAACTGACCCTGTCAACTAAAAGCACAGATGTCAGAAAAAAACAGAAATAAAGTAAAAGAGAAATTTAAAAAAATGTATTAACAAAAGCTGGAACTTTTTCTTAACAAAATGAATTAAATGGTTTGGTATTTCCAATTATTCTCTGCCTATTGTCTATTCAGAGACTTCTACACTATCTCTGTTTTCCTTTGATTAATTAGAAAATAAAAGTATAAAGCTTCATATCTATAATTATATATTTCCTATTAAGATTGGACATTTAAGTTTGACTACCTCTTTTTAAAAAATAATTAACAGTGGAGTGTGACCTAAAAATTATAAATTGAAATAACCCCCTCCCTGCCAAAAAAATAAAAAAATAAAAATCAACAGCCGACAGTGGTGATACACACCTTTAATCTCAACACTTTGGAGGAAAAGGCAGATGGATCTCTGCAACTTTGAAGGCTAGCCTCAAGTCTATAGAGCTATTCCAGGACAGCCAGATCCACATAGTGACACCCTCTTGACACAGACACACACGCACACAGACACACAGACACACACACAGAGTAACTGTTTAAAAATGGCTATAAGCATGAAGGAATGCTTAAATTAACTACCGATAACTTCAAATTATAGTGAGGCTTTTTTAAAATTCATTCATGTCAAACCCAACTGGTCATATTTTTCCCTGGAAGATGGAGAAAGGAATGCTGACTCATCACTAAGGAGAGTATACAGTAGCTCATCAAACTTTGATGTTAACTGTTGATATAAAATACTTATGCTCATGACCCTTTGAATCTGTTCAACGCTTTATTAAGTATCTGTAAAGAGATAATGAGAGACTACTAGCAATGCTCTAGCAGCCAAATAGGAAACTGCCCCAACTTTTATTAAAATAATGGATGAATGATGTATTTAAATACAATACAATACTAAGAAGTTACTCAATACAGAGCTAAATCTCTCTAGAGTGATTAAGATACTTCATCTGGGAGCCAAAAACTAAAGCTGAAATAGACTAAGAATGTTTTTGAAAGGACACATAAGCATAGACAGGGAAGGGAGTTTACAAATGGGCTGGGATGAAGGATTTCCACTTTTCCTTCTAATTTAATCCTTATATACTCAATATACTATATTGTTTCTAACTTATTTGAAAGCCAAATGTAGGATGCCAACTATTTAACTTTAAAACTTAATCTTGAATTTGTGAACTACACATACTTTCCATCTTCTAAATTATGTATCAAGTGGGTGAAAGTTACACTTAAGAGTATAAGCTGGTGAGATGGCTCAGCTGGTAAAGGCACTTGCAGCCAGACCTACAACCAGAGTGCAAGTCCCAAAATCTACAGGGTAGAAAGGAAAACCCTCAAGCTGTCTTCTGACTACACAATAAATGTTTAAAAAAAGAAAGAAAAAGAAAAATTAAAGAAAAAAGAAAATAAAAACCAACCTTTAGCAACTTTACTGCACAAATTAAGTTGTCATCCATAGGATTAGAGAACAGAGCATTCAGCAGTTCCCGAAGACCAACCTGAAGAATATCTGCTCTTGTGACCTGTCCATTCGTCCCTTTAATCTTTAGGAGAAAAAATAGACAATTAAAGCAACGAGAGTAAAATGTGATAGAGACATATAGAAGTAGTCTATGAAGGTTGCAAAAATAAGTATTTGGGTTAAATATAAAAAAATCTCAGGAATACACTGCAGTTAACTTCATCAAATTAATTATAATTGTTCTCTACATAATTGAGACCTTTAATAAAACTGCAAATCACAGGTAAAATTTAATTTGTATTCATTACATATAAAACAAACATGTAAGTCCACTTCAATACTGCTGCTTCACCAAACATGCTGTAATTTAGGCTATCATTTAAAAAATATTCAAGTTTTTTTGTGTTTGGGTGTTCTGCCTAAATAGATTTCTGTGCAAAATGTACATGTCTCCAGCTCATGGAAGCCAGGAAGAGTTGGACCCTTTGGAACTGGACAAAAAGTTCTAAGCCAGTAAGTGGGTACTGAGAATCAAATTCTGGTCCTATGGAAAGGAAGAGATAGGTATACTGTAGCGGTCTTCAGACACAGCAGAAGAGGGCATCGGATCTCATTACAGATCTTGTGAGCCACCATGTGGTTGCTGGGAAATGACCTTTGACAGAGCAGTCAGTGCTCTTAACTGCTGAACTACCTCTCCAGTCCCTTTGCTTTTTATACAAGTTAAAACTACCCTCTTTCTATATTAGACTACTTCATTAACTCATGTGTAGGACTAGTGCTTTGCCTCCATACTCCCCATAGAATTTGCAGCCTTATCATTGCCACACAGGAGATGCTAAATGGCTTTTTTGTTTGTTTTTTTTTGAGACCAGGTTTCTCTATGTACCCTTGGGTTTCCTGGAACTCGCTCTGCAAACTAGGCTGGATTGGAACTCATAGAGATCCACCTGCCTCTGCCTCTCAAGTGCTGAGATTAAATGTGTGCACTGCTACCATCCATCTCTGAGCGGCATTCTTTTCTTTTTTTTTCCTATCTACTTATTTATTTTACATCCCATCGCAGCCTCCTCCCTCCCTCCTCTTCTCCCAGTCCCACCCTCCCCTTCTCCTCTGTGAAGGGAACACCCCTCCCACACCCCCCACCATGGGTACCAACCTGCCCTGGCACATTAAGTCGAATCAGGAGTAGGCACATTTCTGAGTGGCATTTTAACATGACTTCATAAAACAAAGATGGATTGGATTTATTTTTATTTTCTGTACATGAGTTTTTGCCTGTATGTATGTATGTATGTATGTATGTATGTATGTATGTATGTATGAGCATCATGTGTGGTATCCACAGGTCTAAAAAGAGTATTCGATTCTCTGGAACTAGAGTTGCAGACAGCTGCGAGCCACCCATATGCTGGCTCTCAGTCTTTCACAAGAGTAGATCTAGATTTCCAGTCCCCTGAATGTGACTTAATTTAAATTGGTGTTTTTATTTATCTTACAAACAAATAAAACTGAAAAAGAAATATACAAAGACTTTTAAAGTGTTATCCTTTTATGGTTAGAATAACCCAGCACTGAAGCCATGTGTGGTGCCCACACCTGTAATTCTAGCACTTGGGAGGCCCCAGTAGGAGCAATGCTACAAGGGTGATGCCAGCCTAGCTGACACGTTAGCTTCCTGAGAACACAGCGCTTCTGAAAATTCAGTTGTTACTTTGTAACATCCTGCTCATGAGTAGAGAAAATGTTATCAGTGTTCCATTCAAATATAATTAAGTACAAAACGATTTGCTTTCCCTCCTATTTCCCTCCCTTTACTTTGCTTAACTTTAACAGGTTCTCACTATGTAACCCAGGCTAGCCTCCACCAAGTACCAGGATTGCAGGCAGTTATCACCTGCTATCACTGCACTAGTTTTTCCCCATTTTATTTTTGATGGTGGAAAGTTAACATGAACAAAATTCCTTCCTGGAATTTTATGTGTTCGAGCCTTAAGTCCTAATAAGAAATGCTCTTACCTCCAGGTTAAGATATAGTTCTCCCAGAAACAGAACAAATGCATGAAATCGTTTTCGAGTCACTTCATCCCCTTTGGCAGCTTGGTCTTTAGCTTCATACTCCGTCCGGCACCTAATGAAGACATATCTTTTATTATCTCATACCTAATGAAGATGTATCTTTTATTCTCTCACACTGTTTTTGTCTCTTCAACAGTAAAACAAGCTGGTCTGTTAACCCACAGCAATGAGGGCAAGGACTGCCCTGACCTCTCCAAAGGCTGCAGTTTGAGAAAATGGCAGGAATAAGTGCAGTAAAACTATTTGACTATTGCAATATTAATAATAAAGACTTCACAAGGTTCAGAACATCCTAGTACTAAAAACAGGAAGAAAAAATTATTTAATGTCTAATAGGTCTTTTTTACTAAGAAGAACTGAACTTTGTTTTTCTTCGACTTTTTTTTAAAAATAAGAATGTATGTATATATCCAGTTCAGCTGAAGGGTGAAAAAAAGAGTCCTTAAGGTTTTTCTTTTCTTTCTTTGTGCGTGCGTGCGTGCGTGCGTGCGTGCGTGCGTGTGTGCGTGTGTGACACTGGAGACCGAATCTGGGCTTTGGGTGCATGAGGCAAGGCAAGGCAACAACGAGCTGCCTCCTCAGCCCTTTTCATAATTTTTAGATACGTTTTTTGCTAAGTTGTCTAGGCTGCCCTTGAACTTAGCACGTCACTTAGTAGAGCCATAAGATATTAAGACACAATGTATGTGCCCAAGTAAATCCTTACTCCCATACATGGATGATTTCACCTAACTATTTTCAACAATAAGAAGAACCCGTGTTTATTTCACAAAGGTGAAAAAACAAAGACCAGATTTCCCGCAATACCACTGCAACTTCACTTAGTCCTTTTCAAACTACTAAGGCAAATACTTTTAAGGGTAGAACTGTGCTGTTTCCCATTCACATTATTAGCACTTTCTCAAATCAGTATCTTTGATAGAATTACAGTACTGTAGGAGTTCACAATTGGAAAGAAAACTCAGAACAGAGAAAATTCAAACAATGAGAACTTTAATAAGGTGGCCTTTCTGGCATCATACCCTGCTTAGATTCCACTTTCTCTGTCCAGATACCACAGTTTGTACTTAATTACAGTAAGGGTAGTTTTTAAAAATATATGTAACTTTGCCAATTTTTCCAAACTGTATTTATCCAGAGCTATTTGAAAACATTTTCTTAAAACTTTATTATTCTTATATGTATGGGTGTTTTGTCTACAGGTATGTGTACCATGTGCATGCACTGCTCACAGAAGAAAAGAAAAGAATGCCAGGACTGGAGTTACAGAGGGCTGTGAGCTGTCATGTGGTTCTGGGAATCAAACCCAGGTCCTCGGGAAGAGCAGCCAGAGACTCAACTGCTGAGCTATCTTTCCAGCCCCACTAGGCTTTTTCTTACTCACTCTTAAGAGATCTCCTTTATTAATGCATAAAAAGAGCTCACTGCTATATATAAAATTTTGAATTTTACTTTACATAAATTTGACTTCTCACAAATGTAACTTATATTTAACTAATTTTATAAATCTAAGTTTGTGGTCTATGGGTACAATATCTTGCTTAAAATAGTTTTGAGAACCCAAGATTTGCCTACTCATTAAATACTTACCCCAGTTGCCTCATTTTAGTTTGATGTACTAACATGGTATAGGACAAGAACCCTATCCCCTTTAGCTGCCAGCACATTCATCTTTTATAAGTATTTTTAAAGTACCACCTTTATTTCTTTAAATTAAAATATAATTACATCATTTATTTCTCCCTTTCTCTCTCCTCCCATGAATTATTTCCCCCTTCAAATATATATGGTCTCTAGCCTCTTAATTTTTAATTGTTGTTACTTATGTATATGTATATATGTGTGTGTGCGTGAGTATTCTGCTCAGTCTGTATGTTACTTGTATGCATACGGTATCAGGGCTGACTACTTCCCTAGGACTGGTAAATAGTCTTATGTCAACTTGACATAAGCTAGAGGTATCTGAAAGGAGGGCACCACAATTGAGGAAAATGCCTCCATAAGATCTAGCTGTTTGGCATTTTCTTAATTAGTCATTGATATGGGAAGGTGCAACCCATTGTGGTTGGTGCCATCCCTGAGGGAGATAGGTATTTCCTGCGTTCCATAAACCCCCCATCCCCATTGCCTCTGCATCAGCTCCTGCCTCCAGGTTCCTGCCCTGTTTTGCGTTCCTGTCCTGACTTCCTTTGATGTTGAAAATCAATATGAAAGCACAAGTAAGCCCTTTCCACCTCAGGTTGCTTTAGCCATGGTGTTTCATCACAGCAACAGGAACCCTGACTATGACAATAGGGAAGATTATTTTTTCCCACTCTTATACAGAAATATTTTATAACCATTATTATTATTATATTGTTGTTTTGGTATGTTATATGTGTGTGCACACACATACAGGCATGTCCAGTAGAAACTGAACTCAGGACTTTGTACTCTAGTCCTGAACTACATTTCTAGCCTTCCACTAGATATAGTTGTGAGACACGATGTGATTATTGGGAATTGAACTCAGGATCTCTGGAAAAGCAGTCAGTGCTCTTAACCACTAAGCCATCTTTCTGGCCCCAATAATAAATTTATTAAATATGAAAATAATCTTATTGCTAAGGACCATTCAAATGATGAGAAATTTTTTTTAAAAGAAAAAAATCAGCTTATATTTTATTTTCTTTTCTTTTTTTTGAGGAAGGATATTTCACTTTGCAGCTTAGGCTTGAACTTAAAACAATCCTGGCTCAGGTATGAGCTACCACACACTAAGAAAATTAGTTTTCCCTTGTACTTCATAATCAATGCCACCTCTTGATATGTAATAAATACTAACTGTGTAATTCAAGCACTACTTCTACACTGTAACAAAAATATACAGCAAAGAAGATTCCACAAGAACTGAGAACTATTTAGACCAGATAATTAAAATTTTAGAGCTCTTAAAATAGCTATTATATAGCAATTAGAAAGACAAGAACAAGTGACAGACGGAACATAACAAAAGTTCAGGTTTAATAATGCTGTGTGATGCAGGTGGTAGTTCAAATCAATCAAGAAAAAAACACGCATTATTCATTTTTATCTAACTTAAATTCTCAAACCAAAACTACAGAAGTACCTAAGAACACATCAGTAATCATTCTGATGATTCTGGGAAATAAAATCTTAAATCCAAAACCCAAATCAAAGGCTATTATAGGAAAACTGACACATTTGACTGTAAGGTTTAAATATTTTAGAAATTAGCCTGGTTTACCTATATTCCCCTGGAACTCTGTATATCATGAGGTCTTTAGAAAACATCAATGGTCAAGTCTATTATGTGTAATTTTTGTTCACACTGACCTTTGAAGTAGCAATTGGCGGAAGTTGCCACTCTGTGGGCTAATTGTCAGATGATGGGACAGGTAATTACACAGGCGAGCTCCCATGTAAGAGAAATTTGGGATAGACGTGGCCTTTTAAAAAGAAAAATTCTGTATGACACAAATACATTATCATCAATTCAAACACGTAGCAATATTGTATGGAGGAAACCATTTTGGCTACCAAAATTATATAGTATATAAAAAAGGGTTTTGTTAGGCAAAAGGAAATTAATTCTCTCACTTAGCCTTATTATACTAAGAACCACAGTACAAAGAAAAACATTTAAGGCAACTTCTCTGATTCCTCATTTATCTGAGGTTACCAGAAAACAATTAGAAAATGTCCTGATGTTAACCCATTTTTGCTGAAAATACAGATATATATACAGCTGCTTGGGAACAATTATGAAAGATGAGAAAGAGAAACATAACTATTGATCAGCGTTGCTTCTCAGGGTAAGAGCACAAACTTTGGGACCTAGCAGTCCACAAGACACCCAAGTTTTCTGCTTTGTGACGTTGGCCACTACTAAAACCTCCCTGAGCTTCATTTTGACACACAGAAGTGATTAACAGCACTTGGCATGACATCTCAAAACACTTGGAATAAAAAGAAAAACAACTAAGCCACTTAAAAAGAGAATAAAAAAAAAAAAAAAAAGAAAACAAAACAACAAAGCCAGAATATACTACATCTGGAAGAGAACGTGATGTAGTGAAACCAACACCTAAGAAATCTGACTTCAGTTGCAGATTTTAGAGAACAGCAGATGACCCAGTTCACCACCTCATGGGAAATAGGAAAACTCACTGGGGTGTTAAGAAGCCTGACTAAGGTCACAAAGGTAATCGACCACAGATTCTAGTCTAACAGATGGGCTGAAGCCTCTCTACCCTCTTCCAGATCAGTTTACTAGAGCAGACCAAGTCACTTAAACTTTTCTGCTCAGGATATATAAAGTATACAGAAGAATAACACTTTCAGCCACTGAGCTAGATTATTTGTACAATGCTTAGGATTATTAGAAACATAGCAAATGCTTTATGATTAATATTTTTTTATTTCTAGGTTTTTTTGGTTTTTTTTTTTTTCTTTCTCACATCTGGTTCATTTCGGGGGTGGGGTGGGGGGGGACAACACTGATTTCTCCTTATAGAAATCCAAACTTCTATTTTCCCATTAATGGCTGTATATGTGATTTTCCAGTTTAAATACTTTTTCTTGTCTCCCCACATCAGAGGATGAGATTGTAGATTGCACTTTACTTTAAGCTGCCCCACTTATTTCCCATTCTCTCCATCCACAATCTTGAAAGCTTTGTTTTGGAGACAGAGTATATTTTTCTTTAATTGAAATTTCAAGAAGAATGCCCCACATTTGAGGTAGAGAATGATAGCAGTCATGTGCACAAATTCAAGGTCCACTGGGAAATCTCAAGTGTTAAAATTTGAAGATCCAATCACAATTGTTACTCAAGAAGACTTACATCTTTCCAGGCTATCTATTTTTCTTCTTTGGTCTTATGTGGCAGAATTAAGTGATATACTTGAATGATTAAGACAGCCTTCCTAATCTTGATACAGACTAAGGATGACACAACCTCTTAGAAGAGTGATGTCTTTGCATATCATCTTTGTAATGCATGGTCTTCTATACATGTTAATAATTATTTGGGAATGGTAAAAAAGAAAGTTCCTTAACTTTTAAAATTGTACTGAAGGCGATTTCAAAAATAAAGTTTTGGGGGAAAAAAAATAACACTGTCTGATACAGTTTGAACCCTTATAATGGCACTAAATGTGCCACTGCTCAATACATGGCGATAGAAGCTGAATATTGTATGATAAATGTCAATTGTGAAGTCTTTCAGGAATTAAAATCCAAAACCTAAGAGTGGACATGGCCCAATCCTACAGCCTGGAAGATGGAAGCAGAATTTCCATTAGTTTAAGGCCAGTCTGGGATAGTGAGTTCTAGGCCAGCCTGAATACAAAGTGAGACCTTCTGAAAAGCATATGAATACATAAATTAAGACAAGAAAAATGTTTGAAACTTAATTTTTGACTATTTTGCGATCTGGCTTATTTTTATTTATCTCAGTGCTGAGGACTAAATTCTGGGTCCTGTACTTGCCTGGTTGGTCCTTGGCCACTGAACTCAATCCTCAACACCACTTTGGCTTTTTAAAGACAACTCATTTGTGAGGCAAAAAAAATTCTCAACTTTTTTCTCCCTTTCTCCAATAGTCCTACATAATTAAACACAGACGGGGGAAAACCCTACAACTGTTTTGTGTATGTTAGTTCCGATGCTACAAAGTGGGAGCATGTGAGGGTGGGTATGTGATTCTTGTGTAGACTTCTTTGTCAGAGCCTAAAGCCCCTTTCTGTGCTATTACTTATGTGTAAGCCCGGCTTCTGTAGACCACAGCTATGCAGGCCAATCGATGGTGTGGCCTGACTCTAGCCTGGGACCTCTTAACTATTCGAATTATAGGCAGACTTCAAAGCTCCTATTAATTAACCATAAAACATTAATGAGTTTGGATGAAACAGACAGTAACCTAGTCTCTTTCAAAGAGTATCCACATTCTGGGCTCCAGAGAAACTCCCGGCCACCCCTGGCTACGAGCCTGCCTACCTGTTGGTAGATAAGCTCCACAAGTTCTTGCAAAGCATCGTCTGTTGTGACCCATCCATTCAGGGTCTCTGCAAACTGTTCGATTTCTGTTTCAAAACTGCCAGGCTGTTCTGTAAGATGATTCAGAAAATCCTGAACGTATTCTGATAGAGTGGGATAATCCTCACAACCATCCTCATAGGATTCCTACAGTTCAAAAATGAAAACAAAAAAAAAACAAAACCAGAATAATTCATATAACTGGCTTTCAGTTGAGGCAGTCTCTAGCAGTGAGTTTTGGTTAGTATCTTGAGTAACTTTAAGGATCAGAAACTAAGTGCATGCAGTTATTAGTCTCCCTTGCTAACCTAAGTGTTTTTAAAATCACTATAATAAGCAATATAAAAAGAATCTAGTTACAGATGAAATAAACTCTAGTTACAAATTTGCATTAAAACTGATGGGAAAAGATGGACCAAACAGAAACCAGAATTGCCAACCCAGAAACATTCACTATACTATTCTATTCTGTACATCCTCGAATGAGTTTAAGACTACATCTATATTGAAAGAAAAAATACCGTCCAAAATTAGTATATGTCATTTATTTGTTGATACCCAAGGAAGGGGAAACATATTTAAGTTTTAAGTATAAAATTATATTATAATGTATATAGTAGGAGAACTAAACCCACATCCTCAACAACATAAAGCCTTTCTGGCGGCTTTATGTGGTTTCTAACCAATCTGGATAGTAGCAGTAGTTTTAAAACACTATTTTTCTCACTGAAATATTCCATTTTTCATAGCTGCTAACCTTGTAACTAGTGCCAGGAGTCTTGATAGAATTATGTAAAATTCTAGCAGGCTAGAATAACATAACATATCCCTCTCGCTCTTATCACATGGAATACTATCCAAAGCATGCTAAAGTTTATCTCTTATGCTCAAACTCAAATTAGAAATAATAAGCAGAACAGAGAAGTAGTTTATGAAGGACTCTAAGTTCTAGAGTCAGTAAGTACAAAGAATAGCACACCAGGCCAACTTTCCTGTGATGGAGCTCCTCTTTCTGATATGGCTGTACCTCAGCCTTTCAAGAGACACACCAGTCACTCCAGAACTAGATTGTCACACTACACAGTAAGACTGAATCTGAGATCAAACCACATGCTGAGTGACCACTAAGTGACAAACTATATGGTACTTCTATGACAATTATCTGCCGTGCACAGCAGGCAAAGTTAAAATTCTATTCTCATAATCCCACGATGTAAGGTGCATTCAGATATGGAGGTAATTATGGAAAACATGGCCAGACAGTCTTGACAGATAATATCTGGAAGCTGGTAGACAAAAGCTTAGTGGTTAAGAGCACTTGTTGCTGTTGTTGAGGATGTGGGTTTAGTTCCCAGCACCCATATGGTAGATCATAATAACCGCCTCTTTACCTCTGTTACAGAGGATCCAATGCCTTCTTCTGACCTCTGCAGCCACCAGGTATGCATATGGTCCACACATATTACTTGTTCACACAACATCCATACATACAAAACAAAACAGATTACTAAAAATGTTAAAGTAGGAACACCTGAGCTGACTAAAAGTGCAAACAAAATCCCTTCCCAACTCGTCAGAAATCGGTGGAAAGATAACCTAAGCAGGGGCAGATGCAGAATGTTGGTTCCAAAGAGGGAGAGACTTGGCTTGACACTTTTGAGGAACAAAATCAATAGCTAATGCAGAGGACTGAGGAAGGGATAGTGGCTGTTAAGAGTTAGTTAGATCCTGCTTGGTTTTAGGGGGTAGAATAAGGAGGCTAATTAAATGCAGTGCGTGTGTGTGAGTGTGTGTGTGTGGGGGGGTTATACAAAGTAAAGCTGCACACAACTTGAATAATTTGTGTACGATAACAAAGCTAACTAAAAATTATACTTTTATATCCTACACTATTGTCAAAATAACTACATATTAGAACACAAATTTGACACTTTGTAAGTGTTAAGATATGTTTCTTGGTAACAAACAAATTCTATAAGCAAGATATTGGTTAAATTACATTTATACAGTGTGCTTTCATATAGCCACTTAAGAAAACAAGACAGAATTTATATATCTAACATATAACTTATATTATATATATGGCAGGATATACATATCCATCCTTCCAGAAACAGTCACAAGATAATCTGTTAAATGAAAAGAGCAAATATAATTTTTTTTTTTTTTAAGAAAGGGACTTATTTGTACAGACCCATCAACATTTCCGCAAAGCTAAACAATTTAACAACACATCTGGAATGAAAACATTGTTCATATTATTAATACTTCCTCTTTATTGAAAAGTTGTGAAGCAGTTAAGCATAAAACATTAACATGTATATTACCTATCTCAGTATTTCAGAATTAATAAGGTTTTGGTGGACATGGTCAGTTTTGGAGACTTAAAAGAATCTTAATATAATGACAAGGAGTCTAAAGACAGCAGCTGATATTTTCTATCAAATGTCATTCACTGCAACAAAAGCACAGTTTACAGTGTCCAATTTCAGCTTTATATAAAGTCAACAGAACTCTCTAAAATAGAATTCAAGTCTGGTAAGTAAAACAAAGTTGTTCTGAATACAGAATAGAGGAGAGACCTAGGTCTGCCGTTGTACAGAGAGTTCTGAACAGAGGCATCCCACCTGGGCTCGAGTCGAGGCCTGCACTGCTTCTCTAGCCCCTCACCTTTCAAGGAATTCTTCTGTCTTCATCATGGAGACAACCAGCTTATCAGTTGAAGAGTATTTTTTCAAGCTTTTTTCTTAGAGTTCTACGCAGGAGATTATGAGGGACCACTAGTTTACAAATGTACCTTTCATGAAGGTAGTCACTACGTACTGCAATGTCAAGAGGTCCTAATCCAGGCACTGGGAGAGGAACCTGAGCACAGACTGAGACTCTGGAATAATTCAGACTACTTAGGTCATCAGCTGGATGAATCCCGAAAAGGATGGGGGGTGAGTCAACACAACCAAGTTTCTGCCCAAACCCTATTAGGAAAAAAACTATGTAAGATAATTGTTTTACACTTTAATTTAAATATGAGATCCTTATGAAGTTAAGAAAAAGGTCAAGCTACAAAGCCTGGAGTTCTAAAGAATGAGATTTGACGGTTATTCATACACGAGAAAGTAAGCATCAGAATTTGGGAGGAGGCAGGATTTACAAAGGAGGTAATAAAATGGAAAAACATTAGAGGCTGTGGTCTGAGGAGGAGGAGGATAGAGAAATATCAACTCAGAAATCAAAGGGTAGCTGAGTAAGGAAAAGTGATGATCTGTGTCAGGTTCATAGGTTAAAATCTGAAAGAGAATGTTGGCTGCAGTCTTAGAAATAAAGATGATTATACACAAAGACAGAACAAAAGTAGTAATATTAAATATGTAGTTCTAGTATAATTATAAGAGATTTTATTAAAGATCACAAAAGGTAACTGACATATACCATAGGACACAGCATAGTCTTTTAAACTGAACAGATTATATTGTGTTGGGGCCTAAAATAAAGGCAGGTTAAGACGACTACATATTTAAAAAACAGAGGAGCATCATTTACAGTCATAAAAATAGCATCGACATACCTAGAGGGATCAACTGCAGAGACGTGCATTCACTGAGCATCACAGAGTACCGATGACAATTTTCAAGAGAAAAAAAGGCAGCAGTAACTTGAAGGAAGATACTTTTAGGAAAAAAGCTTTTTTTTGCTGGTGATGGTATAGTAAGACACTAACATTTTCATCTCTTAACAAGGGCTTGATGAGATCCTATATGGAACCTTTTACCAGTAAGTAACCTATGATTAAATATTCATGGTCATATTAATTTGTCTAAGAAGCAACCATGAAGAGATGGATATAGTAACTTGCTAAGACAATATGAAAAGGAGGAAATTCTAGCAGCAGAGTGAGAAGGAATGAAGATTAAGAGCACACATAGTTGTGAAGGAACCTAAAAGGCACAGCAGAAACCACCATAAAGGTTTTCTGTGTGCATGCATGTGTGCACATTTGTGGGTCTGTCTATGCACGGAAGGCAGAGGACAACTTGTGAGAGTTGGTTCTCTTCATCATGTGGGTCCCAGGAACTGAACTTAGGTCATCAGCTTGGCAGCAAATCACTTTACCTGCAGGGCCATCTCACTGAACCAATTATGTATAAAAGAACAGACTCAAGGGATTTCTGGAAACAGGAAGATTTCTAGAGAAGAACTTCCATAAAGACAGTTTTTTTACGCTGAGATGGCTCAGTGGTTAAGAGCACTGATTGCTCTTCCAGAGGTCCTGAGTTCAATTCCCAGCAACCACATGATGGCTCACAACCCTCTGTAATGGGATTGGATGCCCTCTTCTGCTGTGTCTGAAGACAGCAACAGTGCCTTTACTCATTCACAAATCAAAAAAAAAGTACACTCAACAACAAGACAGTTTTCTCTGCTTTGTACTATATGACTAATGCTGACCCAGCATAAGTATTGAACTATGTGTGGAATGTGTGAATCTAGCTTACTTTGGAACATGGCTATTATACAGAAAAGATTCCCTTATAGGAACTTATATGAAAAGTTGGGGCTAATGAGGATTCTCTTGTTCTCCACTAAATGGACTAAAAAACATTTAACCTGGACTATGAGTAAACACTCATGTGAACTAGTAAGGTTGAGAAAATGTACTGGGGCATAGCAGCAAAAGCCCAAGCACTTACCCATGAAATTCATAAGAATTACAACACAAGAGTCATTCAGGGAAGAAACTGTTAATTAATGCTCTTATGCTTCAACCAATTTTGCTTGGAATTCCAGTCCATTATGGACTGAACAGAAATTAGGAAATATAGACTTTTCAATATCCAATTTAAATTTTGTCAACTAATTAAAACAATCTTTAAAACAAAAGGTCAGACAGGGCCAAAGAAGCTTCTAGTTCATAATTTGTTTTAGTACACTGAATAGAAAAATTGTTGCACTAATAAATAAGCGAAAGAATTCCTAAAATACAACACTGATTCAAAGGAAGTGGTGGAGGGGTAGAGAAGATGGCTTGGTGGTTAAGAGGATATAACATGGGATTGGAGGGATTGCTCAGTGGTTAAGAGTACTGGCTGCTCTTCCTGAGACTGGAGTTCAATTTCAAACATCCACATGGCGGACCACAGTTGTTGTACATAATTCCAGTTCCAGAGGACCCAGCACCTTCACACAAACATACATGCAGGTCAAACACTAATACACATACACATACGTCATTAAGGAAGGAAAAAAAAAGGGCCTGTGTAAAGACCCAGTTCCTTTCCTAGCATCCACTGGCTACTCACAACCATCTTGTAAATCCATCTCCAAAGAGATCCGATTCTTTCTCTGGCCTGCTCAGACAAATGCACTCACTTGTACATAACCACAAACAAATATACTTATAATTGAAGGGTCATTTGAATTTTATTCAGGACTTCGAAATGAAAAACAACAACAACAAAAAACAAACAAACAAAGAAAAAAACCTGTATTCCTCCCATGATAAAATAGTTCATGGCAACAGGAAGGAAAATGAATGGGTAACTGGTTTTGGCTGCTAAAAGTAAACATTCTCAAGGAGTTTATTCAACTACTCAAGCTCTTTAATGGTTCCTTCCATTTCTGAGCCAAATACAACTTTGACAACATGCCAAGCTACTCCTGTTTACTTTTCATGACAATGGCTTTCTTCACCAAATCGACTGCTCTTCCGGCCATATTCATACTGTCTCCTGTCTAATCCCAAAGCTAAAAGATGAATGGAACTTCTATTTCTACAAAATTCAGAGTTTCCACACTGATCAAACATGAGGAGAACCAAATACAGATTACAGAAGGTATGCAGTCATTAATTTTAAGAAACCATAACTACTGGGATGGCTAAACAGAAAATACCAAGTTCTGACTAGAAAGAGCAGCAAGCAGCAAATCAGACACTGTGAGGAATGTAGACTGGGAAGGTCTTAGAGACGATGGCTGATTCTATTAAGGTTGGCTACTATAATTCTTCTTTTACATACCAAGCAGAAATAAAGGCATATATCAGTCAGGACATAGACAAGAGTCAGCACAATAGCCCCAAAGTAGAAATTATCCATTGATAAAGGAACAAATGGAACCTTGATAGAGTCAAGTGATGTGAATAAATTATCTCAAATTATGTTACAATATAAATTTAGATGTAGAGCTAGAACAATCTAAAAAACTTCATTTATGTAAGCTTTGAAAAAATACTTTGTATGTCAAAATGGTGAGTCAGTACTCACACCCAAACACTGGGAACAGGGCAGCAGAGGAGAGGTGAGGTGAGAGGTTATCAAGCTCAAGGATAATTAGTAATACAAATCAAAACTATCTAAAGAAAACAAAACAAAGCTCAGTGGGTACCTTTGGGCATGAGTGATAATTTTAGGGATGAATGGGGCTTATTGTATGTTGATACTTTTCTGTTTGCTTGTCAGAGTTGTCTTGAGTGGTTAACTGTGAGCTGAGCCTTGTTCATTCTATTATCCAGTAAACTGAAGAGACTGAGAGACTTCTAGCTGAGGTATTACCAATCATCTTTTCAATTCACCACTGTTATGCCTCCCTTCTCTAATGCTAATCTCTCTGCATTGACTCATTTGAATTTAGTAAGCACAATGAGTTTCTTCCTATACATTTTAACCATACATTATGCGTCCTACTAATATGAAAACAAGGACCAATTAAGATTTGCTGCATTATTGACAAAGATTAAAAAAGTGCAGAAAGTTCTTTATACCTATGTATAGTATACTTATGTAAATGCTTTGCCAAAATCGCTTACATATTAAGCATGGTGAAGTTATACCTGTAATCCCAGATTTGGAAGGCTGAGCAGGACAACTGCCTTGCCTGCCTCAATCAAAAACAACAACAACAACAAAATAAAGACAACAAAACCCAATCAATCAAAGACTGTTTACAATATTTCTGTATATAACATGTAACCTGCAACAAAAAATTGTTTTAACATAATGGACAAAACTTGCTCTAGAAATAAAGATGTGTGTTTCTCAATATTCATAAGAATATCTACAGCAAAACGCTATTTAATTTACTTCAAAGGCCACACCAAAGAATATTCTGCAACGTGACTAAAATCAATTTAAAGGAAGCTTTCCTGACTGCTCACTGTACAGGTTATCTAGAAGGTTCAGAAGTGGATTTTAGTTTTACGAATTGAAAATGTTTGACAGTGGGCTTTTCATACCAGGTTATTTAATATATTCTTTTTAAGTACTAGGAACACAACAGTGAAACGAGCCAGCAAGAATTCCCATTCACGCAAGCTTACACACCAATACCTCATACATAACTGCAAATTATATTCCTAAATCATGACTTCGCTGAGTAAGATATTTCTGTGGGTAGTACAGAAAGCAGCCAGCATACTCTAGCGAGAATAACCACTTTATTCCAATAGTTTTACACAAGAGTTGTAGGAGGTTTAAAAAAAATGTACTCACTGTATAATTAGAAGAATAACCTGATGGGTAAAATTCGGGGGCGTTCGCAGACAGCTTAGACATTAGCACAGGAGCTACAACCACCTGGGGCTTAGCCATTGCTGACTCCGAGTTCTGCTGTGGGATTTTATCCTGTGAACTAGGTGGAGCTCTCTGGGGCCTCGTTTGTTCTGAGAAAGAAAAAGGAAAAGAAAAAGCAGTGCTAGATGTATTCATTCCTTTGTATATAGCAACTTACTACAGATTTAGAAACCGTCTGAGAACTTCCGGATTTTAGGAGTTAAATACAAAACGTAAGATCGTTAAGAGTCGTACAAAAGAGCTTGCAAAACGGAACAATAGCCTTGCTTTGGTTAGTGGGTGCACATACCTGCCTGCAAACCGAAAGTTCGAGGGCTTTTCCCACCCCTTCCCTCTCTAGTAAGGAGTTGGTTAAGAAGTGTGATGCTCGCCTGGGGCCCCGGGTTCACTGGAGAGAGGTTGGCGATTCTGACTTCCTCCCGGGACGCCAGACTAAGCACCCGGCCCGGGCCCCAACCCCCGGCCGGAGCGCACAAAGGATTCCAGCCACCACCTCCTTCCAAACCCAGTTCCTGGCTAGTCCCTACCCCGTGCCGAGCGGGCCCCTCGGGGAATGCTTTCGGAGAACCGGGGGGCGGATTCGGCGCGCCGGGGCTCGGCGTGCGCGAAGGCCCGCGGGGGAAAGCTGGCCCAGGAGCACCGGGGCCCCTCGAGCTGCTCCGTACCTGGGAGCGCCCCAGGCCGGGGAGGCCGCGCGGGGCCGGCGGGGGCCTCACTCTGGGCCCCTGGCGGCGGGGCGGTCCTGGGCTGGCGCAGCGGCGGCGGCTGCAGGAAGCCCGGGGCTTTGGGCTGCGGCGGTGGCTGGTGCTGCGACCGCTCCGCAGGCCCCGCTCCGTTCGGGAACCCGCCGCCCTCAGGCCCGCCCCCTCCGCGGCCCAGGCCCCGGCTCCGGCCCCGACCAGCACCTGGAGCCCGATCGAAACTGTCCGACATGCTCCTTGCTCTCCAACGGGGCCGCCGCCGCTGCTCCGAATAGGACGCGCGGGAGGCGCCGCGGGCCGCCTGTCACCGCTGTGCCTCACTCAGGCCTCATGGAGGAGGCCGGCGGGCCCTGCTCGGTCCTCCGCGCTCCGGGCCCCCGCCGACGCGCCGCAGCACAGCGCCCGCCTCCCCAGCTCCCTTCGGCTGGCGGACGCTCTCCCTTAAGCCCCACTTCCCCCCCCCCACTTGCCCGCCCGCCCGCAGCTGGGGCCGAGACAGGTCACAGGGCCCCCGCGGCCCGGAGGCCCGGGGCGGCTGCCCTCCCGCCGGCTGGCGACGGCCGCTCGCGTTCGCGGATGGCTGGCTGGCTGGCTGGCGGGCGGGCGGGCGGGCAGGCAGGCTGGCTGGCGGGCGGGCAGCCGCGGCTTCACCCAGCCGCTTGGACGAGCGACGTCCGGGCCAGCAGGCGGCTCCGCTGACGGACGCGTTCGGCGGTCTAGGCTCCCGGGGTCGGGCTGAGGGATAGTCCGGGGGACGCTTACCGGGCGACTCCGACCTCCCCGCTGGTTCCTCTGGAGAAAAGTGCGAGACTGACGGTTGGTGCCAGGAAAATAATCCGGGGGGAGGGGCGTGGGCGCAGCGCCAGGGTTCGCCGACGCGCACCTCAGTGGGCGCGCAGGTGTGTTCAGGGATAGCGCTCCGGCCGACCCCCGAGGCCTGGCGGCGAAGGGGGCCCGGGACGCAGCCCTCCCTCTGCCCGGTTGTCTGCGGAGAAAGGGAGTGCAAACAGAACGCAACCGCGCCCGCCTTCCAGTTCCCGCTAGGTGTTATCACACACACTAGGTCACGTCCACCAAGCCTCTTCCGCTGCCCTTGTGTCTTCCCTCCAGGAACTTCTTAGAAAATTACACTACCTTCCATTGCACGTCCGCTTCTTCCCTCTTGCATCTTCCACCCTCGCTGTCCAATAAAGTTCGTGAGCAAAAATTGCAAACCACTTAATTGTCAATGTTCAGAAGCCGCCTTAAAGAAAAGGCAGGTGAAATTAATTTTAATATCCTTACTCCTATATGCTCAGATGGTATCGTTGTAACCTGTAATTAATGTTAAATGTGAATGGCATAGCCTCTTTCTTTGAAAATTAGTTGAAGGCTAATGTGTATTTTACACTCAAAGCATTTCTCATTGGGACTCAGGCACATTTAGAATGTTCCAGAGCTACGTGTAGTTACTGGCTGCAGCACTGCACAACACAATTCCAGTAATTATCTGTAAATTGTTTTTGTCAGGGCTGATGGTGCTAATGCCAAGTGGAAGGTGAATGTAAATAATGAAAAAGGAAAAAATAGATGCCCTTACTGTTGCATTGAGCCATCTCCAGAATTCTGAGTTTAACTCTGTGATTTAAGGAGGGCTTAATGGTTTTCCAAGTTTTATCTACAGTATCATTTCAAATAGAACCAAAATGTCCATATTAACCATTTTTATTAACCATGTGAAACACTCCTTCAAGTAAATCAACAAGGGTTTTATTGAGGCAAGCATCAGTAGATGATTTGTGCTCTTGATTAATATTATACAAGATTTCCGTTTAAAAGTGGATAGAGACGATGCTGTTGGCATTCTAAAATGTCTCTGACTATGGGCAGCAGTCATTTATTTTTGTTTGACATTTAAAAAAATTTCTCAAGGTAATTATTAATTATTTGGGAATTTCATGCAGTGCACCCCCATCCAACTTGATTCCCATTCTTCCCATGCCCATCCCCCCCTCTTGTACCCTCACCAAAAAAAAAAAAAAAAAAAAAAAGTTCAATTGGAGTGGCTCAGATACTCACTAAAGCATGGCCAAAGTCCTGGTGGCCAGCCCCTTAAAGGTAACGGAGTCCTTCCCACCTCCCACCAAACCCCCATATTCTCACCTCCATCCACCTCCACCTCCACCTCCACCTCCACTAGAAGCCAGATCGTTTCTTGAGACTGAAGCCTGTAGTTCAGGTCGGCTTCAATGGAGCTGAGGCCAACTTTGAACAGGCTCCACCTGCCTCCCCCTCCCAGGTGTGGTGATTTCGAGCATCAGCGCCAGGCTCAGCGGTTACTTCTTGCTTGACCTTCTTTCCTACGCAGAAAGGACCCAGAACTGTTAAAAATCTGAAAGTGAGATAGCATATCCTCAGTGTTCTTACTGATGCAGTTGTACCGCATCTGTGGCAGGCTTTTGGTGACTGCCCTTTTGTTTTCTTCTAACACTTTTTTGTTTTGTTTTGGTTTTGGTGGGGGACTGGTGGGGGAGGTACTAAAATTGAACACAGGGCCTTGTGGATGCTAAGCTTGTCCCTGCAATTGATCTACATTGCCAGATCTTCGGTTAAAGGTTCCACAATGGATAACCACCTTTTCTAACATGGAGACTTTACTGGGTAAATATCCATGCTGATACCAGGGAATATTTATAAGCTCCTTGAACCAGAGGAGTTAACTCAAACATCCTAGGCCACCTCCCGTTCCCTGTTGTGTAATTTTAGCTCTATGCTTGGACATATGAGAGATGGAGTAGGGACAACATGAATGGATTTAATTTGTGATTTGCAAACCAGGATTTATTGCAAACCAGCAGTGAATGATAATTATTATTACTATGTATCTGCCTCAGTTTTAAGAGGCTTTATCATTTTATTTATATAAGTTCTCATTTCCTGTGGGGCATATGCCAGGATTATTAGAGAAACTCAGATCCTTCTGGGGACTGTTGTAATGCTGGACTTCTGGGTACTACAGTAAAAGGCCACTTGAGGACATATAAGAGCCATGAGGGGCTCACTGAAGATCACTAGAAAAGCTCTTCTTCTCCATTTGTGCGTTGCTTATTGATTGGTGGCAAAAAGGGTTTGCCGAATTCCATTCAGAGAGGATGGGAAGTGTGGTGCACACTATCAGAAAGAGGACATGCCACTAACTAGGACAAAGAGTTCCCTCTAAGTTATCTTAGATGGTGCTCTTCAGGAATACTTCCTTAAGCTGCCTAGATTTTCCCTTGACATGGTTGTGCTCTGAGAGGATACCGTCATGGTACCTTGCATGTCAGATTACTAGAAAAAAAATTTAAACTATTTCTGTACTGAAATTACCCTTTGAAGGCAGGTGGTGCCTTATTGGTACTTCTAGGTCAGCGGTTCTCAACCTTTGGGTCAAACCTCTTTGAGGTCAAATGCACAGAGATTGCATATAAGATATCCTGCATATCATATATTTACATTGCATTTGCATTATAATTCATAACAATAGCAAAATTACAGTTATGAAGTAGCAACAAAATAATTTTATGGTTAGGGGGTCACCACAATATGAGGGAGGGTTTTTTTTTGTTTTTTGTTTGTTTGTTTTTGTTTGGTTTGGTTTTTCAAGACGAGGTTTCTCTGTATAGTCCAGGCTGTCCTGGAACTTACTCTGTAGACCAAGCTGGCTTCAAACTCAGAGATCTGTCTGCCTCTGCCCCCTGAGTTCTAGAATTAAAGGTGTGTACCATCACATCCAGGTGGCATGAGGAACTATGCTAAAGGGTGGAAGCATTAGGGAAGTTGAGAAGCACTGTTGTCGGTTCTAACCCAGTTCTTGGTCCACACAGTCTTCAAACTGTAACTATTAATTTACAGTAGACTCCCCATACCAAAAGTCACCGTTACAGTGACAGTAATGAAGACTGTTTCCAATGCTGGCTCCCGCTGCCTCAGAGCACCTGTCAAGGCCAGCTAATGAGAACATTTTCATAACTACGAAGGAGGAAATATTTGCATGGCGCATATCCGACAAAAGACATGTAAGCAGAAAATAGGAAGAATTGTCATAAGCCAACTAAAAAAAACCCAGTTAGAGAATGGAAATATCACATTAATAGAAGAGACTATACAGAGAGCACTTACGTTCATGAAAACTTCTCAATTAACCACTAGTTACTGAAAATTAAAACTAACAACGTTTCATTACCCACTTATCAAAAAAGGGCAAAATCGAAGAACAAAAACCAATCCTCCCCAAAAAAGGCAAAATGCAAAAACAAAAACCAATCTTCCCAATAGTTTACACTCCTATTTCAAAGGAAGGCTGGGGAAATCAGGCTCTGTGTGGCAGGATCAATCAGTATTCCTGCAAGTAGGACTTGAGAGAACCATTTTGAAGCCAATGTGATGGAGACCCCAGGAAGCAGGAGATGCCAAGAATGTAGAATGTCTGCTGAGAAAACCAGCAGGAAAGAAGCATAGCCAGGTCTATCTCCCCACCCCCACAAGAAAAATAATGCAAGATGGAAGTGATGGCTAACTGGTTAAAGGTGCTTCCTATTCATGCACCAGAATGGGAAGATTGGACTGCAGCACTGAGGTATGGAGACAGAAGGGTTCTGGGGCTTGCTAGTTGCTGGCCTGAACGAAGAAATTGTGAGCTCTAGGTTCACAGAGAGATCTTACCTTAAAGAAATAAGGTGGGAAATGATGGGATACTCATTGCCTTTGTCTTCCCAAGTGGGATAAATGCAGTCAAACTGCCCGCCTTCTGCCTCCCCTAGCTGCCCTGCCCAATGTTGGAGCAGAGGTGGGCCAACAACCCTACACAGATGCACATCTCTGTCTCTTATCTCTTTGCCTCTGTCTGTCTGTCTGTCTGTCTGTCTCTCTCTCTCACACACACACAGACACACACACACAGACACACACACACACACACACACACACACACACACACAAAACTCACT
Source organism: Rattus rattus (assembly GCF_011064425.1). Classification (NCBI taxonomy): domain Eukaryota; kingdom Metazoa; phylum Chordata; class Mammalia; order Rodentia; family Muridae; genus Rattus; species Rattus rattus. The sequence goes on from NC_046156.1 coordinate 177,350,383, forward strand.
TCACACACATTACCTCCCTTACACAAACAAATGCCATGTGGGCTATAGGATCAAGAAGACCCTGAGAGCTTACGTCATGCCAGACATGGACCTATAAGACTCAGTATTTACCCTCCAGGGCTTGGCTTTTACTTGGCCCTGTTTTCTATTCTCCAACTCTATTATTTATCCAATGGGGATATTTACTCCGTACCCTTTTATACTGGGTTAAAGTGATCTTTATTTTGTAAGGAGATTCAGCTAAAAATTCGTCTTGAGCCTCAGAGACTTTAAATTCGGATTTTTGGACAATGTTGGAACTGATGAGACTTTGGGGACTCTTAGAAACACGTGTAAAACATTTTATATTGATCTGGAAATCAGCTTCTGGAGGGGGAACAGGAATGCAATCTGTACAGTATCACCACACGCGCTCCACACACATGCTCACACACCTTGGTGAAGCCTTGGCCCCCAGTGGGAGGGAACTATTTTGGGAGATAATAGAACTTAGAAGATGAGGCTTAGCCAGAAGAATTAGGTCATTTGAGGATAGGACTTTGGGGTCCATCTTGCTGTTGATCCTTCCTGGACTCCCCCTTTCGCTTCCTGGTTGATACAAGCTGACTAGTTTTTCCCTGGCATCTTTCCTCCATAATATTTCTGACTTGAGGGGTTGGGGATTTAGCTCAGTGGGTTCGGTCCTCAGCTCCGAAAAAAAATTTTTTTTCTGACTTGATGAGGGTCTTAAAGCAATGAAGCCAGCAGGCCATGAATTCCAATAATTCAGAAATGGAGCCAAAAGAACTCTTCCCTATTTAAATTGTTTCTCAGGTAATTTGTCATTGAGGTAGAACGTTTTCCTAACCCAATAAACCTTGCTGTATCTTACTACATTATTCCTGGGTAAATCAATCCACCCTTCTCTACTCAAACCACCCCAGCAACCTGAATGCCACAATCAAAGAATGGAGGCATCATTAAGGAAGAGAAGAAGAATTAGCTGATGTGTTTGTCCTCATGGGTCTCATTTGTGTAAATTATCTTCCTCTCCTGGTCTCTTGGGCCCTTGGTAACCTCAGCCAGTTAGCACCGGAGAGTTCTGGATCAGGGAAGAGTCTCCTCTGGACAAGAATGCTGCCTGAGATCTCTCCAGGATCTACCGGTATTGTTTAATGTGACCTCTTGACTCCATTATAAACTCCCTCGGAGCTACTCATATGCATATGAGATGGAGAGTATATAATGGATAGATCTTAGGAAGCTACAGACCTATTTGGTGTTGGTTATAGAAATTCATATAGAACAATATGGTGGCTACAATGTGGTAGCATAGTTCATGGGGGGTTGGGGGGACATTCAGTGAATTCCCAATGAGGAATGGCCAGACTGTACAGTATGCATTAGCAAGAGGTTATAGATAAGGATAACTTCCAGGATTCTGGATTGGTGCCCCAACCAAAACTGGAATACCAGACAGGTTTAGGAACACGGGGACTTTTATTCCATGGAGGTTCTGTTTGACATCTGAAGTGTCCAAGCAAAATCGTTCAGTGGGCAGTTGAGTTTAAGCATTAAGGCTCAGAGAACCGTGTGTGGGTTTGGAATTTGCTGGCTAGGGTCATAAGAACAAATGAGATTACACAGCAAACGTGTAAGGGCAGGGAAAGAAAAGAGACACCACATTTAACAGCTTAACGAAGGAGAAAGCTTTCTTTATTTCCCTAGACCCGAAGTTGAGAGAAGTTACCATGAAGCAGAAGGTTAAAGACAAAGACTCCAAGAGTGTCGGTTGTTATAGCGATATCAGATAACAGGACTCGAGAGCCTGTGACTGAGCTCTCCAGTGCCTGCACTGGATGTTTCTTACCTGAAGACAGTAAGCAATGGAGTAAGCAACTCTCTTTTAGAATCTGATGCATGTAAAATTTAATTTAAATGTTATGTTTTATGTTTTAATGTTATGCATTTAAATATGCATAACAGCAATAATTATGCATAATATTTATATACCTATATAGCACTTGTTTCAAGAAAATACCTTGTATTAAATGGATTATATCTCATTTAATGTTGAAAATACCCCTATAAAATAGGTACCATTTTATATATATATAATATATATATAATATATATATGACTTTGAATATGAAATGCTTCCCCATAGGCTCAGTTTGAATCTGTTCGGCCCATGGGAAGTGACACTATTAGAAGGTGTGGCCTTGTTGGAGGAAGTGCGTCATTGTAGGGGTGGGCTTTGAAGGTCTGCTCAGTGCAGTTTCTCCAAGGTGCAGAGTTCTTAGCTGCCTCTCCAGCACCATGTCTGCCTGGGTGCCGCCATGCTTCTGCCATGATGATAATGGACTAAACCTTTAAAACTGTAAGCCAGCTCCAATTAAATGTTTGCATTTATAAGACTTGCCTTGGTCATGGTGTCTCTTCACGCTAATAAAATCCAAAATAAGACAGCTCAAGCGTTTGACTATTTGGTCGTCAGCTGATGCCTACCTGGTGGACCTTGGCCTTAGGAGTGGACCTTGAGGGTAATAGTCAGCCCTGCTTCTGGCCCAAGTGCTCTTACCTGGTCATTGAGCTGTGTGGATCCCCAGTCACATGCTCCCACTGCCTTGAACTCTGCCATGCTTTCCCTACCGTGGTGGATTGTGCCTTCTCAAATCAGGAACCCAAATAAACTCTTCCCCCTCTAAAGTGCTGCTGCCCGAGGTTCAGTCACGATGATGAGTGTCTTAGGCTTTTATTGCTGTGAACAGACACCATGATCAATATAAGTTTTATAAAGGACAATATTTAATTGGGGCTGGCTTACAGCTTCAGAGGTTCAGTCCATCATCATCAAGATGGGAGCATGGCAGCATCCAGGCAGGCATGGTGCAGGAGGAGCTGAGAGTTCTACATCTTTACCCGAAGGAAGCCAGGAACAGACTGAGCATTCTCAGGCAGCTAGGAGGAGGGTCTCCAAGCCCACCCCACAGTGACACACTTGCTCCAACAAGGCCACACCTTTTAATAGTGCCACTCCCTGGGCCAAGCATATGTAAACCATCATAATGAGAAAATTAAAAAAGCACTGTGGCTTGGGATATTAACTTGCTCAAGGTCCATACTTAGTGATTGTTCCTACAAGCTTAGATAATACACAAGACCTCCAGAGTAAAGGGCTCCCACAGACACCAACAGCTTAGTCTCACTGGGGTGTATTTCTTACTACAAATCAGTAAGGAGGCAACTCAATGATATTCTAATAGCAGTCAGAATAATACAGAATTTGTGAGTAATTTAGTTGCAAGTAACTTTGTATTTGGGAATATAGAGAATGTAGATAGTTTTATTTAATCTTTAAACCCACAGACATGAGTGTGCCAGCTACAGACGAAGGAAGCAGAAGAATTCCCCAGGGGAAAGGGTCAACACTGAAGGAGAAGAGAGTGACAGACAGGTCACAGATTCAGACAGCAGGTGGCAGACATGATCAGAAGGGAGAAAAAGGGCACACTAAGACAGAAACAGAAGGGGGTACTCGTCCTCAGTAAGAAAGGAGGAAATGTCTGCTAAGATTGAGCATGATAGACTTAACCAAACGGGGAACTTGGGGAAAGAGACAGCGTCTGCTCTGGGAGAGGAAGTGCCCACAGAAGACCTGCTGGCTGCTGCTGAGGGAAGTCTTCCCATCATCCCCAACCATGTGACAGCGACTGAAGACCCTGTTAATGGCAACACCGTTGTTTATGCAGCTAAGGCAGAAAGGGCTGAAAAACTAACTGTTCATGGTTGAGGCTAGACCAAGAAAGGTTGAGGAAGAAAGACAGGTGATAGGTGGAAAAATGGAGGAGTAGAAGTCAAAAATAAGGACCCTGGAAATAAAGGGGTAGCCAGAGTCTGAGCTATAAGAGAAGAAAAATTTAGAGGACATTCTGAATGAATAATTACCATATTCAATATTCCAATTACACAGTTCAACTAATTGAATTGAGTGCTTGCTGGCAGCAGGAGGTAATGTACTAGCTGGAAATACTTGTCAATCAGATGATGAACAGAGTCCAAGTTTCGCATCAGAGGAAGAAGAGTATCTTGTTTAATGCATAAGTATCAACCATGAGGTCTTTTGTTCCTGGTGTGTTCTGTCTCCCTATCTCTCTAGCTTAATCTTCTCACTTACCTTTCAGTTGACATGCTCAAAAATCAGTATTCTATTTTTGACTGTCCTAGGTTACTTTATTGGATATGGATTTTACAAATATTACGTGTATTAGCGGTAACGCTGGAGCTGAAGAGTGTTGCGCCTTCTCCAGGCTGCACGGTGAGATCCACCAATTGTGTAGTGGAATTTGTAGCCCTTTTCAAGGCTGCGTCCCTTGCGGCCAGCAGATGTCAGCCCAAGCATCTCCCTGTGCTTGTAGACTGGTTTGGTGATCCACTGGGTGTCAGGATTTCTTCTGATAGTTTTATGGAATAGATCAATGAGGATAACTTCAAAACCTCTATATGTGGAATCTTCACCAACCCAGTAGGAATTCAGGACTCTCCAAGCTCCACAATGGCCCCCAGCTCTCTCCTCAGCAACAGACTGAAGGCTTCGGGCAAATTTCAGCTGGTTAACACCATGGTGGACAGGCTTGCCGTAAGCTGCACCCTTAGGAACTGGGCGTTTGCGACCACCACAGCGGACACGAATCCAGTAAATGACATAACCTTGCTTAGCCTTGTATCTATCCCAGCCTTTGCGCTTTATCAGGCCGGGTGGGGCGGGGAGCAGCACCGGGAGGCGGATTGCCAGCAGTGGACCCTTAAAAGAAAGCACATGACATCGGACTGCTTCTTCCTCTGCAGCTCCTGGATGTATTTGTATGCACCCATCTTGGCTCACCTGATGGCTATCACTAGAGGAAAGGAAAAAAAGAGTGTATTCTATTTTTAAAAGGTTTCTGTTAATGTCGGGGCTGGAGGGATGGCTCAGCAGTTCAGAGCACTTGCTGCTGTTCCCAGCACCCATATGACAGCTCACAACTATCTGTAATTCTAGGTTCAGGGATATGACATCCTCACATAGACATACATGCAGGCAAAACACCCATTCATATACAACAAAAAGAAATCATTTAGAAATGTGTGTGGGTGTTTACCCTGTGTGTCCGTGTACCACTTGCATGCCTAGTGCTGCCAGAGGCCGGAAGCAGGGTTGGGATCCCCAGGAACTGGAGTTGCAGAGTGTGAGCCACCATGTGGGTGTTGGGAATTGAACCCTGGTCCTCCGAAAGAACAGCCAGTTCTCTTAACTGCTGAGACATAAGTTCAGCTCCCTTTGCTTCTGTCTTAACTTCTATAACATGCTCACATGTTTCCTGTGGAGGCATCACAAAGCCAGACATTCTTTTAGATACAGATAGCCTGTCAGTGAGTAAGACAAAATGCAGGCCATCAAGGAACTTACACATAAGTGCAGAAATCAGACAAATACATATCATAATGTAGAGTGGACTGAATATTTACACCCCTCCTGCGCCATGTCAGAAGCAAAGTCAGACATGTTTAGATCTTCCCGCCATGCCCAAATTTATCAAATAACAATAAATCCACAAGCTGCCTTGGTTTTGTTGGCTGCAATTTGCAAAGTGTTCCTGATTTTCCATGCTGGCTGACCATTGGCCGCGGCATTATTAGAGGAGTTCGGTGGCCTCACTGGAGGAGACAGAGGGCTGACAGAAATGCAGAGAGTTGTTACTGCAGAGTTTGGATGTTAATGAACCCTGTTGGAGAGCAACTGGAGGTACTGAGCTGCAGGGGCTCTAGGGTCACAGGGTTGAGCCTAGCACTAGGTTGACGTGAGCTACAGAGGCAAGGTACGGAATTGTGAAAGCTGTAAAGGCAAGGTATCGAGATGAATGGACGAACGTGAATGGAGAGATGATAAATGGAGCAGGTAATGTCAGAAGGAGGCTCTGGGAAAGGAAGTGGTCCAGGAGACCTGCTGGGTGCTGCTACATCAGGCTGAGGTTGGATGTTAAAGGTTTATACAGACCACACCTAAATATTAATAGTTTTAAGGAATGGTGATTTGGGGGTGGTGATTAAGTCATAAGGGCTCATGAGTAGGATTAATGCCCTTATAAAAGAGCCAAAAAATTGAGACTTTTGCTCCTTCTGCCATGTGAAATTATAGTTCTCTCTGAGGAAGCATACATCCCTCATCAGGTACCAAACGCATCTACCCGTGCCTTGCCCTTGGACTTCTTAGCTTGCACAACTGTGAGCCATTCATTGCCATTGCTTATAAACCACCCAGCTGACCCTTCGCTTTGGCAGTCTGACTAGAATGAGATACAGTCATAGACTGTAATGGCAAAATTGTGATTTCAAGTGGGAAGATACCCACCTCAACCTTGTGTGGGTATTAAGTCTTCTGTGAGAGGGTCTTACTTCATATGAAATGATGGGTTAGTATTTATTTTCTCATTCAAAACCCAACACTCTCCTGTAATAGACTTCCTTAACAGGGCTCAACAAACCTGAAGCTAAGAACTGTATTTAAGTCTCATCTATGAGATTTATGAATTGTAATGCAAATATCTGATATGCAGAGTATCTGGTATTCAATTCCCACCACCCTCCCCCCAAAGGGGTTGCCACCCATGGGTTGAGAACTTAGATGCCTTAGATGTATCAGACCATAATTTCTTTTTCTTAAAACAGAACTAGCGGGGTTGGGGATTTAGCTCAGTGGTAGAGCGCTTGCCTAGCAAGTGCAAGGCTCTGGGTTCGGTCCTCAGCTCCGAGAAAAACAAAACAAAACAAAACGAAACAAAACAAAAAAACAACCAGAACTAGCAATACCCATTTCATAGTCACTGAAATAATCAAATAAGGTAATTGTGGTTTGAATGAGTGGCCCCCATAGGTTTATATATTTGAATGCTTCCCAGTTGGTGGAACTTTTTGGGAAGGATTAGGAGGAGTTGTGTTTCTAGGGGGAGGACTTTGAGGTTTCAGAAGCCCATGTAATTCCCAGTTAGCTCTCTCTGCCTCCTACTAGAGGATAAGGATATAAGCTTACAGCTATTGTGTTGCTGTAAAATTATATATAAAAGTGCTGTCTTTTACCCTGCACTAGGTCTGGCACCATAGTGCTCCAAGATATCTGATAGATATCTTCATCTCAGTCAGCGAAGCCTCTCACCCACTTTGCTCCATCCTGTATCACACTGCCAAAGGCTTTTCTCTGAGCCTGGCAACAATCTCTCTACCCATCCAGTTCCCAAGGCAGGTTGCCATCATGCCAGAAATACACATCCCAATTCCGTGGCAGCCTAATGTCTCCAGCCACCATGCACTCTCTTGAACTTAAATCGCCACATGAAAGAACACACAACACAATAACCTCTGATCCAATTGATAAGATATAATTGCCCACCTAGACATACAAAGCCCTGTACATATCCATCCCTTAAGACTATTCATAACAACCTGTAAATGCGCAGAGAGGAATCTTAACATCCGCTTCCATGTTCTCTTGGCTGCCTCTCCCTCCTCTCGTCAGTCTCTTCCTCCTCTCCAAAACTTTTCTCCTGTCCATCCTTCCTTCTCATTCAATGACAGACCTCATTCTATCTTGTCTTCACCTGTGTAATGACATCATTCTACACTACTGCTCCAGTGCCATGACTGCTGGCTTGCTGCCAGGCTCTTGGCCATGATGGTTGTGGATTCACCCTCTAAAACTGTAAGCCACTATAAAGTTCCCTTGGTCATAGTGTCCTTTCCTAGCAATAGAAAAATATTACGGCAATAATACATGTCACACTGTTGTGTAAACTTTCAAGCATCATATAGTTATTCTTCTGTCCTGGGGATGCCTGTGCTGGCCAGCTTTTCAATACTGTCAAGGTACATGAATAAATCAACTTAAGGGAGGACAGATTTATTTTGAATTATAGTTCTAGAGGTATCAGTCTGCAGGCTCTTGGCTCTATTGTTCCTGCATCATGCAAGAACAGAACTTCTTATCTCATGGACCTTGCAAAGCAAAAATAAAGACATAAAGGGCCCTGCAATAAGATATAGCCTTCAAAGGCATGCTTCCAAATGGTCCACCTCCTCCCAGCAGGCCCTGCATCTTAGCAACTTGTTCAGCATGGACTCATCGTGCATTAGCCCATTGATGAGGTTAGCATGCTTTGTCACCCGTACCTCTTATTATGGCACCCAGAGGAGGGTCAGGCCTTCAACCCATAAGCTTTGTAGGGAGTGGCGCTTCTTCTTCAAACTACAACAATGGCTTATGCTTTTATATTCTTACACCTATTATAGAGATTAGGAAACATAACATTCCTAACAATCGGTATGAGTCTGTAAGTACTTCCAGATTTCTGAGGTTTAAGCCCCTAGAGTAGTTATTCCCACCCCTGAACTATTTAAAAACAATTGAATTAATGCCGTCAGCCACAGCACTTTGTCCCTTCCTTAAAAGCTAGGGACAACAGAGGACACTCCTGACCCCCTTCCAGAAGCAGGAGGATGAAGCAGCAGATGTAACATTTAGTGTGGAATGCTTGAGTCATGTAATCCTTAGAGAATGAACCTTGACCACTCTGTGGAGAAACAGACCATCAGGGAGAGGAATTTGACCATTGCTGGGACAAATAAACTTTGAAAACACCGAATAAAGATGGGATAGAAGGCAGAGAGTTATAAAAAAATTCTTGTCTCCAAGCTCAGGATGGCTTCCTGAACCAGGAAGCCATATTACTTCTGAAAAGCCCCATAGATGAGAAACCACTTAACAAATTAAGCTACAGGTAAAGAGGCACTTCTAGATACTTGGGATAATTTTGTTATATTTATCCCTTGAATTGTGAGACTCTTTGTAATTTAGTCTCACAATAAGTATAGGAGTTAATATATTATTTTTTCTAACTTTACTAGGAACCTTTTTAAGAATTCAGCAAATTAAAAAAGAAATCATAGGTTCATACATCCTTCTTCCTAGATTCTACCATTAGTCTTTAACGACACCTTCTAGGATTAGCCTTTTAATTAAGCATCTTACGTAAGGTAGTCCTAGATTCCCACACAGTTGTGAGGTTTAAAAGAGAAAACCTCTGTCTTCTTTCCTGGCATCTCACAATATTAGCATCTGGCAAAGTTATAGGAGGGTTTCACACAGGCTTCAGACGGGCAGTTTAGGAGCCTAGGCTTAAGAACTAGGCAAACCCAGGCAAACCCAGGCAAGTCAGTTACTAGGACCCCCCCCAGCCCCCACCCCGCCCCAGGTTTCAGGCAGCTAGTCAGAAAACTGCCCTGCCATCAGAAGCCCCCCGCCCCGGCAACGCTTTCTCCCTCCCCTACCCCAAGCAAGGACAATGGGTTAGCAGTAATTTCCAGACTTCCCCAGCAACAGTTTCCAGTCCTCCACACCCCAGCAATAGAATGTCTGCAGAGATGGACTCAACAGATGAAGATACAGGTCACCTACCCGAGAATTCCCCTAACTCGCTTTATATCAGGTCTTCCAGCTTGCTTGGTTGTCTCTCTACCTTAGTAATGGGAGGCCCCAGCATGCTGGACTCCTGCAGAATAAAACACTCTTTGCGTTTATTTGAGTCCAGGGTATCATTCTTTTTTTTTTTTTTTTTTTTTTTTTTTTTTTTTTTTTTTTATTAACTTGAGTATTTCTTATGTACATTTCGTGTTATTCCCTTTCCGGTTTCGGGCAAACATCCCTTCCTCCCCCTTCCTTATGGGTGTTCCTCCCCCCTCCCCCATTGCCGCCCTCCCCCGACAGTCTAGTTCACTGGGGTTCAGTCTTAGCAGGACCAGGGTATCATTCTTCATCAAATCATGGACCCTTACAAAATCACAGGACATCTCTATTCCCACAAGGGCCCCTCAGTTACCTGTTCGCATCACATCTACTTCCGAAATTCCCACCTCTTCTTTAAACCCTGGTATCCATGAATCTACTCTGAATTTCCACAATTTTGTATTTTGTATTTTTTTTTTTTTTACACCGAAGAGACCTCCTTCAGCCTTCTTCTTTTTTTTTTTTTTAATTAACTTGAGTATTTCTTATTTACATTTGAGTGTTATTCCTTTCCTGTTTCCGGCCAACATCCCCAACCCCTCCCCTCCCTTCTTTATGGGTGTTCCCTCCCCATCCTCCCGCATTGCCGCCCTCCCCCAACAATCACGTTCACTGGGGGTTCAGTCTTAGCAGGACCCAGGGCTTCCCTAAACTGTTGTAGTAATAGAATTCCTTTGAGATTGGCTTTCTTTTAACATAAACTCATCCAAGTTGTGTGGGTTGTTTTTTCCTTTTCTTTGTTCAGTAATGTTTCATGGTGGTCAAGTACAATGATCTCCAAGCAAGCAGTCCATTTGTCCATTCACTATTCAGCAGGAACATTTAGATTAAATTTACTACCAACTTTCACATTTAGGTCTTGATGAGAGAATAAATTCCTATTTCTCTGGAATAAATGCTCAGAAGTATATTAAGTGCTGAACTATATAGAACTTTTAGTGTCTTTCCTACCCTTTGAAATTATTTTTGTTTATCCTCTTTTTAAATTTTTTTTTTCGGAGCTGGGGTCCGAACCCATTATCCTCTTTTTAAAGGCATTGTTATGGTATGGAAGGCATATGCTATGCGTCTGGATGAAACTCAAAGGCAGGAGAATCAAAGCTTAAGTAGCATTTTGAGCTAAGGCAGAAAAAAAGCACCCAACTCAAGGTTATGTTATCAGGCTGATAGCTTCCAAGGTAGCAGTCTGTCTTCAGAAGGCCACGTTTGTCCATCTCTCTCTGGGCCAGTGTCAGATCCCCAGTTTCTTCCTCCAGTGAAAAGGTCTTTGGTATACGGTGCTCAGGGAAAGTTAGCAAGCATCTGCTGTTTACTCTGACCGCGAGTGCAAGCTAAACCCAAAGGGGCAGCTTTTCAGTTACTCTTCCCTCTGCCATCTCCCTGAAGAGCAATCTTTAAATATGTTAAAGGAGTGTTTTGGGGTGGCCTCGCTTGAACTCCCTCATGGTAGTTTGTTACTGAAGCCCTAGGATGCTGTTAATGGAGTCTCTAGCCTTAATTGTTTCCCCAGGCCCCCAAATATACCATTTATCTTTACATCGATAAAGATTTTTATAGTTAACATTTCCCACACAAGTGTGCTGAATTAGTTTAAGGGTTGCAGCCATGCTATGCTGATCTGGCTGCTCTCCAACTCCTAGGCTCCTCAGCCTACTCAGGAGTGGATACAACTGTTACCGGCTTACGTTAGGTTGGTAGACACTCACAGTAATTCCCAGTACAAGTGCTTTTATTTAAATAGATCAAATTGTCAGTTGACACTGTGCTGGCTTTTTGGTGTCAGTTTTCTTTTTCTTTTTTTAAAAAAAGATTTATTTATTTTATGTATATAACCCCACTGTCCTTGACACACCAGAGGAGGGCATTAAATCTAATTATGGATGGTCGTCAGCCACTACATGGTTGCTGGGTATTGATCTCATGACCTTTGGAAGAGCAACCAGTGCTCTTAACCATTGAGCCATCTCTTCAGCCCTGGTGTCAGTTTTCTTCCAATCAATATTGATTAGCCTCAGTTCACTGAGCTCATTAATATATTTATTTCCTGGGACCAAACACTCTTGATTGGTCATCCTAAAATTGAATTAATCTCAACATCTTGGGTCTTTTGGCAAGCGCTTTACATCTGAGCCACACTACCAGTCCTAAGGATGGTTTAAAACTTGTTATGTGTGTGATTGTTAGATTTCACCAAAGACTTTTATCTGATTGAGCCTTTCAATTAGCCAAAAATAATAGTCACTGTTTTTTTTTTTTTGTTCTTTTTGTTTTGTTTGTTTTTGTTTTTGAGACAGTTCTTGCTGGCTAGCCCAGTAGTATGTAGCTCAAACTAACTTTAAACTCGGGGCAATCCTTTTGCCTCAGTTTCCCAGGTGCTGGGATTATAGGTGTGAACCCAACCAGTTAACCACTAGATTTATAAGAGGGAAGCTTGAACTAGTAAAGTGCTGGCAAAATACAATAACTGTGATGGAAATCTATTTATTTTTTTCTTTTTTTCAGACAGGGTCTTGGCACCCCAGACTGGGCTTATAGGTAAGCGTTTAATTATTGTGGCAAAGCCCTATACAAAACACACAACTCAGTTAATATATTTATAAACTCTGTGCCTAGATTGGGCAGATCTGTCATTATACTAATTAATTCCCCTATGATGAGACCCCTTGCTGCTTGCAGTTTCTCTAGGCTATGTGGTTCTGCTCCATATTGACTTCCGCCTGTTCTTCCTCCACCCTCTCTTTCTCCCTCCTCCTCTCTCCTTCTGAGACCTCCAGTCCCACCTTCCCCTTCCACTGACCAATCTATAGGTTCATCCTTTATCTGACCAGTCGAATGAGGAGAAGGTTCACCTGAGTACCTGTGATCTACTCTTCATCAGGACAGCCCCTCTAGAGGAAGCAGAATTAACATCAAAATGCAAACAGCACCAGGGCAAACACAACATTTAGTAGCACATCTTCTCAGCTTCAGTTTACACTTTAACTTTTGACCATTAGGTGCCTCCTTGGCTTTCGGGCTTTAATGTTGATGGTAATGGTATGTTATAGTTGTTGACAGGATTTAATTTTTGTGTATGCTAATGTAACGAGCGCTGACCTGGATATGGGGAAAGGGGACCCTCATACACTACTGATGGGAGTGTAAACTAGTGTAGCTACTTTAGAAATCAGTCTGGAGTTCCCTCCAAAAACCTCAAAGATGACCCAGTCATACCACTTGTGGGCATGTATCTTAAGTGTGTTGGTTTGCATAGAAATGATCTCCATAAGCTCATGTGTATGAATGCCTGGTCATTAGGGAGTGGCATTCCTTGAGAGGGATTAGGAGGTGTGGCCTGTGTGTCACTGGGAGTGGGCTTTGGGGGTTCCAAAGCTCAACCCAGGCCCAGTGTCCAGCTCTTCCAGATGTCTGCCAATCCAGATGTAGAATTCTCAGTTACTCTGCCTGCCTGCTTGCCACCGTGCTCCCCTCCATGATGATAAAGGACTAAACTTCTGGAACTGTAAGCAAGCCCCAATTAAATGTTTTTTTCTTATAAATGTTGCCAAGGTCATGGTATCTGGTCACAGCCACAGAACACGGGCTAAGACACCAAGGAATCTATATCCTTCTACAGGGACACTCACTTGTGCATCCATTTTCACTGCTGAACTATACACAATAGCTAGAGAGTGGACTCAGTCTAGATGTACGTCGACTAGTAAAACGTGGTGCACGTGCAGCATGTAATTTTATTTAGCTATTAAGGAAAATGAAATTAAGAAATTTGCAGTTATATGGGTGAAACTGGAAATATTATACAGAGCAAGGCAACTTCAATTCATTAGTTTTGTGTGTTTGGAGTACTCCAGGAAGCCAGAAAAAGGCTAGTGGGGTGGGGAGTTCCCACAAGGAAGGAGGGATGGTAGAATATTGTGTAAAACGAAGGTGGGGAAATGTTGGTTGTGGACCAGTTCCATTAGAGAGGCAGGAGATGGAGGAGGGAACGGGACAGGGGAATGCTAATCAAAATGAAGGAGGGGTAGTAACAGAAACAACACTAACAAAGAAAGCATTGGGAAACAGAGTATGAAGGCAGATGTCCTTAGAGGCTAGACTTGCTGATTGTGGAAGAGCCTTGCATGTGAACACCGTATCACACAGTCCTCAGCACAGAGTTTTAAATGTTTAGGACTTGTCTCATTGTACCTGCAGTATCTCTATCTATTGACTTGCGATTATTATTTTAAAACAGGGCTGAGTCCTTTCCTCCTTCTAGTTTTTCTGCCACTGGAAAAGTTTATTCCAGATTGCTGTGCAGAATCCATTAGCCTTACGGCCCTTTCTGCTGTTTAAAACCCAAGGCATTCTCTAAATAAGGGGTACTCTGTGGTTCAGGTATTTTCTTCTGCCTGTTAAAATATTTCAGTTAAAAACAAACAAACAAGCAACAATCTTACACTGACATTTCCTTTAGATTCAGCATTGGGTAAGTTTAATCAGAATGCACCTGCAGAGCAAGTAACAGAATCTAGTCACTAACCTTCAACTAGGTCATTATGTTTTGATTTCCTCTAATCAGGAACGTTGACAAGGATGTCAATTATCGGTACATTCTAGACGCTGCCTATATTAGTAGTAACGCAGGGTTTCCTCTTGGCTGGCTTCGCTGTTGGAAGCCAAATATGCACACGTGTGTGTTCTTTTTCAGGCCTTGACTTCGTTAGTGAAGAATTTAACCCCACCTCCCCCCAACCCCCGTCCAGAATAGAAAAACAACGCCCCTTTTCCCGCCCTGGGCTTCTTCCCGCCTAAGTCTTCTCCAGTTACAGAAGTTTGGGTTTTTTTTCCTAGAGAGTTAGACGAAAGTCCGGCCCCAAGAGTGGAGTTATAGTATCCGTTTATTTGTTCTGCTGGGAGACGGGTGAGGAAATCACACTTTGTAACTTAGTCTCCTGGGGGAAGAAGAGGAACGAATTCCTAAAAACTTGAGTAGCAGTGCTTGGCACCAGGTTTGATTGACAGACGGATTGAGCAAGAGCAAGGGGGCAGGACTGCAGGCCTGGGGCCCTGGTAGAGACAAAGGGGCTTCGGCGGCCACCCGGAGAGGAAGGACCCTTTGTCTCGGACCAGCTGCTGCGCTGTAAGGTTGCATTGGTGGAGTCGCTTTCTCTTTTGCACACTGGCGATCGGGCGAAAAAGGCTTGGCAGGAGGCAGCGGAAGGCAGAGAGGGGGTGCCGAAAGGGGGCGCGGGTCCGGGTCTGGGTCTGAGCAGTGCTGTGTCACGTGGTCGTCGCCGCCGCCTCAGGGTTGGGGCTGTTCTTCCGGGTTGGAGGCACAGCGCCGCGGGCCAAGCCCGGGTCTGCCAACGCGGCGTGGCGTTTGCTCGCAGCCTGGGGTCACCATCTGTCCCGCCTGCCTGTCCAGGTGAGCCAACCGACCCGGCGGCGCCGGTGAGCTGCTGGAAAAGGCGGGCAGCCAGAGCTGACCCCGGGTCCCCTGGCGAAGGGGACCCGAGAGAGAACAGCAGGGGGGCGGGGTCGACAGTGTCTAGCAAATGGGGTGCAAAGGCTCTTGCAGGAGACAGACGGAGAAGGAATATGGTGCCTCCGGGGCTCCTTTTATGTGTGCGTTCCATTGGGGTGACATGGAAAGGAATGAGAGGGTGGAGGTGGGAACGGGGTCGCGGCAGAGGACAAGGTAACCAAGTGACAGCTGTGCAGGTACAGATCTTGCATCCCCGCGTGAGTGGGGGCAAGCACTGCAAAAGTTGTATGTAGTCATTTTGACCCTAGCAGGAATTGGAAGAGAGGTCATTGAGGACTTTCCATGACTAGAAGTGCGACTAGAAGAATTAACAGCTGAGCGCTCCGAAGTTGTACTTGAATCTTGAGAGCGTTCAGGCAGGGTGTCCAGTTGAGTGTGTAGGAAAAGATGTGAGTGTAGGTCAGGGCTGACTGGTGGTAGGGAGTGCCAGTTTCTAAAGACTGAGAGAGGGGTTTGGATTGGTGAGTCGGGGTGTAGGCCTGGGCAGAGCTGGTTCAAACTTGAGAGGCACAGTAATTACTATGTAGCCACAGCCAATGGGCTTCCACAGGAGGTTATAAATAGCGGTCCAGTTGCACGTGCCAGTGGGTGGCAGTTTAGTTGCTGAGGGAGGGGCAGCACCTGTGACAGGGGCCAAGGCACCAGTGGCTTTGGGCGAGGTCACACTGCCTGCCAGGATAGGGTATTGTGTCCTTGTCGGTATGCCTAGCTTTTAGAAGCATGACTTTGTTTATGCTTGCAAGCGTCCTCTATTTGTCCTGTGGTCCTGTGCAGTCATTAGAAAACTTTGGCGGTATGGGGCTTACTTGCCCACTGCACCCCCTTTTTTGGGCAAATATCGGTTATTTTTTCTTTCTTACCTTATTATTTTTATTATATTTTTTTATTGTGAGACGAGGAAGATCTCGGTCTGTAGCCTTGGCTGGCTTGAACTTCTCTGTGTAGCCCAGGCTGGCTTTGAACATGGGTTGCTCCTCCTGCCTTAACCTCCCCAGTGCTGGGGAGCTACCACCCCAGCTCCATTTTCTCCTTTTTTGTGTTTATTGAAAGGACAGTTTAGGATTATTCTAGGATCAGCAAATGGTTGATTTTTGCTGATAGGGTCAGCTTTCTACAAGGCTATATGAAATTTTTGTTTTCAAGGGAAAGAGTCTGGAAACTCCTGTTTCAGAAATGTATTGTGGAATGGCATCAGGACGCACAGGCCTAGTTATTTAAGTGTTCAGTCGAAAAGTATTAACTGACTTACTCTGTTTAATGCAAAGTACTGAGCCAAGAAAAATAACCTACCAGGATCTTGTGTTCGTTAATCCTCTCTACGAACCAATGATCAGAGCACTTGGCTCCTTTAATACTCACGACTTTATGAGGTAGATTTTCACTGTCGTTATGACCTTAAAGACGAGGAAATCAGGTACAGAGAAGCTGGGTGATTTGAGAAGACACATCTAGCATAACATGGAGAAGGGGCTTCCAAGCCAGAGTTTATACTCTAGTCTCTTTACTGTCTTCTTTTGCTAGGTCAGGTGCTTGACCCTACACTTACTGTCGAGCAGCGCTTCTCAACCATTCTAAAGCTGCCACCCTTTAATACAGTTCCTCATGCCGTGGTGACCCCCAACCATAAAAGTACTTTTGTCACTACTTCATAACTGTGATTTTGCTACTGCTCTGAAGTGTAATGTAAATGTCTGATATGCAGGATATCTGATATGATACCCTTGTGAAAAGGTCATTTGACCCCCAAGGGGGTTTCAACCTGCAGGTTAAGAACCGCTGCTCTAGAGGGTTTTAACGCTGGGGGAGGCTAACGCTGGGGCAGTGTGCTCTCATAGTAAGTGTGTGGTTCTGGATCCTGTCCTTGGCATTACACACAGCAATCATCAATCACTGGGGAGGGAGGCACTTGTCTTTATAACGTACATCAAGTGACTTGACGAATGCCGTGCTAACACAGGCATTTTATTCTTTTAAACTTGGGGTTGCAAAATTGTATTTTATTCATTATTGGTTCAAGGCTTGAGAAGTACACGGAAGTGCATAGAGAATTTCGAAGTGAAGAAAAGGGAGAAATGTAACTCTGTGGGCGTGAACAGGGACTAGCCGGTGGTCCAGATATTTTCTGAACCTTCCAGAACTGTTTATATTCAAAGTAGGGTGAGTGGAATGGACTTTCCTTGCCTGTAAACCTCCTGATCTTTGATTTATGCGTTTAATGCCTAATAAAGTAGTATTATTTTTAAATGTTTTATTTTTAGATTGGGCTTCTGATACAGGATGCCCCTATTGGGGATGTGGGATCTGCTCTATGTCAAATTATTTTCCAAGAAGGCAAGGCAGTCATGGATTTTTCTAGAATCTAAAAAGACGTCAGCAAGCTGTTGTTTGCTACCACTTTTATGGGTTAGTGGATTGAGGCTCAAAGTAACTCAGGTTAAACAATCAGGAAGTGGCGGACTTGGGTACTGCGGGGCTCCATTTGGGTCAGTTTCATTTATTTACTGATGAAGTCTGGGAAGCTTTATCAACTCACTGAGAACAGTGATTGCAGGGAGCTGGGATGACCCAAGAAGGGAAAGGGCCTCTGAGATTCCGTCCTCGGGCTACATTTGTTGAATTAAAGGGCATCTAATGTAGGCAACTCCTGGATTGATAATTCCCATCACCGATGTTCCTTCTCAGTGTTTTAAAGTTTATTTAGGATGTTGTAGTAACAGCTTTGAGATTTAAAACCAGCTAAGCACTTCTTCTGCCCGCAAGGATGACTGTAGAGCTTGCTTGGGTATCACGCTGGGTCCCGTGAGAGTCCATCTCATGGATCAGTGCCTGTAGGCATAGTGGGTAATGTTAGCCGGGTTTGACTGATAGGCCTCAGTTCCTCTGCTTCTTCCCATTCTCAAAGCAATGACAAATGCTGAGGAACATGGGAATGCAGTAGAGGAACACGGGAATTCAGTAGAGGAACATGGGAAGTGTAGGCTGTGCATCCCTGGGGATCTGCCAAAGAGGGCAAAGGTAGCTAAAGAATCAGAGTGATACTTCACCCAGTCCTGCTAGAATTAGCAATAACTGGCCATGTTTTTGTGAAATAAACTTTATTATAAAACACTTGCAAATTAAACTGGCTACTGACTGAATTAGTAAAGATATTATGGGACCTACTTTTCTCCCCCCTCCCTCCCTTCCTATGTTCATTTAGTTATGGATCATGTGATCTCACTGGAAGAGCTAAGTACAGCAATGTGCTTTGTATGACTTAGTGCCTGTTTTTTTTTTAGATAGCTTAAGGGAAATTCAAATGTAACTTTGTACATAACTTTTTGACAAATATGTTGACTTAGAGGATAACTTTAGTGTAAGATGTGGTTTATCTGTGTAGGTGTGTATATAGAAACACACACACACACACACACACACACACACACACACACACACACACACACACACACACACTTGTGTGATTCAGGCCTGGAACTGAATGTTGGGTTTATAATGCCAGTTCTAGGTAGAAAATGGATTTCAAGTTTTAAATGCTGAACCAGAAACAGATTTTTGAAGTGTTTTCCATAAGTAAAAGACTTGATAGTTAAATTCTATGTAGGTGGCAGTATACCAATGTGTTCCAGATGCAGACTCTTCAGATGGACAGTTTTTATGCTTTTTCATGCTCAGATGACAAGGTAACTTTTTTCTTTGCATATAAACACGTTCTTCTCTTTCTTTTTAGTAAACCACCTTCGAGGAATTGGGGATTTGAAAAGTTGGGAGCGCAAAGCAACATGGCACATCTACTGAAAACGGTGGTGACTGGCTGTTTATGTCCTTCCGTTAGCAACTTGGGGTCCTGTAAGGTTCTACCTGGGAAGAAAGACTTTTTACGAACATTTCGTACCCACCAGGCACTGTGGTGTAAATCCCCGGCAAAACCAGGTAAAACTTAACTTCCCCGAGTGCTTCAGGTCTTTGAGACATGCAAGGAGAACTCACTAAGTTTTATGGCCTGGTGCTTGTGCGCGGTCATTTAAAACAGAAAACAACATCAACAGCAACAAAAACCCAAAGGAGTGTTTTGTAGTAGTTGGTTATTAACCTCTTTTCTAATCAATCTGGTAACGGCGGCAGCAGCAGCAGTGTGTTTCTCGTTGCCTGCCCCGATGTTCTGGGTTCTCAAATGATAGACACACATGCACATTTATATCTTAGTATGTCTTCAACAGCTTAATGGCTGGGCCACTCTCAAACCTCCACATGGCTAACTCCCCGCTCTCCGATCTTCCTGAGTTATTACATACTAAAATCTATATTCTATTGTTGTTGTCCTAGACTCACAGCGTGTGTGTGTGTGTGTGTGTGTGTGTGTGTGTGTGTGTGTGTGTGTGTGTGTGTGTGCTCTTCCCTGACTCTTACATGATTGGTGTGCTCTCTCTTCTGTAGCCATCAGGCCTGGTCCTCTCCTTTCCCAGCATGGCAGTTCTAATTCCTTCCTCCTCTCTCATGCAGTCCCCTTGCCTGGGAATCCTAAAGTCCTGTCTCTGTCTCCCTGCACAGCCATTGGTCACCGGCAACTTTATTTATCAACTAAACCCAACTGGGGGCAGGGACCCTCAGTGTCTTACATGTGGATTCTCATGCTATGTTGGGAACCTGATTAACATCGTACAAGCATTAGCGCAAATCCACAAGAGTGTTTTCTCATATTTTAACTTAATAGAAATTCCAGATTGCCATTACCAACAGAGATGTTAAGAAATAATGGAAAAGAGAAAGATTAACTGGTTCTATTGTATTTGGGAGCCTTATACTATAATAACCGCAGCCCTTCCTTTGCTCCTAGAAGGACTTGGAGAATTGTACCAGAGTTCACAGCTCAGGATCTAGGAAGGAAGTGTTTCCTGACCTACAGTAATGTTCTTTGCTTTAGTTAAAAGCAACCTCACTGCTGTTCAGGTCAGAGATGTTAATCTTCCCACATGCTGTTAGCAGCCACTGTTTAGCTTGGCTTCCTTCCTTCCTTCCTTCCTTCCTTCCTTCCTTCCTTCCTTCCTTCCTTCCTTCCTTCCTTCTTTCCTTCCTTCCATCCTTCCATCCAGACATCCATCTGTCTGTGTGGCTTTGTGTATGTGCACATATGGGTCCTCTGAGACTAGAAGAGGGTGTTGGGTCTCCTGGGGCTCCAGGCCATTGTTAATGTCCTGTTGTGGATGCTGGAAACCAAATGTGAATCCTTTGGAATTGCAGCCACCACTCTGAACCACTGAGCTCTCTCTCTCCAGCTCCCCCCTTACCACGTTCATCACTTTGGTTCAGACCATCTGTGCCACTCAAGTGGTGTGTTAATTTCCTAAATAGTCCCTGTGCTTTCAGCCTCTGCCCTCTTCCTGTCTGTCCTGTGCATGGCAATGTGAATACCCTTTTTAAAACTGGAAGAGCCACATCGGTTCTTTCTTCAAAATCACTGTCTTCTCAGCTCGCAGTAAGCAAGAGTGAAGGTTTCCAACGGCCTCTCAGGCTTTCCGTAGTAGGAATCTCAACTTGATCCTTTTGTAGGTACAGGCTAGGAGGAGGAGAGGCTCCAGAGGTCACCTTCTAAGCTGAGTCACCTCTCTGTTAGGATTCTTCCTGAGGACCATCCTAGTATACTGTCTGTCATTCACTGGCCGGACCTCAAGCGTGTGGAGGTTTGTCAGGAAGACTTAGGCATTTAGTTTTTACTCCAGATGGCAACATGCCCGGCTGAGGATGGCGATTAGCTCCTAGGGTGAAAGGACAGCATGAACGTTTCTTTCCCCTCTTAGGACTGGCAAGACTCCTTTCTAGTCACCGAGGAGCTGTTACCTTGAATAGATTTCGTAGCTTTGTTCCGTGTTCTCAGGTGACAAATCTCTATTGGCAGTGTGCCTTTCTGTTATTGCTCCCAAGTTTATCTTCAGAAACTTTTGTTTAATCACCTTGGGAAAGCCGTGGTCGCCAGTGATAGAGCTGATAAGATAGAGGCAAACGACTGTTGAGGACGCGAGGATTGTCCTCGTGAATAGACCTATGGATATCAAAGACCTCTGCGACAATGTGTATAAATCTTCCCTGTTTAACTTTTGATTTCTAGTTTTCAACTGTCTATAAAATTTCTTTTAACAGATAAGGATTCTTTTTTATCTTTAATAAAATATTAATTTAATTAAAACACTGAGAGGCCTAAAAAGTAATGTTAGTTGGAATTCCATTTGCTGCTGCTGCTGTTTCTGTTTCTGCTTCTGCTTCTGCTTCTGCTTCTACTTCTGCTTCTGCTTCTGCTTCTGCTTCCGCTCCTCCTGCTCCTCCTGCTCCTCCCTCCTGCTCCTCTGCTCCTCCTGCTCCTCCTGCTCCTCCTCCTCCTCCCTCCTCTCCTCCTCCTCCTCCTCCTCCTCCTCCTCCTGCTCCTGCTCCTCCTCCTCCTCCTCCTCCTCCTCCTCCTCCTGCTCCTCCTGCTCCTCCTGCTCCTCCTGCTCCTCCTGCACCTGCTTCTCCTCCTCCTGCTCCTCCTCCTCCTCCTGCTCCTCATGCTCCTCCTGCCCTCCTGCCCTCCTGCCCCTCCTGCTCCTGCCCTCCTGCTCCTCCTGCCCTGCTCCTCCTGCCCTCCTGCCCTCCTGCTCCCTCCTCCCTCCTGCTCCTCCTGCCCTCCTGCCCTCCTGCCCTCCTGCTCCTCCTGCTCCTCCTGCCCCTGCTTCTCCTGCTCCCTCATGCTCCTCCTGCCCCTGCCCTCCTGCTCCTCCTGCCCTCCTGCTCCTGCCCTCCCTGCTCCTGGGCTCCTCCTGCTCCTCCTGCTCCTCCTGCTCCTGCTCCTCCTGCTCCTGCTGCTCATCCCTGCTCCTCCTGCTCCTCCTCCTCTCCTGCTCCTCCTGCTCCTCCTCCTGCTCCTCCTGCTCCTGCTCCTGCTCCTCCTGCTCCTGCTTCTCCTGCTCCTCCTGCTCCTCCTCCTCCTCCTGCTCCTCCTCTCCTCCTGCTCCTGCTCCTCCTGCTCCTCCCTCCTGCCCTCCTCCTGGGCTCCTGCTTCCTCCTGCTCCTGCTCCTGCTCCTGCTCCTCCTCATGCTCCTCCTGCTCCTCCTCCCTCCTCCTGCTCCCTCCTGCTCCTGCTCCTGCCCTCCTGCTCCTGCTCCTGCCCTCCTGGCTCCTGCCCTCCCTGCTCCTCCTGCTCCTGCCCTCCTGCTCCTCCTGCTCCTCATCTTCCTCCTGATCCTCCTCATGCTCCTCTTCCTGCCCCTGCTCCTGCTCCTCCTCCTGCTTCTGCTCCTGCTCCTCCTCCTCCTGCTCCTCCTGCTCCTCCTCCTGCTCCTCCTGCCCTCCTGCTCCCCTCCTGCTCCTGCCCTCCTGCTCCTCCTGCTCCTCCTCCTCCTGCCCCTCCTGCTCCTCCCCCTCCTGCTCTCCCCCTCCTCCCCCTCTTCCCCCCCCTCCTCCCGTTCCTCCTCTGCTCCTCCTCCTCCTCGTCGTGCTCCTTCTCCTCCTGCTCCTCCTCCTGCTCCTGCTCCTCCTGCTCCTCCTGCTCCCTCCTGCCCTCCTGCTCCTCCTGCTCCTCCTGCCTCCTGCCCTCCTGCTCCTCCTGCCCTCCTGCTCCTCCTGCTCCTGCCCCTCCTGCCTCCTGCTCCTCCCTGCTCCTCCTGCTCCTCCTGCTCCTCCTGCTCCTCCTGCTCCTCCTCCCTCCCTTCTCCTCCTTCTCCCCCTTCTCCTCCTGCTCCTCCTGCCCTCCTCCTCCTCCTGCTCCTCCTCCCCCTCCTCCCCCTCCTCCTCCTCCTGCTCCTCCTCCTCCCCTGCTCCTCCTGCCCTCCTCCTCCTTCTCCCTGCTCCTCTCCTGCTCCTCCTCCCTCCTTGCTTCTCCTCCTCCTCCACCTCCCTTCTCCCTCCTCCTCCTCCTTGTCCTCCTCCTCCTCCTCCTTCTCCTCCACTCCTTCTTTTTGAGAAAGGGTCTTGATATATATCCTGGCTATTCTGGAATTTGCTATGTAGACCAGGCCACACCACTCCACCAAGGCCATATATGCTAATAGTGTCTCTCTCTCTGGGCCAAGCAAACACATTTCTATTCTAACATCCTCAGATATATAAAAGACGTTTTTTCTTTTTCTTTTTTTATTACTGGGAATCAGACAGGCTGGTTAGGTATTTACCGCTTGGTTACTTACAGTCTTTGCTGCTCTTCCCTATTTTCTCCTATGTTGGTTGATAAATACAGTTGTTGCTCGGTAGAATTTCCAGTGTTCTAAATATGACTAAGGGAGTTTCTGTGGTTTTTTTTTCCCCCATTTTTTTTTTTTTTTTTTTTTTAACATTAGCCAGACCTGAAGGCTCCAGTAGCTTAAGGGTACATTCCTGGCAAGAATACCTCACCAGCAGTGTTGAATATTATTGCACTGCATCGGGAAGACAACTGGGATAGTGTAGGTGTTGTCCTTGTGGTCTGTCTGGTATGATCAGCTTTTCCCACTCAGATTCTTCCTGCCATTTGACTGATGCCCATTAACTACGTTCATGATTCTATTAAGGGCTCTCCAAAGGGCGAAACTCCATCATTCTTCCTTCATTTATCAGCCAGAGTTTTTCTATAAAGAAAACAAATTTTCTCTGTTGGTCACTTGCCCTGAAATGGACCCGGGTAAGTGGGATAAAGCTCCTTCCCATTACATATTCGTTTTGCTAATAAGCACTTGGTTCCCTTATGTGTTAATTTCCTAATCCTGATGTAACAAATACTAAGAGGCCTGTGGCCTTTTACCCGCTGGAGGTCAAAGTCCAAAGGAGTTGTCCCTGGGCCTCCGTCCAAGGGCTGGCAGTTCTGCATTTGTCCTGGGAACCACAGGGGAGAACTGTTTCTCTAAAGCTTTCAGCTGCTGCAGAACTTCTTCACCTGTCAGGTCGTGGCCCCTTTCCATCTTGACAATGTCAATGTGCCATCCTCACATTGCTTCTTGACTAGGACTCTTTGTCCTCCACATGTAAGGACTCTATGATTACCCTGCAGCTCTCCGGAGAACCTGGGATAGTCCTCCTACGGTAGGCCCAGTGATTACCAACCCTTAAGTCTATCTGCTATCATAATTCTCCTGTGCCATGCATGATGTATTCAGTGGTAGTAAGGATTAGGACATGGATATTCTTGGGACGCTGTTATTCTGCCCATCCCGTTGCATGTTCTAAGTTGAGCAATGCCCTTTAAAATACCTAGTACTTTTTCCGATAATCAACCTTAATGCATGGGTTATAATACCCTAGGAAGTGTTCTTCATAAGTGTCCATTATTCTTTTACAAATTTTCCTTTTATTTTATGCCGGTTTTTTTTTTTTTTTTACCTACATGTAATGTCTGTGTACTCATATATTCCTGGTGCTCATGGAGGCCAGAAGAGAACCTCCTGGAGTTGGAGTTATAGATAGTTGTGATTTCACCATGTAGATGCTGGGAATCGAACCTAGGTCTTTTGGGAGACCAGTGTATCCTTCCAGCTCCCATTCATTATTTTTATACTCAGATTCCCATAGTTGGCTAGTAGAAGCCATTTTGAGTTGCCTCATTTTTTTTTTTTTTTTTTTTTTTTTTTATACAGGGTGTTGCTTTTTAGCCCTGGCTGGCTTTCTGTGTAGACCAGGTTGGCCTAAAACTCACAAAAACCCACCTACCTCTGCCTCCTAAGAACTGAGATTAAAGGTGTGTACCACCACTGCTGGCCCTCCTAAATACTTTCGACTCAACTCTGTCATCTTTAGTAGCTGCCTTGGATTTCCAAATACAGGGCTTCTATTTGAGGTTTTTCAGATGAGTGGCAAACTCCTAAGATGTGCATATATGACTTCATTTTACACATGGATCTAATATTGGCCAAACTCCTCTTTTTCTCTCTCTTTAGGTAGAAAATATGCATTTGTCTGACTATGTTCAAGTGCCAGTATGTTCAAGTTGCCTTAATCTGTGTAAAGCCTCAATAAGTTACTCCATATTTATAATTTTATCCATTTTTATTAAATATTCAGTGGCAAGAATGGATTTTTTCAACTATATAGTAAACCCTATGTAGAAACATAATGTTTAAAAATATGTTAATAGCTGGGAGAGGTGGCACATGTCTTTAATCCCAACATTCTGAAGGCAGAGGCAGGTGGAGCTTGTGAGTTTGAGGCTAGCCTGGTCTACAAAGCAAGTTCCAGGATAGCCAAGGCTACACAAAGAAACCCTATCTCATATGTATATATATATATATGTTGATTAAAGCATCAGAAGAAGAAGCTGGTGTCTTGTAGGTAGTGCTCGCCTGAACTCTACATAAAGATGTTTGTGTTACATGCTTTCTTTTCAGTCGTAAGGAGCAGAATGACAATCAGGTTATAATTTGTGTAAGGTGTGCTGTATGGATTTTTGGGGTCCCAGGATCCCCTCCATTACCTTGGAGAAGTGGAATGCATTCCGGGTTCCCTAGTTATGGCGGGTCTTTCTCTGAGTAGCCATATCACAGTGCCTGCCAGGGCTACTCTGACTTCTCCCTGATAATCGCGTGGCTGTGCTTACAAATCACTTCCATACCTGCTACTCTCTTAGCCTTCATGCGGCTTCTCCGTTCAAACCTCCTAGGAGGGACCATGACTGGGTAGGTGTTTTCGTTACTTTTCTGTTGCTGTGGTAACACATGATGCTCAAATGCAACTCGGGGAGGAAAAGGTTTATCTCGGCTTATGATTTTCTGGTTACACTCCATCACTGAAAGAAGGCAGGGTAGGGACTCAAGGGAAGAACTGGAGGCAGGAACTGAAGCAGAGGTCATGGGGAGCACTGCTTGTTGGCTGCTCCTCATGGCTCGCTCAACCTTGCCCCCAGTGAGCTGGGCCTACCACATCAATCACTAATCAAGGAAATGCTCTACACACTTGTCTACAGGCGAACCTTATGGAGGAATTTTGTTAACTGGGAATCCCTCTTCCCAAATGTTCTAGCTTGTAGCAAGTTGACATTAAACTAGCCACCATGGGAGGTTAATAACTGGCCAACATGGACTGGTCTGGATCCACAATTCCTGTGTAAGTCACGTCATTGGCAGTGGCTGCCAGCTTCTCTCAGGTCTGGCCTGTCTGGTGACTCTCTTTGACCTGGTTGCTGGCCTCTCAGCTGCTGGTCAAGTCTCAGGATTCAGCCTTGGAAATCTATAAGGAATTTCCTCTGGCCAAATTGACAGGAAAGGGACTTCTGCTATGGCAGCCATCAATGTGATACGGCTATTCTGCAGTAATTTATTCTGTCTTACTAAAGGTCAGGATGGGAAGACTGTGACCCCAGAGGGTGAAGGAGGGGCATGCTGTACAATTTCTCAACTCAGGTGTTTTCCTCCTAAGAATAGACTAAGCTTATCATGTGCCTTAAAGAGAGACCGTCAGTTAAATAAAACATTTAGTGCATTCAGGACAGTTTGTCCAAAAATTTATCACTTTTCAAACAAGGTAAGCGGTATGATTGTGAATCATTATTTTCAGTAGCAGATCGTGCATGGTACGTTTTGAAAAACAGACTGCCCGTTTCCCTCTCTTGAAGTCTGCTCCAAAAGACGCTTTTTACCTTTGTCTAAACTTTGGTTTTGTTTGCTTTTAGGAATTCCATATAAGCAGTTGACAGTTGGGGTCCCCAAGGAGATTTTCCAAAATGAGAAGCGAGTTGCCTTGTCTCCTGCTGGTGTCCAGGCCCTGGTCAAGCAGGGCTTTAACGTTGTTGTGGAATCAGGAGCAGGCGAAGCTTCCAAATTCCCAGATGATCTCTACAGAGCAGCAGGGGCCCAGATCCAAGGGACGAAGGAAGTTCTGGCTTCTGATCTGGTGGTCAAAGTAATTACTCTCTTCTCTCTTTCATTCACAGTTTCATGTCTTTTGTTGAGACAGGGTCTCAGCGAATAGCCATGGCTGGCTCGGAATCCGCAGATGTCCACCTACCTTCGCCTCTCCAGTGCTGGGATCAAAGCCACCACACCCAGCCCTGCCAATTCTTAGTGCTCTTCTTTTTGTTTTTAATTGACCCATAATAATTGTTCATATTCATGCAGTCATATATAAGTGATACATATATATCACAATGTATATACAATGTACAAAATCAAATCAGAGCAGTTTGTGTATTCATCACCTTAAACATTACCCATCAGCCTTTCCTATTTGAAAGTCATACTCTCTTTTCTCAACAAAACCATAGAAGGGAAATGAAGACTTTCATTTTTGCATTAGCTGGGTAGATTTTTTTTTAATATGATCTGAAGAGAAACCAGAGTATATGGGTAGATTTTTTTTTTACTTCATTTTTTTTTTAGTTATAAAGTTCCTTAGCATGTAAATTTCTGCTGTATGGTATCTGAAGACCTTTTAAAGTCAATTGGCCTATGGGTCACTCAGCCCAATGCTTCCTTCTCCAGAATGGTCATGCTGTTTCTCGAACAGCACTATGTGGGGGAAATGACTGCCTTCAGATTTTAGACACGACACACAGTATCCTGGGCTGCGTCCAATAACTCCTTTCCATCCTAGTAGCATCTAGTCATGAGTGGGAAGCCTGTGTATAAATGGCCATGTAGTCAGTTAAAAGAGACTTCTACTCAGCTCGTGTAAAAATGAAGCTATTTTCCTTCCATTCATAACTTATTTGACCCAGGGCTTGCTTCTCCATTGAATCAAGTCCGATCCTGTTCTGAGGAACCTGGTTTAGGGAATCGTTCACTCGGTTTGACATCTCAGCTGCCAGTGGTCTCAGCTGAGCCTTTGATGAGGGCCAGTAGAATTGACTCAGCAGTCGGGAGGTTTTCTTTTTCTTTCTTTTTTTAAAAAAGATTTATTTATTTATTTCATGTATGTGGATACACTGTTGCTGTCTTCAGACACATCAGTAGAGGACATCAGATGCCCATTACAGATGGTTATGAGCCACCATGTGGTTGCTGAGAATTGAACTCTGGAAGAGCAGTCAGTGCTCTTAACCACTGAGCTATCTCTCCAGCCCCTCAAGGTTTTCTTAATCTCTGAAATAGATTTTTTTTCTGTCTGTGTGTGTTGGAAGTTTCACACATGCCAGGTAAGTCCTCCACCACTGAACCACACTTCCTGCTCTAAGAGTTACAAGTTCTCAGCCTAGGTTCACAATGGGTAAATGAAGAAAAAAAAAGCCATGATAGGAAGTGATGGAAACAGTGTTCTTGTTTGTATTTAAAATGTAAATCCTACAGACTGTGTCTCCTATGCTCATTGCAAGCAAAACAAATATAGCGAAACTTCTTTTCAGAACAATGGATTGAAGCTGGAGTAATTTAACTTGGTAGAGATGCTCCTTTACACTGTGTTCCTTTATAGGAACTTAAAGTGACATAAATCTGTACCATAGAGTCTTTAACTGACAACCTTGGTAATGCCTCATTACCCTATGTATTCCTGTTTGCCAAAATTAGTAAGCATTGAGTCTTTTTGTTTGGTTTTTAGAAACAATGTTTCACTATGTAGCCCTTACTGGCTTCTAAATGGACTTGTGGACTAGGCTGCCTTTCCAGTCACAGAGATCTGCTGGCCTTTTGTCTCTCCGGTGCTGGGATTAAAATGTGTGCTAGTACTTCCTGTCCTTGGATTGAGTCTTGGAACATAAAGCGAAAATTTTTTTTGTCTTTTTTTTTCTAATATCTCATACTTTTTTTTTTCTTTTTCTTTTTTTTCGGAGCTGGGGACTGAACCCAGGGCCTTGCGCTTGCTAGGCAAGCGCTCTACTACTGAGCTAAATCCCCAACCCTATCTCATACTTTTAAAACAGATTTAACAGTAAGTTTGGGGAGCCCAGGTTTACTATAAAATCTTTGTAATATCCCTTACTCTGAGCTGTCACAGCTGACCTGGTGCTGTGCACTCCCTGAGTGTGTGCTCTTTACCCAGGACAGGTCACAGGTCATCAGTCACAGGATAGATAGTGTACATCATGTGCTTTGCCTTGCTTAACTGATGGACGATTTCTCTCAGAAGTACTATCTAAACAATAGGCCGTGCCTTATGTAAATTGTCCTGTTAGCTTAAAAAAACATGGTGAAGGTAGTTTTAATCTGTGATTTGGTTTTCATTTCAGGTGAGGGCCCCCATGGTGAACCCGGCGTTAGGTGCTCACGAAGCTGACTTTTTAAAGCCCTCAGGAACTCTAATTAGCTTCATTTACCCAGCCCAAAATCCAGACTTGCTAAATAAACTCTCCGAAAGAAAAACTACAGTTCTGGCGATGGACCAGGTTCCGAGGGTGACAATAGCTCAGGGCTATGATGCTCTCAGCTCCATGGCCAACATTTCTGGGTAGGTATATTCTTTCCCATATCGGTTGACCCAAACCACAGGGAGGTAGCACAGGCGTTCACAGAGTTTAAACTTTCATAACTGTCGGGGACTAAGTTTTTACACTCAAATCAGTTCTTATGATTCGTTTTAGTAATTTTCACAGTAGTCACAGTCATATATGTCACATGTCCTATCTTTAGGGTTAGAAGCAGAATTTACACCTACCAAAGGAAGAGGCTGTCAGAGTGTCTGCGTGAGGAGGCTGTATTTTATGTTGTGTGTATATGCATCAGATTGAAATGGTTGTTTTAACAGGTCTCAAATAGTTGGACACTGGCAGTTTCATGTGCTTTAATGTACTATAGGTTGAGAACCACTGAAAAGTTGGAATCAGAAGTGCTTCAGATTTCTGACGTTTTCAGATTTTGGAATACTCATAGAATGGGGTGTTTTGGACCCGAGTTCCAAGTGAACACAAACACTTTCTTTTTCATACATTGTAGACACATAGCCTGAAGGTAGTTTTGTAAATATATTTTGGTAATTTTCTTTATGAAATGGCGCATTTCAGGAGGTCTTTTCCTCCTTTGGGATGTTTTAAATACCATGTTGGTTTTCTGTGCTTGACCTGTGACGCCGTTACATGTTTCCAGTGATGTTAGGGATGGGACACTCTGCTTGTGATAATGTCAGGGCCCCACGTGGAACAGCTTTGACTTTGGACTTTTATATTAGGGGTGCTTAGCATACTGTATTGTAATTAATTAAGTAATTAAAAAAATAGTCTAGCCGTGTAGTCCGGGCTGGCCTAGAACTCACTGTGTAGTTCAGGGGAGTCTCAGGCTTCAAAGCTGTGATCCCACTGCCTCTAGCCTTCTGAGGGCCGAGGTTATAGGCACAGGGTATGCTTAGGTCGCTCATCTTGCTTAGGGTTTCTTAAGAAAGCTAAGGAAATATTTACTGAACTAAGAAAATTTCCATTTAGAGGGGAGTTTCCTGTCCTGTCACAGTCTGTCTTTTTGACTAGAGCTCATCCACTTCTGGGGCCCCAGTGACAGTGGATCTTACTTGCCTGTCAGCACTGCTATCTTCCCTGTCTCTCTCTCTTTTAGAGCAAAAATGCAGAATATTTTAAAAATTGATTGACTTTCATATATGAATACAGTGTATTTTAGTTCATATTTACTCCCCACTCCTCCCCCTAATTTCTTCCAGAGTCACTGCCCAGCCCCAGTCCACTTTGTGCGAGCCATATACTCATGGGTGCAGGGCCATGGAGTTAGGTCTAGGGACATGGTCTAGAGCATGGTTGACCTACCAGGGACCACATTATTAAAGAAAAAAAACCCTGAGGCTTCCTTCTCCGGAATCTACTGTTTTACATCGAGGTCAGGGAGCCCCCATCCTCCGTGCTGAAGTGTTGATTGACTTGGTCATGCATTCACGGGTGGCCTCGGCTGCTGTGAGTTCGTGATCGCAGTGGTCTGGTCTTCCTCAGGAGGCCTTGTTTTGCTGTGGTCCTCTGGGAGATCTGGAGGGAGGAGGTGTATAGAGCTGTGTCCTTGTTTGTGGCTGACAGACACTTGCTCTTTGCACTTTGACCAATCGAATTTTTGCAGTAACTGCTATCCGTTAGACGGAGAAGATTCTCTGATGTGATCTAGGAGCTGCACAGATACATGGGCACAATGACGTGCATTTGGATGCCAGTTTGGTATCTGTCCATTTAGCACATTAAAAGCAGTAGGTTCACCCCTCGGGCTTATGAGTGCTCCAATCATGGGTTCTTGGCCAGATTTAAAGTACCCAGGTATGAGTTTCTTTCTTTGGAGCAGGCCTTAATTCTACTCAGAAAACAGTTATTATCAACATAACATTTGTACTATTATCCATCCTTAACCCTGATACTGAGCTCCCTCCCACCCCCCAACTCATATGCTTCTGGGAGGAATATTATCCCCATGTATAGAGTAACTTCAATTAAATATATATATATATATTTATACCTATGATAGTAGTAGGTTACCATATGGCTTTTCTAAACATCTTAACAATTAAAAACATTCTTGGTTTAAACTATACCATAGTTCCATAGTAAAACAACATGGTATTGGCATAGAAATAGACATGTTGATCAATAGGATAGAATCAAAAACCCATAATCCATATACCTACAGTCAACTGTTTTTTCACAAAGATAAGAAAAAATAACCACATTGGAGAAATTATAGGATCTTTAATAAATGCTTCTGGGAAAAATTGGACAT
This sequence comes from Rattus rattus, assembly GCF_011064425.1. Classification (NCBI taxonomy): domain Eukaryota; kingdom Metazoa; phylum Chordata; class Mammalia; order Rodentia; family Muridae; genus Rattus; species Rattus rattus. Next base: position 177,382,041 of record NC_046156.1, read on the forward strand.
CTACCTGTAGAAGAAAGTTCATCCTTCCCTCTTACCCAGAACTCAAATCAGTTTCAAGTGGACCAAAGGCCTCAGTGTTAGATCCGAATCTCTAAGGCCTCTGAGGGAAAGAGCAGGATCTGGGCTCAGAAAGGACTTTCTGAATGGCATCTCAGTCATTCAGGAAACAGGGCCACAGGTCAACAAGTGGGACTTCATGAAATGAAAAAGTGTCTGTACTGTAAAGGTAACCGTTAATCAAAGGACGAGGCAGCCCACAGAATGGGAAAGACTCCAAATGTCCTGTGTGGAACGGCACATAGAAATGCGTTCCAAGCTCCTCTCTGCTTGCAGGAAGATGGCTATACTCCAGTTGCTTGCAAGGGACTGGAATGACCACCGCCTACCTGAGAGGGTGGGACCAGTCTGGAGATAGGGCAATGCTTATGAAATAAGCTTCCCAAGGAAGCTAACTGAACTGAATCTTGAGCTAACATGATTGAAACACCAATGAAAGCATTTAAAGGGAAAACAGTGTCTGGGGGTTGGGGGGTGGGGAGGACCCAATATAAATAAACTTTTCATAGAGTTTTGCATGAACTGGAAGGCTCTTAGATTTTTCTTTTTTAAGTCTATCATTATCTGTGTGTGCATGCGTGAGTCCGGCAAGGAGATCTGGTGGTCAGAGGACAGGTTTCTGGAGTAGGTTCTTCTGTCTTACTGGGGCAGGGTCTCTTGTTCGTACCGAGTTTTGTACCCTAGGCTTAGCTGCTTCTGTCACCTCCCAGGTGATTCTCTGATCTCCAGCTCCCAGCTTCACATCACACCCGATCGCTGCCAAGGCAGTGCTAGGATTACACATCTCTGCCACTATTCAGCTTGGTAAATGTGGGGTCCTGGGACCAAACTGCCTGGCAGGCCCGAGTTTCCTGTTTTAGGTGTAACATTTAAAATACGCCGCGTATGAAACTCGCCACTCATATGGGTTGTCATTTCATTAAAGTTAAAACAAGTTCACACAACTGGGGGGTGGGGAGGCTGTCCACGATAGATCAATCAATAAAGCACTTCTGATCACAGCTTCTGTCTTCTGACATAGGTACTCTGACACGAACACATACAAGCGATAAATAAATAGAAACACACTTAGTTCTCCTTAGTATAAGGTAGCAAACGATTTACTAAAAATATTGTTTATGGTATAAAATCTATGCCAGGGGCCAAAAGAAATTGTTGCCATATTTAGTGACTGGAAGAGTGACCATTTCGCAAGGTGGGGCTTAACGTGTACCATGCAGAGTTCTGCTCTTGATTCTGTCCTCATCTCTGGAACAGTGCTCTTGGCTGCAGAATCGTTTGAGCAAACAGCATGTTTCGAGACAATATCAGTAGGTTCCATTAGGGCCATGGACTGCAGGTTGCTCTTAGACAGAATGGAGCGTTTAGAAACGCGTACTTTCCATCTTGAGAATATTTTTTTCTGCTTCACTATGACTAACTTACAGCAGTAGCAGTGATGACAGCATGTTTTTATATTAATTGTTTTACTAAGTATTACAACTACAAGGGCGCCAGCACATGAGTCTTAGTATTAGAATAGTTGTATTTAACTAAGTAAAGACAATGTGGAAATGGATTAGTGCAGTGTGCTCCAGACATCCTATTAAAGAAAAGATTCGGCTCACTGTTGGTTTTTTTGGATAACTCGTTTCTGTAGTTAAATTGTACTTACCAAGCATTTGTCCTGTGACAAGAACCACACTGGGTATTTCACCCGTGTTAACTTCATTCTCTCAGTAGCCTTCAGAGCTTGATGCACTCCTTGGCTCTGATTGCATAGATGAGGAGAGTGTTGCTCAGGCTCAGATCTGTTCATTTGGTCTGTCTCAGGAGCCCAGGCTTTCACCCACTACAGATCCAAGGTAGTGGTTTCTCCCCTCTGAGTCTGAAATATTATTATATACAATGTCACAGCTAATCTAGACCTCCCCTAGTGTAATGTCTTTACTTTTTCTATCTTGGCTAGTCTGCTGTATTTGTTAGGAAGCCGCTGAGTAGCTTTTTGGTTAGGGTCTTCCTCGCTCTGCTGCTAACTAGCTGAGTCTCCGTGGTCAAGTGGTCCTAAGCAAGTGTAGTAATTGTCGGCATTCAGAGGCTGATTGTAAAGGTCAGTAAGTATATAAACAGTGCTCAGAAATAATCCTTCCGTAGAGTACCATACCGGCATTATGCTTGCGAAGCTATGTAACTGACAAGTTGTAGTAATGTGTGGACTTTCTACCTTTTATTTTATGGAGCTGTCTGTTTATTTTTTCAGTTATAAGGCTGTTGTTTTAGCAGCCAATCATTTTGGAAGGTTTTTCACTGGTCAGATCACAGCTGCTGGAAAAGTCCCCCCAGCGAAGGTATGTATAACTTCCAGTGTTTCAATATATACATATATATTATAGTAATAATTATAATTATTATACATAATAATTATTATCTTTAAGATTTGTTTGTTTACTATGTATATGTGTTCTGCCTGCATGTATGCTTGCATGACAGAAGAGGGCACCAGATCTCATTATAGATGATTATGAGCCACCACACGGCTGCTAGGAATTGAACCCAGAACCTCTAGAAGAGCAGTCAGTGCTGTTAACCTCTCAGCTCTCTCTTCAGCCCCACTTCCAGTGTTTTTTAATGGGACAAATTGAAGGTGTCATAAAATATGGTTATTTTTAAATATCTTGCTGGGTGTTAGCCTTGCTGATGTTAATATACTTAGAAATTTAAAGTGACGTTTTAGAGCTGAACATTGAATATTGCTTGGAAAAAAAAAGAAATTTTGGCTTTTTTGTTTGTTTCAAAAGTTCTAGTCTTTTTCCTTTTGCCTTTTCAGTTTTTGACTTATTTGAATTCTTAAAACGGATTTTGTCTAGATCTGTGGGTGAATTTAGTATTACTTTTTAAAGAACTTCAAGATATTATTCAGTAAATCTGTGTTTCCTGATTACTGTACCTTAGTTTGTAGAAAACACTTGTTTGATTTCTTCAGTCTTGTCAGCTGAGGGTATGGAGGGGCATCAAGAGGACAGGAGATTATGGGAGGTGGTCCAATCAAGGCACATTGGGAGGGGGCTGCTTCCTGAATCCCGATTGGGAGTAGAGGGAGGAAGAGAGGTTAATGACAAGCAGAGAGATGAGAGGGTACAGCCTAGGGGGTTATGTCATGGCCCTTCGATAGGGTGTCCAGTGAATATAAACCCGAGTCCAGGCATAGGAAACAAGATGTGTAGATGGAGTCATCCATCTGCCTACTTTCTGCTCTTAAGTACTTGTTTTACAAACGCAGAACAATTCTACCAATAAATCTGCTAGGGAAACCAACACCAAAACCAAAATTAAGCCCAAACCCAAACCCATGCCTGGACAGAACACACCAAGCCAACATGGTGCCACGTGGAGAGATTTAATGGGAGAATGGGACGAGGGGAAGGGACGAGAGAAAGAAGAGAAAGAGGAAGAAGGCAGAAGATGTCTGCCTTTCATTTGGAGTCTGACATAACTGCTCCCAGGTGGACTTGGGAATTGAGCCAAAAGATTTACTGGGACTGTATGGCCATTGCCATGGCAACAGTGACCAATGGTGTCGCTGCTGAAGGCAACTCCTGATACCAACCCAAACCCAAACCCAAACCCAAACCCAAACCCAAACCCAAACCCAAACCCAAACCCAAACCCAAACCCAAACCCAAGCAGCCTTGAGTGAAGCAGACCATGGAAAGAAAAGCAAGTCCTTTAAACAAAGGCCAGGATGTGTGGCAAGAACATGTGTGTGAACACCATAGATATATGGCACACAAGACGCTAAACTTCCTGTATCTGAAATGTAAAAATCTATCTTACTGCATAACCGTGAGGAGACATCTGGCGTTCAAACTGGGCAGAAACGCGATGCTGCCCCTACACTGGCCGAATGCAGTGATACGCCAGCCGACACTTTAGTCTTGATTAGCATCGTTTTACAAAGGTGGGGATTTGAGAGGAAGCTTGTAATGTGCGATTAAAAAGTGAACGAAAACCCCAAGAGGCTTAACAGGAGAGTCACCAAGTTATTAAGAGGTAGGGAGGGGACTGTGTCTGCTGGTGTTTAAGTTCAGTGACAGAGGGGAAAAGGCTTCTTCCGTCTTCAAACCTGATGAGCCAGGGTTCAATCCCTGGGTCCCACTGTTAGAAGGAAAATGAAGCAAACCAACTCCCATGAGTTATCTCCGACTTCTACATGTGTCCCGTGACATGTTTTTCCCTCCCCTACCACCAAATAATAAAATGTCATTAAGAAATAAACTCAGCCTAAGAAACTGGCTTGCTGTAGGAAATCATTTTATAAAGTAGAAGAATTGAGTATAGTTGGGGCTTGTCACGAATAATATTTTAAATTTATTTTTAAACAGAGTTTTTTTTTTAACTTGTCTAAAATGAACTAAAACCACTTTAATGCATGTGATGGATGGGTGCTGGGAAGAACAGTGAGTGACAAGCCTGTACAAGACAAGCACCATTCCTACTGCATAAAAGTTACATGTCACGACGAAGACGGGAAAACACAGATGAGTGTATGATGTAATGTAGTTAGAATGATCAAGATGATGGGACGATAACCAATGAGAGTGTGCTAACTTCCCAAGCTAGAGTATAGGAAGGGCTCTGGCATCTGAGCAGAGACAGGAAGGAAGGGAAAAGGAACTCAGGACTTAAGGTGCTAGCCAAAGGGGGCAGCGTGTATATGATACTGAAATGGAAAATGGAGTTTAGTGTGTTCTAGAAAAGAAGGCTTCCAGCTTTGAAATGTGTCTTAGTTAGGGTTCATTGCTGTGAAGAGACACCATGACCAAGGCAACCCTTATGAAGGAAACATTTAACTGGGGCTGGCTTACAGTTTCAGAGGTTCAGTCCATCATCATCATGTGGGAAGCATGGCAGCGTGCAGGCAGATGTGGTACTGGAGAAGGAGCTGAGGGTTCTACATCCTGATCTGAAGGCAGACAGGAGGAGATTGTCTTCTTCATGCTGCTAGGAGGGCACTCTCTTCCTAACTCGGTGGAACTTGAGCATAGGACCTCAAAGCCCACCCCCACAGTGATGCCAACTCCAACAAGGCCACGCCCACTCTAACAAGGCCACACCTCCTAATAGTGCCACTCCCTGGGCCAATGATATAAACCATTGCCTTGAATGATTAGCAAGGTGGAGGGTGATCCACGATGTGGAAACCAAAGGTCTGTCTGGCTAATGTAGGGTCATTCCTACAGGTTATATTATAGCAACTCAAAGTAAGACAGATGTTCCACCTTGTGCCTCGCTTTTTTTTTCTTTCCCTGCTTCAGAGCTCAGGACAGAACCCAGGGCCTTGCGCTTGCTAGGCAAGCGAGGCAAGCGCTCTACCACTGAGCTAAATCCCCAATCCCTGTGCCTCGCTTTTTACATGGGGGCTGTGGATCTGAACTCAGGTCCTTGTATTTGTCCAGCAAGCAATTTACTCACTGAGTGGTTTCCCTAGCCAGGCTATTTTGCTGTACAGTAGGTCTCTTGAATTTTATTTCTCCTAACTGTAATCATGTATCCTTTTCAGTCCTTTTCCTTTTGTTTTTGAGATACTGTTTCTCTCTGTAGCTTAGGATGGCCTTCAGCCCCCCCCTCCTTGCCTTAGAATATGATTAGAGTGTTTCATGCATCTGCGCTATTTCTTGACAGGATAATTAGCCCGGTTCTGTAAGTTTCTTTCTTTTTTTTTTTTTTCCGGAACTGGGGACCGAACCCAGGGCCTTGCGCTTGCAAGCACTCTACCAGTGAGCTAAATCCCCAGCCCCCCTGTAAGTTTCTTATACTTGTTATTGTTATTATGATTTTTTTTTGAGTTATTGGGACTTTGTGTAGAACAGGGTTGGTGCTTTTCGTTTAGACTCTGATGTTTGTTTGCTGAGGTCCCTATCTGACTCAGTTTCTGTGGACTTTTCCGTCCCAAATAAGCCATCATCATCAACATTCTTTGCCATGGTTTCTGAGGCACTGCCTAGGGGTCCCAGGGACACACAGTTTGGATAACATAGACTTCTTAGAAAAGCAGAAGTAGTGTGGGCCTGATAGGTGGGCGAGTATTTACAAACATCTGTTTCTGTGGGTGACATTTGCTTGTTCCTACAGGAACAAGGGGTTCCTTCAATCTAGCCATTTCTGGGATGCATAACTTGCCTTGTTTTCTCAGGAAGGCCAGCTCAAGGCCAGAAGCAACAGTGTTTTCAGTGTTTCTCTGCAGGCTGGGGAGGCTGGACTCTCTGTGGGATTCTTGGGGTCTCTTGGCTCAGATCCTTCTGTGCCAAGATTTACTAGTATTGTATCAAATTTCAGATATAGATCATTCAAGATGGTCCTCAGTTGTGTGTTTCCCAGATCTTCAGAAGTAAAAAATAGCAGTTATCATAGATGTTCTGTCAAGGTCGTGCCCACCCTGGACGTGGTTTTCTGTGTTTTATGAACCCAGGAAAGCCTTGGATTTGGAGAGGGAGAGACAGTTGGAATAGCATCCTGGTGTTTTGGTGGTAGTTTCTGTACAGTGGGAAGGAATGGGTCAATCTTTAACGCGTGCGCCACTGTTGTGTTTGCAAGGCCTCTGCTCTGAGACGCTGCTGAAGACCGGGGCGTTATTTTTAGGGAAGGTTGTCCTCAGCTGGCAGATTTCTTCGATCGATTTTAAAAACGCCGAGGAGTCAGCGGAAGGATAGACCCTTTGTCGCATTCGCAGGCTGATCTGCACCATCAGTTGAGTGTTAACTACGTACCAGGCACCAGGAGCTGCCGCCTGGTGATCGTTTGTCATCACCTGGTAACAAGCTTTAAAACGTTGCTTGTTCTTTCTCCCCCCTCCCATCCCCCCCAGATCCTGATAGTTGGCGGTGGCGTTGCCGGGCTCGCTTCTGCAGGGGCAGCAAAGTCAATGGGCGCAGTTGTCCGAGGATTTGATACAAGGTGAGCATTTGACTAGTGATTAATATTTAACCAAAAACGTTTGTTACGAAATAGGCATTTGTAATTGTTACAGTAGAGATGATAATGCTTTCCTCTTTGTTTGTTCCAATTAAAAATGTTTTTGTTTTTTCTTTTAGCTGTTTAAAAGTTGGCTCAATAAAAAAAATTATTATTTACCAGAAGTAATAAAGTCATTGATAATTAATAGGCCATAGTTCTTTTTGTACGTTGGCAATGGGACCAGAGCTGTCTCTAGTGAACTTGTAGCATGTTGCTTTACTCTGTCCCTTTAATCTTTAGAATGCTTCTGGGCACCAGGCTGGGCATGAGCAAAGCTAACAGGTACATTGGGAGGACACTTTGTCTAGCATTGAGTGGATAGAAATAGATTAAACTGGTGTCACAGCCTCCAAACACTTACATCTGGGGAAACTGAGGATCCTACCCCATTCTCATACCTGCCAGGCAAGCGCTCCATCACTGACCTACAGACCCACCCTTTAAAGCACTTTTTACCTAGGAGTAGCCACACAGGAACTACAATTGCAGTACTTTTGCTAAGGCATCTGGGTCAGACATAAGGGGAGAGCTGAGCATTTTTCTCTGGAGCTTATAGAAGATGTAGGAGAAACCATTTTTCTGTGTATGTTGTACTTCTCTAAGACAGCCATAAAACATTTTCCTCCATTGTTTGCCAAGAGGAGTTGGATGAAAGTTCTCCTTCATTGATGAAGATGCCAGCTACCAGCAATTTTTTTTAAAGATTTATTTATTTTCTGTATATAAGTATACCTTCACAGTCTTTAGACACACCAGAAGAGGGCCTCCGATCCCATTACAGATGGTTGTGAGCCACCATGTGGTTGCTGGGAATTGAACTCAGGACCTCTGGGAGAGCAGTCAGTGCTCTTAACCACTGAGCTATCTCTCCAGCTCCCAGATACCAGCATTTATTAAATGTTTATTAAGTCCAGTTATCATTTTGTTGTTTGATTTTTTTGTTTTTTGTTTTGTGTTTTTTTTTGGTTCACAACACATATATGTTGATTATAAGTGAGGGCACTGGAGCAACAACATGGCTGGCAGTCTTCTTAATTTAATTTTCAGTGCTGGAGGTTGAATCAAGGGACTCATGTGTGCTCAGCACGTGCTCTACTGACTGAACCATACCCTTACACTGCCCAATCACGAATATAAGAAAAAAAAAATCAAAGTTGGAAAGAACGTGACTTATCAGAGTGAACGTTCATAGAACACAGTGAACAGCTTTTCCGTGACCTTAGAGAAGGGAGGTGAGGTGCTTATAGAATCCACGTCACCTCCACGAGAAAAATGAGGCAATTTCAGAGTAGTCATGACTTCAGCTAAGGAGAGTTGGGGCCAAAAGTGACATTGCTTCTGTTCCTTTACTTGTAGTGTCGGCTGATGTGCAGAGTTTCCAAACCTTCAAGCCTTTAGAAAGTGGATTGTCTGTGGTTCCATTATAATGGATACTGATACTAGAGTAGCAGTAGATATATTTTGACCTAGAAATGATCTGAAACTTGCCAGGTTAGCTGTTGAGCATTTGGTGTACTGGTGTCATCGTTCATGAACTGAATAGGTGACTAGAGTACAGCTGCTGTTCAGTCCGCTTGTGGTGGTTTGAATGAGAAGGACTGCCTAGGCTCACATGTTTGAGTACTTGGTCAGCATTTAGTGGAAAGCTTTGGGAAGGATTTGGGGATATGGTCTTGTTGGAGGAGGTGTGTCACATGGGGCATGCTTTGAGATCTTTTTTTTGGAGCTGGGGACTGAACCCAGGGCCTTGTGCTTGCTTGGCAAGCGCTCTACCACTGAGCTAAATCCCCAACCCCATGCTTTGAGATCTTAAAAGCCCACACTGTTTCCGGTTAACATTCTCTCTGCTCCATGTTTGTGCTCAAGATGTGAGCCCTCAGCTACTGCTTCAGCACCATGCCCAGCTGCCTGCCGCCATGCTCCCCACCACAGTGGTCATGGCCTCTGACCCTCTGAAACTGTGAGCTCTAAATGCTTTCTTTTATAAGTTGGCTGGGTCCCGGTGTCTTATCTTGAAAGGTAACCAAGATCCTACTTTCATTTGTCATTTATTTACTTACTATAAAAATCACCATAAAGTAACACACTACATTGTGATGTAATGAAGACGTCATGCAGCTTGATTAGTTCAGGCACTCAAGCAAACACTTGTTCAGCCCCGAACTCCATCCATCTTACTGAATTTCATTCTAGCTAGAACGGCCATTCTGAAGCTGTGTGTTTACAGTTTAATTATCAATTATATTTTTTGCGCACCACAGAAAGAAGCCACGACAGACTTAAGACTAGAAAAGCATCTAGCGCTCTGTCTTTCTTCATGACTCATGTGCCTTTTGTGGGCATCCCATTCTTATTCTCTTTGCCAGTGTTATTCTGCACCCGTGCATACATCTGTTTGCATATATTGATATTCATGTATATTTTATAGACTAGGTTCTGACTGTGAAGGAGGACATAAGCTTGTTTTTTTTTTTTTTTCCTTTCCGAGATTGAGTGACCTTACTTAACATTATATATCTCAAGTCTATCCTTTTTCCTGCAGATTTTATGATTTAATTTTTCTCCTTTTTTTAATTGAAAATGTTTTTTCATACAATATACTCTGATCCTCATTTCTTCCCAGATCCTCCCTACTTCCCCATCCTTCCAACTACACACCTTTCTCTCTCGCTCAAGAAAACAAACAGGCAAGTAAAAATGACAGAGACAAGAAAAAAAAATGAGCACACCCCCACTAAAGTCTAAAAATAAAATAAAGAATGAGAAATGCATACAAATGCACATGCATGTACACACCCCATGTGCACACACACACACAAACACACACACACACACACCCACACATGTACACACACATACCCCACGCTTACCCACACGCATGCACACACACATGTACACACCCACATGCACACACATATACATACACATGTACACATACATACACACACATACACATACATACACACATGCACACCCCCCCACATACACACATGCACACACATATACACACATGTACACATCAACATACACACATATACACACATGTGCACACTCACACAGGTACATGCATACAGGCACATATAAATACACATGCATAGACACACGAAACCTATAAAAACACAAAAGCAGAAACCATAGTATACAAGCAAAAGAGTAGAAAGGTAGAAAATGCCCAGACAGAGCGACATGAGCCAAACCATCTCAGAAACACCTTTGAGCTTCTTTTGCTTCTGCTGGCGTGGGACCTGCCCTTATGTGTGGCTGGTGAACCCACCAAGACTGCCCTGGAGGAGCTCATTTCCTTTGTGGGAGTTTGGTACTTGGAGATAGTTTTTTGGTTGTGGATGAGAGCGCCTGCGTACTTCTCCCTCTTGTGCTGGGATGCTGACCTGGCAGGTTTGGACCTGCTCTAGGCCATGACCATGCTGCCATGGTCTCTGTGAGTTCTTTGTGCATCAGTTCTGTGACGTATGTGTCCCACTAGTTCTGATGGACTAGCTGTTTTCCTGTTGCTGTGATAAAACACTCTGACCCAAGCAGCTTGTAAAAGGGTTTATAGGATAAGAGTCCATGAAGGCAGAGTGGCGGCCTGGTGGCGGGAGCAGGAAGCTGAGCCTCACGGGGACACCTGGTTACTATATAAAATATCTCAGTGACCATATTTGTACTTGCAGTGGGCACCTGCTGTGACTGCTGTCATCTAGGATGCTGGAGGTTTGTTGTAGAGCTGAGATAGTGGTGATTTCCACCTCTGAAGTTGTTGTTGGCTCCCATTTTCTAAGTACAGTGATTGGGTGCCATTTATTTCTTTATTTCAAGTTGAATATATTTTGCATGATCTAAATATGTTGGCGCTTTATAGTTGACCATTTGTTCCTTATGATTTTCCTTTGAGACACCATCTCATATGGTCTGGACTCTCTTTGAAATCCCATTCCCCCTCCTGTCTCCGCCCTCTACATTCTGGGATTGTAGGCATGCACCACTATATCTATTTGCTTTCTAAAACCAGTCTACTAACTTATGAAGACAGAGCTCCTCCCCAATCACTTTATTTGAATATTAAAGTATTTCTAATAAAAGCCATTTGTGTGGGAAAAAGCTCACAAAGAGAACAGACTCAGGACAATTATAATAGGAAAACCTCAACTTATGTGATGCGAGTAAGAGCAAATCTTTTTTAATTAATTAATTTATTTATGTATTTACTTATTTTTATGTATGTGCATAGTCTTCAGACACATCAGAAGAGGACTTCGGATTCCATTATAGACTGTTGTCAGCCATGTGGTTGCTGGGATTTGAACTCAGGACCTCTGGAAGAGCAGTCAGTGCTCTTAATCACTGAGCCATCTCTCCAGCCTGTGACAGCAAATCTTAATATATATCAGATATCATATCATTATCAATATTAGGATCAAAAGAAACATAATTGGGGTTGGCAATAATGACATTCTCTTTTTTGTTTAAGTAGAAATTGGAATTCTTGTTTTTACCCCTGAGAAAAAAATATGTAAGAACTGCCTGTGTCTAAGAAGTCATTGAAACAATCAAGCCAGAGATAGCAAACTAAACTCTTCACTTTGAACTTCGTATGGTTTACTTATAGCAGCGGTTCTGTGAGTTGAGACCTCTTTGGCAAACCTCTATCCAAAAATACTTATATTATGATTCATAACAGTAGCAGGATTACAGTTATAAAGTAGCGATGAAAATGATTTTATGGTTGGGAGTCACCCTAAACCTAGGAACCGTATTAAAGGGTCGCAGCATCAGGAAGCTGAGAACCACTGATTTAAAATGTGTACATAGGGGTTGGGGATTTAGCTCAGTGGTAGAGCGCTTGCCTAGGAAGCGCAAGGCCCTGGGTTGGTCCCCAGCTCGAAAAAAAAAAAAAAAAAAAAAAAAAAAAAAAAATAAAATGTAATGCGTAAATGAGGACTTTACATCCCTGATGGAATTACCTACTGTTTTCCCTTCAACACTCCAGAGCTGCCGCCTTGGAACAGTTCAAATCCCTTGGTGCTGAACCCTTGGAGGTGGACTTGAAGGAGTCTGGTGAGGGCCAAGGAGGATACGCGAAGGAGATGTCCAAAGAGTTTATTGAAGCGGAAATGAAGCTCTTTGCTCAGCAATGCAAGGAAGTGGACATCCTGATCAGCACAGCTCTGATTCCAGGTGTGCTACTTACTTAGTAAATGCTATCTTTAAAGAGAAACAAGACATCCACATTTGAATGACTGTTGTTTTAGTTAGTATTTCACTGGTGGCGATGGAACACCATTGCCAAAAGCAATGGCAAGGTAAAGCTTTGTTTTGGCTTACAACTCTGAGGTGACACTCACTGATCCAAGTCCGGGGAGGAACTCAAGAAAGGAACCCGGAGGCAGGAACAGACGCAGAGGCCATGGAGGAGTGCTGCTTGCTGGCCTGCTCCCTCAAGATTGCTCAGCCTGCTTTCTCAGGCAGCACAGGACGGCCTGCATGGGGTGGCACCACCCACAGTCCGTTGGGCCCTCCCACACCAACCACTAATTAAGAAAGTGCTCTGTGCTTACTAGAGAGGCCTTTTTTCCATTGTGGTTCCCTTTTCTCAGATAACTCTTGCTTCAAACTGATAACGCATCCTACACCCATCCTCACACCCACACACCCCTATGCACAAGCAAAACCAGCCAGCTCAAGGGTGAATAAGTGTTTAGTGTTTGAATTTCTTTAAAAAATGTTTTTCCATGGATGATAACTTTATACTTATATTTATGTACAGGAAAATTAAGTGTACATTTAATGCGGTTTAGTGGCAAGTCCTCTAGCCTTTGCCTTTTCCAGCTTGGCAATGTGAGTCACAGACTTAGGACAGTATGCTGCCTCCCCAATGGCAGCAGATCTCGTCACATCTGTCATTGTAATTGGTCCTAATAGCTTCCACCAGCTTAGCCAGGGCACCCTTGTCTTCCAAGTTCACCTGTGTGAAGGCAACAGCGGTGCACGTCTTCCTGTGGACCAGGCGCCCAGCCTGGCCTTTCCCTTGATGATGACGTAGGGGACCCCCATCTTGTGACACAGGGTAGGCAGGAGGAACACCAACTCAATGGACAATCGCCATTAGCTGAGCCTTCCTGTTCCCCACCAAGGTGGCGATGGTATTGACCTCTAACACACAGACACTTCGCCTGTGTGTTTGGGCTGCTACCGTCACCACAGGGCAGCTCCAGCAGACTGTGACCTAGGGCTAAAAAGCTCGGTTTCACTCTACAGTGACTTCAGGTGAAGAAACGCACACGTCTCTGCACACATTAGAATTTAAACAGAGGGAATTTGTTTGTTTGTTCTTTGTGAAAAAAGTCCTAGAAAAAATGAAAAACACCACAAAAATCACTGCAGTTCCCAGATCCAGAAGTCACTGATAACACCACGTGGTTCCTTTCAGTGTGTGCTTTTGTGTAACTCTGCTTACATCACAGGTTATTTCCTATGCACACCATTGCATTCATAAGCGGCATCTTTACCACATTTTTCATGAAGTGCTAATCTATTTTCCCTTCTTAAGGGACTATGCTTTCATGGTAGAAAAAGACCTGAAAACTCTAAAGAGTTAAAAGACAAGTCAGAAATTCCATTGGAGTTCATCATAGCTAGTACTGCGGTGATAATGTTCTGTGTGAAAAGGTGTTTCTGTGTATATGCGTGTATTTATGGAATCTGCAGGGAATGTTTTTATTTAAGGACGTGGCACTTTGTTCTTAATTTTTTTTTTTGCAGGTTTTTTTTAGGGGATTTATTTTATGTTTAATTGCATGCATGTGTACGTGTCTCTGTGAGTGCAGTGCCGTGCAAGCCAGAAGAAGGCCTTGAATTCCCTGGCGTCAGGGACAGTTGAGAGCCACCTGACATGGGTGCTGGTCCCCTGCCAGGAAGAGTAAATGCTCTTCACCACCGAGCGTCTCCCCAGCCCTGGTGCATTTGTTTTGATCGACCAGATTGTGAGGTCCCTGATGGCAGGGATTATTTTTAAATCTTAACGTTTTTTATATAGTGTCCATGCACAGTGCATAATATCAAACCAATACACACTGGCTCACCAGGAAAGTGTAGCTTGAGACGGACACATCTTGTGTTTTCCTACCTCTTTCCCCATCCTTCGCTTCTCCTGTTGAGCGGTAAGTTCTGTACGCGTTGCCCGAGACTCTTTCTGCTTCCTGAATGAAAACGAGTGAGACGGTGAGAACTAAGGGGAGCACGGTTCCTACCACTTGATTCTACTCAGGCCCCGACTTAACTCACCACCCCTTTGCCGGAGAAATTTCTCCATGAGCCCGGGTAGATAGGCATACAAATTTCAAACTGGAAATAGATCAGAAAGAGATTTATTTGAAAGCCATTTTTATTTATATGTATTTTTAGCGTTTATTAACATGAAAGCAAGTTTCCGCACTAATGAAATGGATATGCTTGTTTGTCTTATGTAAACGATGGTGTTTGGGTGGATATTTGATCCTACAGAAGCTAGAGCATCTTCAGTAGTTTTCAGGTTTGAGAGACATTTTCGCTTTATACTCACCAGCTCCGAGAACATGGCTTTGCATGCAGAGTACATAGCAGAAAATGGCCTAAGTTTGCTTAGGGTCCTTCAGAAATCGGTGGAGATCTCTGTTCTTGTCCCAAGCCAAAACAAAAGTTCTTTTGTTTGTTTGAATGTTTGTTTTTGGTTTTGTTACGACTTCCGTTTACACAAATGGTAGGGGAGCCAGAGTGCTGTTAGATCAGGCGGGTAGGCAGGAGGGTGGTATGGGCGCGTCCCATGGGTGTGTCTCGGAGTGGAGAAACGAGGCTTATGTTTGAGTATGTGTGGTGGATAGAGATCAGAAGCCATTGGATGGTGTTTGTGGAATCTGGCAGCTATGATGGAAACCATACACAAGCAGTGGCAGGAGAGCACTCCTGGACACCCTCCCCCACTTTTGTGACAATGACTCCCAAGAAGGAATTAGGATACCTGTGCCTTAGCCATCTAACTGGTAGTGTCTGCACCTTGGAGAAGGCAGTGCTAGGAGATGCCATGCAACAAGTGGCCAGCAGAGGGCGCTAAGACACTTACTCATTGAAAGAATAATAAAGACAGGAAGCTAGAAATGGTAGCCATTTTGACACAGTATATATTTTTATTATTGATTATAAAGCTTTGAGTGATGCAACTTTCGACCTTAGGTGGATATACTGACCTTTTGTGCCTACCTGCATAGCTCGTTTTGAGACAGGGTTTTGCATAGCTCGGAGGGGCCTTGAATTTGTCATCCCCCTGCTTCAGACTCCTAAATACTGGGATTGTAAGATTACAGATGGCCATTCTCCTTGCCTCCCTCCCTCCCTCTCTCCCTCCCTCTCTTTTTCCCTCTTCCCCTCTCCCTCCAAGTGGTCTCTACCCAGTGTACTTTAGTAGAAAGGTCAACCGTGGGGTAATCTTGAAGACTAGTGAGAGAGGTTTTGCTAATCTGCTTTTCCTATTTTCCAAAGTCATAATCTTTATATTACGTTTGCAGTGAGTTTTTTCAGTACATCCATCGTTCCAGAGTCTGCTCTCAAAAGGCTGTCTGGCTTAAGTTATGCAAATAAAAAAACAGAACAAAACCGGAAAGTGAGAACTTAATCAGCATACAGTGTATGTGGACTGAAATAGTTGTGGAAGGAGGTACTTGTTGTGCTGCCTCCAGTAGTTGGTGATGAGTTAGAGGTGAGAGTTTTACTGAGTGCAAATAGCTTCAGGAATGGCTAGCTGCACTGTCAGTGGTGTCCAGTGCAGAGGAGAAAGCCACTGAGCTCCCTGTCCCTGTCCCGTCTTTGCTAGATTTACCGGGGCAGAAACTACGACCTCTGTTACACTGAAAATCTGTCCTGATGGTAACCCAGTTAAAAATTCATGATCAGGGCTGGGAGACTGCTCAGTGGGCGGAGAGTCTGCCACGCAAGCATGGGCACCTGAGTTCAGATTCCTGGCACTGGTGTACAGGCCTGATGTGGAGACGCGTATGTAACTCCAGTGATGGCAGGGAAGGTCAGAGATAGTGCATCCTGGAGAGTTGCTGGCAAATCTGTTTAGCCAAATGGCAGCTCTAGGTTCAATGAGAGACCCTGTCTCCTAAAAAAAAAAAAAAAAAAAAAAGGTGGAAGGCATTAGCGAAAGATACCTGATGTTCACCCCTGGTCTCCCACATGGACTCCTTCTATGCATGGGTCCACACATCCATATATGTACCCGCACACGCATACACTGTACACACCAAAATAAAAATCCACGAAGACTGTGATTGCATAGCTTTCTTGCCCCCCATCTCCTCTTTTCAATTTAGTGGCCCATAGCTCCTGGAAGGCCTGAGATTTTATTTAATAGCGGTGTCTATGTCTTGCTCCACTTAGGCTCCCAGCATCCTTAGTTGAAGTCATCTATCTTGGCCAAGGTTAGATCATAGCCCCTGACTCCCAGGTACCCATGTTATAAAGTTGATATCCTTGGTGATGCGTTTACTGCCCCTCATCCTCCTTGTCCTCATCATCCATCATTGTCATCGTTATCATTGTCATCTTCCTCTTCTTGTGCCTCTTGTTCTTCTTGTTGTTGTTCTTCTCCTCCTCCCCCTCCTCCCGCTTCTTCTCTTCCTCCCCTCCTTCTTTTATCTTTGGTCCAAATTTAGCCTTTGGGTTTCATGTTAAACTTATGCTAACTAGTGTCTGCGGGTCAGTTATCACCTCAGATCCTCTAAGGCGCTTTCATAACGTCCCACATGCCGCCTTTCCCTTTGACACACCTTCCCTGTTCTTGCCTGAGGTTTGGACCCTCACCTATCCAGCTGCCTCTCCTACAGTGCCTCTGGCATCCTGCTGAGCAGCGGATACTCACTTCTGCACTCACAGCGCCTTGCTGGTGCTTCACACCACACTTAGTACACTGCCCGGTCCTCCTGTGAGCACAGGGGAACGTGTCTGTTCCCACCGTATCTGTCATGGCCAATGCTTGCCCCAGTGCTTCGAGCACAGCAGTGGCTCAGTAAGTATTGCTTGACTCACAGTCCTGTGTGTCTTCCTTGGGTGGTGGCTGGCATGTTCACTTTTATTCTTTCAAGGTGACCTAAAGATAGCTGGGCAGAACACTCTGTTGGCGCTCTCTCTCTCTCTCTCTCTCTCTCTCTCTCTCTCTCTCTCTCTCTCTTAATGTAGAAGCTAATTTAAGGCTTAGATTTCCTAAGTAGTACAAAACTAGACCACACGCCTGGTCTGCAGTGTGAGGTAGCTAGCTTGCCCTTTCAGACACCGGCATCAGGAAGTAGTGGAGGGTGTTCGGGAATTGTGAGCTGCCCTGTCAGGAGGGAAGGTATTCATTGATTATAAATTGTAACATCTTAGGCCACGTACACTTAGATTTGCTCTAAGTAGTGGTAGGTTTTGTGTTTGTCCTAGTTAGGGTCTATAAAACAACCGTCACAGAATACTTAAATCCCCCACGACTGGGTGAGAGTTGGGAAGGAGACAGCCCCTGATGGGCCTCAGCCTGAGATGCTGCGGTCTACATAGAATCGTGGACGATTCTGCCTCTGATGCTGCCCATTTTCCTGGCTGGGTCTTGGTAAGATAGGGTAACAGTCTGAAAAGATGGTGTTTCAGACAGGAGACACATACAACAATAACTGACACTTGTTGCTGGAATTCCACTGAGAGAATTCTTGCTGTGGAACTGCACAATGCTTTTCAAAAGCCAGCGGAGTCCATCGATCCGAGGCTTTTTCCCTCTTAGTGCACACCATGATTTTAGAAGTCAAAACTGCATTGTGTAGGTGAGCACCGGCTGATGTTTCTGAAGTTGTACTTCACGCTCCCCTCCCTCCCTTGCAGTTTCTGACTCTATGGAATTTTACGATATCGCCTCCACACTACCGCTTACTTCTGAGAGTTTTAAAAGACAGCAAGAAATGCTTCTATGTTACAACATCAAGGATTGGTAACCACAGGCTGTCTCCGTACCTCTGGGTAGCTTTCAACACAGATAGGGCCGCTTGTCATCAGATGGGGAACCCCAGAAGCCTGGAGTCTTCCGCCACCATTTGTCAGTCTTGACTTCTTAGGGTGTGTCTGACACACTTCATGGGTTGCCGAGCCATGTTGAACAAATGTTCTGTTAGGAAAGTCTACGCCACAGAGTTATATTCTGGTTTTGCCTGTTATTTCTCCAAAAGTATGTTGCAAGACGGAGAAGCATTACGTTCCTCTCCCTGCCAGTCCCTGAACAGAATGACTTGGGAGGCGAGACCGCTCCTAAGGCTGAGCTACCATTAACGTCTTATCCCTACCACATAGCAGTTCTGAATTCCCAATCACTTCCCATCCGCTCCGTTCGTTCTTATTATAACAGTCTGGCTCTACATTCACAAGAGTTTAGGTTTATAAGAGCAAGATTTATATCTTGCTATAACACAAGCGTGTAAAACTTTGGTTATTGTAGAAATTTATTTTTTGCCCACGTAACGTTAACAGACCTCATTCCCACCATGTGGGGATTCATTAAGTGCTGCTTACACTATGATGGGGCTCTGGAGGTCATTCTGGACACGGTTTCTGCTTGAGGAGTGTGCACGGGAGGCCTGCGAGTGTCACACAACACCCTCATTTCCAGTTCTTTTGCTGAGACCTGTCACAGGGTCAGAGAGCCTTGTGAACGGAGCTAGGAGTTCTTGACTAGCCGTGTGTCTAAGAGTAAGCTAACATTGTATTAGTTTGTTAAGGCTTTCATAGGATTGGATAGTTTAAACAACAGAAACCTTATCTGCTCACCATTTGGAGGGGGTCGGTCTAGAAGTGTATGATCAAGTTGTTGGCAGGATTGGTTTCTCCTTGGTTGAAGACTTAAGCCTTTTCTCCTTGGTGGAAGATGGCTGCCTTTCTCAGGCCTCTATTCTCTCTCCTCTGTGTGTGTACATTCATTTGACATTTGACATTTAATTTCTCCTTTTTTAAGGATACCAGTAAAGTTAGGCTCAGGCCCTAACTTTATTGTCATACCTTTAACAGCCCGTTCTCCAAATTCAGTCAGTTTCATAGGAATCAACATACAAATTCTAAAGGGTATGTTAATGCATCCCCACCACCCAACAAATGCATCTGAGTCCCTTAGATCCTGGTGGACAGGAGGTGCTGGGGACAGCATACCATGACAGGGACTGCCAGCAGTAGGCCAGGATAGAGACATCTCAGAAGCCCACAGAAGCTCCTTGTAAAAAAGGATGGTGTCTGGGACCCTGAGAAGCAGGAGACACATCCCCCTAGGGGGTCCGCCATCTGAAATAAGGGACCGCCTACTGTAGGCCAGGGTGAGATATCTCAGTAGCCTGTGGCAGCTCTTTGTAAAACATAGTTAGCCCTGGACAACGGCTGTATAGATTTCATTTGTTCATGACTGCTTTTCAGTCGGCCTTGGTGTGCATAATTACTCTATTATATCTGACTTTCCTACCTCATTCTCCTTCTGTTCTGGTGAATTTTGTGAAACTAGATGTTCCTTGATGTAATGATTTTGAAACAATTAAAACTTGAGGTGAGGGGTTGGGGATTTAGCTCAGTGGTAGAGCTCTTGCCTAGCAAGCGCAAGGCCCTGGGTTCGGGCCCCAGCTCCGGAAAAAAAAAAAAAAAAAAGAAAAGAAAAGAAAAGAAAACTTGAGGTGAGGAGGAGGAGCAGTGAGGGAAGCTAGACCAAGGAACTCTCCATAGATATCCTCAGTGACCCATTTCTCCAAGAAGCCCACCCAGCTTCTATTTTCTCCTAGATTCCAAATATATCATCATAGTATGAATCTACCAAGGGATTAATCTATATGCCAGGTCAGAGCCCTCTGGATGTAGTCATTTCCCCAAGTCCCATTAGCAATTAAACCCCATATATGCAAGGCTATGGGGGACAGTTCATACTCACATTTGCGTGTGTAACTGAAAGATTCTTGTTATAATGGATCTGTCCTCCTCCTTCTCCCTTTCCTCCTCCCCCTCTCCCCTTCTCCCCTCCTCCCCTCTCCCTCCTCCCCTTCCCTCCTCCCCTCTCCCTCTTCCCCCTCCTTCTTCCTCTTCCCTTCCTTCCCCCTTTCCCCTCCTTCTTCCCCTTCCCTTCCTTCCCCCTCTCCTCCCCCCCTCCCTCCCCCCCTCCCCTCCCCCCTCCCTCCCCCCCCTCCCCCCTCCCCCCCCCCCCCCCTCCTCCCCCCCCTCCCCTTCCCACCTCCCCTCCCTCCTCCCCTCCCCTCCCCCCTTTCCCCCTCCCCCCCTCCCCCTCTCTCCTCCCCTCTCCCTCCTCCCTCCTCCTCCTCCTTTCTGACAGGGTCTCCTATGACGCAGGCTGGCCTTGCTTGGCCTTGCTCTGCAGCTATGGTTAGGTTGTGATTCTGATCCTCCAGCCTTCATCTCCCAAGCACTAGGATTATAGGCACAGACCCAGTGTAGAATGAAATCTCGAAATATGTGAAACACTGACGCTTGTGCTGTTTTCTCGACGGCTTCAGGTTTACGTTTAGGTAACACAGAGCGGTGCATTACATTTAAGACTGTTGTGGTGCTTGTTTGTGACAAGTCTGCCTTGGTTTTAGGTAAACAGATTCTATATATCGTGCATCTGTGAGTATAGAGTTAACTTTATCATGCTGGGTGAAGGCGGAAAGCTTTTCTTGAGCCTCTAATTTGATGCTTCGCAGGCCTGGAAGTTAGGAATTTCCCCATGATTACATGTCATTGAGTAATTCCAGTAAATAATTCTCTGTGCTTTTTGGAATCATTATAAAAACTTGTGGTTAATCCATTTCATCTTGCTGTCTTTTTGTTCTTAATAGTTTTTGTGGCTTCTTCTTAATTCCTTTCCCCTCCCCTTCTCTCCCCCTTTCTCCCCCATCCCTTTTCTCCCTCCCCTCCCTCTCCTCCTCTCTTCTCCTGTCCCCTCACTCCTTTCTCCATCCCTCCCTTCCCCTCCTCTCCTTCCCTTCCTTCTCTGCCTCTCCCCTCCCTCCCTCCCTCCCTCCCCTCTCCTTGATCAAATTTGCCTGCGCAGATTGGATTCTTTTTCCAATATGATGAACCCAAGAGAATTTATTGATTTTAGATGATCGTGTTTGCCGTGATTTATTCAGGAGGTACATTATAAAATCTTCCAGGAAACAGTTAGTCTCTGTAATTTAGTTTAACTGAAATGACTTTTTGAATTTACTGTCGTAGGGAAACCAAGGCTATATATCCTTTTGCCATATGTCAGTAAGTTGTTGAAACTGTTTTCAGAATTTTGTAACTTATTTTTTTTTGATAGCTTCTAATTTGAATGCTTGTAGATTTATTGAGAAAGTCATGATTATGAAAGGATTCTGTACATTCATTAACATCTCAAGATAAATTTTAGATGACTCTAGGAGCTCATGTCTGCAACTCCAGCACTTGGGAAACAGAGGCAGGGGATCCCCAGTGTCCGCTCTGGCTGCATAGCAAGTTAGGCTGCGTAACTGTTGTGTCTGACGCAAATACAATTTATAGGAGTTACAGCCATGTGTGCTTACATCAAAAACCGCTTGTTTATAGAATGAGTAGTCACATTTATGTTCTACCACAGAGGTTCAGAGAGACCTTGCATTAATGGGAAACATCTATCCCACACAGCAGTTAATTGAACCAAAGATGGCATATTTTATTTTTTCAGATAATTTATCCGTTTATTTGGGCATTAGAGTTTGAGGTCCTCATACATATATTAGGCAAGGGCTCTAGAACTTAGCCATAGCCCTCACCGGATGAGATTTTTAGCGTTCTGCTGCTGTCCCCAGAGAAAGGAGCCCCTAACCTCATCTTAGTTAAGCTCTTAAGCCATGACAATTAAAAAAATTTTTTTATTCTTCTCTCATGCGTTATATCCCCTCCTTCCACTCATCCCAGTTTCCCCTCTTTTCCCACCTCTCCCAGATCCCTTTCCGTTTCCCTTTAGAAAAGAGCAGCCTCCAAGCAATATCAACCAAGCATGGCCTAAGATATAAGACCAGGTACAAACCCTCAGATCAAGGCTGGATGATGCAACCCAGTGGGAAGAAAAGGTCCCAAGAGCAAACAAAAGAGTCAGGGACAGCCCCACTCCCATTGTTAGGAGTCCACAAGAACACCAAGCCACACAGCTATAACGTACGTGCAAAGGACCTAGCTTAGACCCATACGCCATCCTCAACTGTCTCTTTAGTCTCTGTGAGTCCTGCTTAGTTGATTCTGTGGGCAGTGTTCTTGTGGTGCCCTTGACCTCTCTGGCTTCTACAATCCCTCCTCCCCTCTTCCACAGGATTCCTCTGGCTCTGCCTCGTGTTTGGCTGTGGGTCTCTGCATCTACTCCCAACAGATGCTGGATGATGCCTCTCTGATGACAACTGGGCTAGGCAGGGATGTATGAGCATAGCAGAATATCATCAGGAATCATTTCGTTGATTTTTACAATACTTATTTTTTTATCAATTTTAAAAAGCAGTCTTAATTTAAAATTTAAAATAAGTTAAATTTAAAAATAGCTTTAAGTGAGTATTTCCTTTTAGATTTGACCTATATGTGGTAGTCGGGCACTAAGTGGTCATTGGCTGAATCAGTGAATGAATGAACGTCTGAATGATTGACTGTGAGCGCTGATGTCCTACCATTGTCTTGGCAGAAGAATGGAAATAACTCCCAATGGGGAGGAACTGAGTAACCTTACTAGAGGAACTCAATGTCCACGAACCAGAAAGATCAAGAAACATTTCATGAAGATTGTGTCAAATCGTTCACTCAGTGAAAAATCTTGCCAGGAAATGATTTTTTTTCTCCTCGTTAATTAAAAAAAAAAAAACTATTTAATTTTAGATGGGTGGTGCTTGAAAATGTAACAATCCTGGCCTGTTTGTAAATCCTATCTCTTTTAGATAAATGATTAAATTAATAAAACCATGCCTTAGAATGGGAAAACCTGTGTACCTTAAAAGGCAAGAAACCCGTAAACCCTCCCAGACTTCCTACCCATGCTTTGGGTAGCGCCTCTGTCTTCTTCTGCGTTTATGTCCTAGAAAATACCAAGTTCTTATTTTGTTTTATCGTTTGCAGTGGATGTTGGACTTTGCTGTTACACAGTGTGAAGTCTGCATAGAATTTCCCATTCTCTGTCTTTGTCTCTGTCCTCTTAAGGGTTGTCCTAAGCACAGCTCTGCTGTAGTGGGGAAGACCAGGTCAATCCACGCGGAGCTTTTTCGGTTGGAAATAAATAGGTCAGCCCATTGTTTTCCCCTAAGTTATTTTAATTTTTTTCCTGGTAATAAATATCAAGCCATGTTCTCAAAGCAAGACTTGGCTGTGATCATTCAAGGAGACGACTTTTATATTCTAAACAAAAATAGTCTGTGGGGCTGGAGAGAGATTATGCAAGCAAGTATAAGGACCCGAGTTCTGATCTCCTGCACTCATGAAAGCCTGTTAGCCTGTGGAGCTATAACTCCAGTGCTGCTGGGGTCCGGACAGGGATTCCCAGAGCTTGCTGACCAAGCAGCCTAGCCAATCAGTGAGCTCCAGGTTCAGTGAATGACCCTCTCTAAAACAACAGCAACAGCAACAATAACAATAACAATTTGGAGAGGAAAGCATTGAACATTGACCTCTGACTTCTATGTGCAAGCATGTGCAGCATCCTACCTCCAATAACCCACCCCATGTGCGCACACAAGCACACGTGCATAGACCACACCACCCTCCCACCCCCCCCCAAATAAAAAGAAAGGTTAGACAACTCTCAGCATAGCAGAGAATAAAAATAACCTGCGATCTCTCAGCTTAGCTGGACACACTGCTCACAGTTCTCTCCTTCTCATCCAGTCTTTGTTCAGTACAGTTTTACAGCTCGGGGAATGGGGATCGAGATGTTACACATTTCCCCCACTGCTCAGTACGAGGATGGGAGTGTTTGATGCAACCTAATGATCAGAGCTCTGTCAGATTGGCTTAATGGTTGTGTAGAGTTTTCTTTTCAAATCCAGATTTTTAGCTCTATGCCCAAAGTTGAAGTTTCAGTTTACTTCTGCCTTCTGTCAGCTTAAAACCAATACTGAACATTTTCTGCCTAGTTTCTCTATCAGCATTTTTAATCTACTTCTCCAAAGTAATAAGGGTTTTAAAAGTAAAACTAATGGGGGGCAGTGGTGAATTCTGGAACATATTTTTGCTAATTTACACACACCCGACAAACTGCTTTCTTGAAAGATTGTGCTGTTCATAACCTCACTGTGATTGTTCGGTTAACTGTTTCATTTCAGTATGGAGTATCCTAATTATTTATTAGCATACATAAACTGTACATTTTATATGTGCATATACTATATTTCAGTCATATTCGCTCCTTATTGCCCACTCTTAGCTTCTAGCATCCGCTTTCTCCCATCTCTAGTCTTGTGTTGCTTTTAACTCTTAGTTTGAGAAGCCAAAAATGTCTCCCTTTCTATACTTATATTTTTCTATTCTCCCTGGGGTAAACATTTGTTCCTCCTCCCCGTCCTCCTCTTTCCGCTGTGACTGGTCTTTGAATTAGTCATGTGTTTATATTGTTTGTTAAGATCTTTTAAAAATGAAGCAAAACCATTTTCTTAAAAAATACCTTTTTTAGTTATTATTACTTGAGTGTGTGTTTGTGTCTGTGCGGGGTGGGGGTCACTGGACTCCTCTGAGCTGGAGTTGCGGGCAGTGAGCTGCCTGACGTGGGGGCTGGGACTCCAACGCAGGTCCTCCACAAAAACAGTATGTGCTCTCAGTGTTGAGCCCTCTCTCCAGGCCTCTCTTAAGATCTTAATAGTTTGTTTTTTAATTTAATTTCTGTGAATTAAAATATTTTTCATTTATTTTCTTTATGTTCCCCTAAAGATTTATTTATTTGAGACACAATCTTGTATGCATTGCTGTGTATGCATTGCTGACCTGCAACTCTATGTGGGGCAGTTTGGTCTTTAAAAAAATTTTGTGTGTGAGTATGTGTGTCTGTGTGTGTATGTGTCTGTGTGTGTCTGTGTGTGTATGTGTCTGTGTGTGTCTGTGTGTGTCTGTGTGTGTATGTGTTTATGTCTCTGTGATTGTGTTTTACTGTGTGTGTCCCATGTGTGTTCATGTGTATGTGTGTATTTGTATGTATTTCTGTGCCTCTGTGATTGCATCTTGCTGTGTGTGTATGTGTCTGTGTTTGTGTCCATGTGTGTTCATGTGTCCGTGTGTGTGTGTGTGTGTGTGTGTGTGTGTGTGTGTGTGTGTGTGTGTGTTGTATACAGGCATCCAGATGCTCACAGAAGTCAGAAAAGGGAGTTGGCTCCCCCAGTGTTGGAATTATTTAAGTCGGCTATTGTTTCTTTTGTAATTTCCCTTGTTGTTGTTAGGAAATTTAGGAAATCCCTTTAAGTCCACAGACCAGAGAGGGATTCTGAAGGGTTTTGCTTCCCTTTTCTTTTCCTGTGTCAGTTCTCTTATGATTAATTATGATCTACCTGGACCTTAGTTAAAAATATGAAGTTCAGTTTGAATAGAAAACATTTCCCCAACCTCAGAAAACCATTTCCTGCCCTTCCTTCCTTTGTTTTTCAATACTGTGTATACCGTGCAGTTACATTTTATCCTACTAGGCTGTTACACTAAGATACGATGTGGAAATCGCCTTCCCATTCTTTCTTCCTCTTGACCTATTCTTTTGAGGATTTGCTTACTTGGAACTCTCTTCACTATCCTGCTTCTCTTTTGGCTTTATCTTTCCCCCTTCTGTTTTCAATCTTTATTTTTGATGTTTCCAGAATAAAAAAAAACCAAAACCAAAACAAAACAAAAAAATACCCCAAAAAACTAATCCCCATGTGAGTGCTTGTAGGCAGCTGCCCTGTTCTGTCCTTCACTGTGTTCTCGGAGCCCTTACTGAGATGTCTTCATTGTTAAATTAGGACGTTCGGGAGATAAGCAAAAGCACAGAGAAGGAAATAATTAGTCTCATCACTTAAGTGATATTAGCAAATGCTATATGATGGAATAAATTTATAACAAGTTATATAGTATATGGGATATTTTATATATGCATATATAAAGTAGGTATGTGTATTTTAAACACACATATCCTGTTATACAGTTTAAAATTGCATTTTAATTCTCTTAAGTGTATATGTATTTGGGGGTAGGGAATGTTTGAGTGCCAGTGGAGTCCAGCGGAGGTCAGGGGACAACTTGTGGGTGTCGGTCGTCTCTTACACGTGAGTCCCAGGGATCAAACTCGGCTCCTCAGATTTGGTGGCTAACGCTCTTCCCCATTGGGCCATCTCAGCGCTCTGCTTCACGCTTTTGGCTTGCAGTTATATCCTGTCTTTTTGTTTCCTTGCTTGTTTGGTGCTCGAGGTTGAAATCATGGTCTCAGGCACTCTAGACAATTGGCTGACCTCTTTAGATATCTAGCCCATATTCCATGTTTTTAACTATCCCTCTGTGGTTTATTCATGACGTGCTGGGTTTTTGTGGGGAGAGGGATGTGATTTGAGAGGGATGTAGCATAGGCTGATCTTGAATTTACTATGTGACTAGCGCTAGCCTTGAACTTCTGATTGTGTTACCCCTACTGTATGAGTATTGTAGTACAGGCATGTGTCCCTGTACCTGGCAAGGCTTTCAAATGGTTCTCATGATACCCTACAGTCCTTACCCTAAGTTAGGGTATGAATAATATGCTATTGTCTTAAAAATGATTGAATTACAGAACAATAATAAAATCCAAACCATCTAAATTGTATCATGATACCAATGTGCATAGGTGTTTTTAAAGACTGTGTCAGCTGCTGACAAATTTAATATGTAAAAGTTGAATAAATAAAATTAGAGAAGATGGATTGTACCTTTCACGTTTTCTGAGGAGCCTGAGATCTTAGGCTCCGTGATGTCTCTTACAGTGGTAGTTTTCAAGGTCTCTGAAGAATCTAGTA
This sequence comes from Rattus rattus, assembly GCF_011064425.1. Lineage (NCBI taxonomy): Eukaryota > Metazoa > Chordata > Mammalia > Rodentia > Muridae > Rattus > Rattus rattus. The sequence goes on from NC_046156.1 coordinate 177,409,088, forward strand.
TAACTATGGCAGAACAAATTAGTTAGGTGCCAGGTAAGGATTTGGCACCAACAGCCACAGTTTCTGTTTAGTCAGAAGCCAGAGGGGGTCATCGTACACCTCGAACGGTTGGTTTCAGGCCTATAGGCCCAAGTCCAGAGACTGTAAACAAGGCAGGAATAAAAGCTGTCCAGGAAGGTGGCCCATTTAAGCCACAGCTCTGGACAGAAGGCTGGGGTGATGATGACAGCACACATCTGGAAAGTACACATCTGGAAAGCCAAGCACTTTAGATCTGCCTTCTTATGGATGCAGCCACCATGATTCACAATTACCAGCCTCTGGGGAGCAGAGAAGTCTGGGTTTTCTTATGGAAAAGGAACTGGATATTCACATGCATTGCCTTCTCAGGGCTCAGGGAAATATTCAAGATGCCTTTGCTTTCTTTGGGGAAAGAAAGGAGCTTGGGGAAATGCCTCTTGACTCTTGCTCATTTATGGAGACTCAGAAAGGAGACTCATGTCATTTAAGGAATCCTCTGGTAGCCAGTCTGGTTTTGCTGCAGTGGATGGCCCAGAGGGGAAGCAGTGAGGGGCAGTGTTAGAAAGGACTGTTCACTCAGGGGAGAAAGAAAGCCTTCAGGAATAAGGATCTAGACTCATTTTGGGCTTCTTGTTTGAAATTTATACCAAAAAGATTGAGGTAACCCCAAATACCCATACATATCTTTATAATTGTTTTCCAATGCACTACAAATAAGTTTTATTTTTCCTTTTGGAATGTATCTTAGTTCGCTGTTTTCATAATGAGATGACTTTAATACAAATGTAGTATTTAATTGTTAGTGTAAGTTTCCATTTTTTTAAACTAAAACATGTAAAGATAAAATTGAAAATTAAAAAAAAAAAAGGAGGGGTTGGGGATTTAGCTCAGTGGTAGAGCGCTTGGCCCTGGGTTCGGTCCCCAGCTCCGAAAAATAGAAAAGAAAAAAAAAAAGGAGCGAAGTGAGGGACAGAAATGAGGCTGTTGGTGTTCTGTTTCTGTTCTACCAATATTGCAAGTCTATTTCTCTTCTGGTTCTGGTATTTGTTAGCATATATATACATGTGTATGTATGTATATATATTTACATATATACACACACACACACACACAAACATATATATCTGTGGCTCTCAACTTTCCCAATCCCATAACCCTTTAATGCAGTTCCTTATGTTGTGGTGACCCCCAAACATGCAATTATTTTTGTTGCTGCCTCATCACTGAAATTTGGCTTCTGTCATGAATCATAATGTAAATATCTAATATGCAGACTATCTGATATGTGAACCTATGACCAGCGTTGTTTAAACTCCAAAGGGGTCATGACCCAAAGGGTGAGAACTGTTGCTCTGTAGGAACTAGTGAAAGCCTCGTAAAACACATTGTGAAATTAAACTGTGAAATATCACATGAGCGGAATGTGCCCCATGAGAACAGGGAACATAGCTGCTTATCTACTGCACTTCCAGCACCAGATATAGATAGGATTGTCTGCGTAGACCGAGGATCAATAGTGGGGAATAAAAGTACAGGCGTTCTTCCCATCCCTTTGGAGCCAGGCAGTGCATTTCACAGCACTTTCTGGTCTCTTCTAGTCGCTATCCTGTGTTACATTAAGGTAGGTAATGAGTTGGAAAATCTGGTGACATTTGCTAAGAGGAATGGAAATATTCTATTTCATAATTCATAAATTAGTCCTGAATGTATTCTTGACATGTGTGACCTTTGTGAATTGTTCAGCATGGATGAACATAGTTTCCATAATGGCTTATTTTACGTATTCTTTTTGAACAAGTAAAATCTCTCGGTAAATGGTCCAAGATGCAAGGCAGCTGGGAAGAGCGTGGCCGAGATCACTCAGGCCAAGCATGTGGTGAGGACTGCTCGCCGGCTGAATGGTGTCCTCTCTGCAGCCCACACATACATCTTTTCTCAAAGAGAATGGCCCGTCTCACTTGTGTCCTAGTCTTAGGAGTATCTCATAAAGAATTGAATTTTCATATAATCAAACCTTGAATGCCCAGAGACCACTGTAGCCATCCTAGAGACTACTGTTGCCATTAGAAAAATATACTAGGTCTGAAGAGATGGCTCAGTGGTTAAGAGCACTGACTGCTCTTCCAGAGGTCCTGAGTTCAATTCCCAGCAACCACATGGTGGCTCACAACCATCTGTAATGAGATCTGATGCCCTCTTCTGGTGTGCCTGAAGACAGCTACAGTGTACTCATATAATAAATGTAAAAATATGTACATAAAAAAGATTTCTCTGCATTTAAAAAAAAGAAAGAAAAATATACTAATTTGTAATATTTTCTTTGGTTTGACCAGGTAAGAAAGCTCCTGTTCTATTTAGTAAAGAAATGATCGAGTCCATGAAGGAAGGTTCAGTTGTTGTGGATTTAGCTGCTGAGGCCGGCGGAAATTTTGAAACAACTAAACCGGGAGAACTTTACGTTCATAAGGTATAGCAAGAAAGCATCTTCTACCCCTATATTCTGATATTTAGTGATTGGTGAAATTTAGAGAATATTTTTACTAGTCCTTTGAGAATTCAATGCACACATATACAATGTATTGGATCATATTACATCTACATCCCTCCCTCAGTGTTTCTTTGGTCCTAGTCCCACCCCGCAGTTGAGGGTCCCCCTTCTTTGAAAATGTCTTTTTTTAGTGCTGGGATCCACACCCAGGGCCTCATGGCTGCTAGGCAAGTATTTTTCCACCAAGCTGTACCCCAGATCTTCAGTAAGGGGTACTATATTCCTTTAAGTATTTGGAAAAATTGAAGTCTGAAAGTTAAAACAAAACAAAACAAAGCAAAGCCATGAAGTCTTGGAAAAAGATTAAAAGAAATGGGAATAATTAAAACTCATTTAAAAATGTGTGTTTATGTTTGTAAGTATATATGTCTATATCTACAAAGACAGGCACTTCCTAAACGAAGCCCCAACTGCTCTTGAGACTTGTGCTGGAGAGAATGGAAGTGTAGGGAACCAACCTTTGTGACAATATGCTTTCTCATTTAGGGAATTACTCATATTGGCTACACAGACCTCCCCAGCCGCATGGCCACTCAGGCTAGCACTCTGTACTCCAACAACATCACCAAGCTCCTGAAGGCCATCAGCCCCGACAAGGACAATTTTCACTTTGAAGTGAAGGATGACTTTGACTTTGGTACAATGAGTCACGTCATTCGAGGAACCGTGGTGATGAAGGTAGAGGTCCCTTTCTTCCTCCCTTTCTTCCTGTGTTGTTGTTGTTCTTCTTTTTTTTTTTTTTTTATAAGAAGAATCTTTTAGTGGGAGAGGGTTCATTAATCCTTCTTGGCTACCGCCTTCCTCACGACTGCCAGCACGTTCAGTGTTGCTCAGCTCCTCCAGCTTTCTCTTGGCAAGGATGTGCGTGCCCACTCTTGAGTGCGTGCTTGTCCTTGGACACTTTGAGCAACTCCATGGGGCGCTGCTTGTAGGGCACGAAGCCGCACACCTCCCGGATCGTGTCCCGCATGAAGTTGGTGTGTTTGCTGACGTTCTTCCCCACCTTGTGGCCCTTGTTGAGGCCCACGGCCATGGGGTAGCACAGGGCCATGGCTGCTGCTCTCCTGTGTTCTTAATGTAACCTGGACTTGGGATTTCCGTCCATGAAGATTCCACTATGAAATAGAGATGTGTTTTAACAGTGCATTGGCATGTCAGTGGGAATTGTGTAAAAACCAAGTACGATTTAAGGAAAGCATTTCAAAGACTCTCGTAGGAGTCATTGAAAAACACGCATCACTTTTGAAAACCAGGGACCGAAATTTAGTAAAGTAAAAATGGATCGTTCTCCCCTTGTGCTTACTTTTCAGGGTTTGAGCGGTATTCTATATATGCCCCAGGCATATATAAATTACATATGTGTAACACAAACGTTATTCACTCATATACCCATTTTGTAAAGTATATGAATTTATATATATTAAAGTTATAGTTACAGTTTGTTTTTTTTTTTTAAGCATGCGCTGTCTTCTGTAAGTCATTTTGAAATGCCAATTTGACTTTAAAAACTGTTATTTCCTAATACTGGTTAGGATGGCAATGTGATTTTCCCAGCTCCCACACCAAAAAATATTCCCAAAGAAGCCCCAGCCAAGCAGAAGACCGTGGCTGAGCTGGAAGCGGAGAAGGCAGGCACTGTCTCAATGTACACGAAGACACTGAGGACAGCATCCGTGTATTCAGCAGGTGAGGATCACGTTTGCTAAGACAGCACTAGTCGAGTTTTGTATGCAGGATGTTAATTGCCACGACGAGTAATTTGAATACTGGTGGATTCTGTTGTATTGGACCCGATAGGTCTGACTTTACCACATGTTACCTGTCCCTCCTCTGTGGACCTGGAGGCCACAGTGATTACCGAAAATAACTCTGGCACTGTGTTAAGTACTGGAGTGAAGCATGAAGTAACACAGAGGGTACTGACACATATATCACCTATGTCAAAGCTGTGAGTCACAGGGAGTGTCCGGGTGTGCTGGTGTTAAATGTAAGGAAATCTGTTTAAGGTCCTTCTGTGCTTGGCAAACCATTAGCTGTGGCTGTTATGTAATTGGCTAAGACGGAGGAACCAAATGCTCGTTTGAGTTAGAAATGGTACGAAGTAAGGACAGCCTTGCATTTTAGACTAACATCCTAAGTTACCTACTAAGGGAAGTTTAGTATTTTAACTCTGATTTCTCTCTTTATAACTGACCACAGGTTTTTTTCCTTAGATTCATCTCTGTGAAGTCACTGGAGAATTACTGTAGAATAGTGAGAAATGTGGGTATTTGATTGGAAATTGCTTTCTTCCTCAGAGAAGGAATTAAACATGCTTAGATCTGCTTAGCCTCAACACAAAAACAAAAGCAAACTATAACGAATTAAGGGAGCACCAGGCGCACGGGGTTCTTGCAGGCTCAGCATTCCCTGAATTCCCATGTGAGCCCAGATGTTTTAAAGCCAAATGTCCAACTCTCCTTGAATAAAGAGCAAGGCTCAGCAAGATGCCTGCAGAGCTTCTGCTGGTGCACGCTGTGAGTAGACGGGTAGTGTCCCTACTTGCACTCGCTTGTAAAAAAAACAATAAAAAGGAAATAGGATGATTGCATTGCTCCTGGGTGTTTCCGTTTCCCTTTGAGATGCTGAAGGAAAGGGGGCATGGCGTATGTGATGATTTATATTTTTTATATTATTTTGTCATACTTACTGAGGTGAGGGATTTCTGATAATTATAAAGAGTTGGTCGGAAAACCTCCCTACATGTTAATACTTTCTGTGCCTTTACCCAACATGGGGCACTATGTATTTTGCTGAGTTAGTACTTCCTGATCATAACAGAGGCTAGCATTTAATGAGCACCAGCCATTCTGCTACGTGCGCCATATACCGTAGCTCATTTACGCCTTAGAAAAACTCAGACATGGGGGGATACCATTACATTCTTTTCTAAAAAGATTGAGGCATAGAGGGTTAATGATGTTATGACTGAGGACACTGAAGCACAGAGAGCTGCGTGGCATGTCTACGAGCAGGCCGTTAGCAGGCAGAGGATGAGGCCTTGAACTACTCTATCTGACTTAAGGAAGTCTGACTAACCATAACCCTATATAATAGAGTGTCTTCTCACTAACTAGAAAGCCAGAACATTTATCTGGCTCTTCTCCAGAGTTTCAACAGGCCACGTGTTAGGACTTTTGAGATACTAAATATGAGTGGGTAAATCTACATTGAGAAGAGTCAACTTGCTGGGTGGGTGGGTGGGGGAGCACACCTTTAATCCCAGCACTGGGGAGGCAGAGGCAGGTAGGTAACTCAGTTCAAGCCCAGCCCGGTCTACACAGTGAGCTCCAGGAGAGCCAGTGCTGCTTTGAAAAACAAACAAACAAACAAACAAACAAACAAACACACACATAGTTGCTTTAAAGTAAAACTAATGTCATTCTGCAGCTGTTCATTCAGCTGTGCCACTGAGAAGGTGTTTGGTCCTGCCAAGATACCAAGGCCTTTCATTCAGGAAAGGGCGCTTCCAGCTCTCCTGTAGTCCAGTGTTTCTGCTTTTACTGTCCACTAGGTAACCCTTTCCTCTGTGGCAGAACAACCATGCACATGTTTGTGATTAAGGAAGGCGATAATTAAAGATGTATGTTCAGAGCGGACTGTTTGTATTCTGCACATTCTTAATTTAATTTGTAGGTCCCCCCCCTTTTCTTTGTAAAACTATGTTTGCTGACTTGGTGTTGAGGCTGGAGCTGACTGTCCTGGCCAGCGCTCCAGTCCAGATTCAGGAGCAATTGCAACATTTCTGTCCTGGGCTGGGTGGGTGGAAGCCATATGTTTTGGGGAGGTGCTGGAGTGAATGAAATCCTTCCTGGTCTTTGAAAACCTCTCTGTCTCAGCCACAACTGAGAGTGACATGAAATTGGCCTCATAAAAGTCCTGCCTTGTAAAGGTTATGTCCCACCCGAGTAGAAAGCACTCTGTGGCTCTTCTATAGGCCTGCAATTCTGGAATAAAAATGCTTGTCTAAACACATGTGATCCCGCCAGGAAACGGTAAAAACAGAGACAAGGACAAAGTTAGGCACGGGGAGATGAGCACATTGCTAAGAAAGCGATTCATAAAAATTGCTAGATCTTTGCATTTTGCTTTGGGTAGATATTTGTCCGTCCTCTCCCTCATCTCAGTGGTCAGGTGTCTTATAAGTCTGCTTGTTATGGGCAGGGGAACAGAATTTATAACACTATTCTTTAGTGTGTGTATGGGTATGAGCATGCAATTTTAATTTTACTGAGGCCATTGCAGGCCCTCTCATTCTCTCTCTCTTCCTCTAGGTCTCACCGGGATGCTAGGTTTGGGCATCGTGGCCCCCAATCTAGCCTTTTCTCAGATGGTGACCACCTTTGGCCTGGCGGGCATTATTGGTTACCACACTGTCTGGGGAGTGACCCCTGCTCTCCACTCACCACTGATGTCTGTGACCAATGCTATCTCAGGTTTGTCCTTTGTCTTTCCACCTCTTAGGCCGTCATGGCCTTTGCAGCCCTGGGAGTAGTTTCAATGAACTTTATAAAGGTCAGCTTCAAATCATGAAATCCTGGTGTCTACAGCAGTCACTGTAGTGACTTGGGGACTCCCAAGGGCGAGCGGGCTTGTCAAGGCGGATGTCATAGAATACGTCGGCCCTTCCTGCATTCCCCTTTCCAACCCATTAATGGACCCATTAATGTTACTTCCAATTATCATGTACTGTAAGGAAAGGATTCCAATGGTAAAATTTAAAACCGGAGAGTGTTTTGCAGAATCAGTTACCACAACCTTTAGGATCTCTTCTTAGAATCAACAAAACATTGAATCTAGCAAGGTTGTGATAGGCTGCATATGGCTTTAGTTGGCTATGATGGTTAGAGGTAAGGAACCAGCCTGTCAAGAAGTGTTACCAGGCACCTCTCTTTGGTGAGAGCTTACACAGCAGTGCATGCGAATGCAAGGAACTTCTCTCTGACTCCTAGCAATGGTTTAGATGTGAGGGAACGAGCCCCATCTAAGTAGCCGGCATGACTGAGGGCGTGATTATCTCTTGGAATGCCGTAGGCATACCACCTAGAATTTCTGCCGGGAGCACGTCCAGTTTTAAAATGTGCTGTATACAGGAAAGCTCAAATTGGTGGCAACCTGATCAGTATCTTCAGACCATGCTTAGTTCCTTTTAGTTTGGTTACAGTGTTTCTTTCAGTCACATTTCCTTATAAGCAGTGTTCTAGTCAAGTTGAAGGTCAGATCCTTATGCCAAAGGGAGCAGGGTGTGTTAACCTTTCACCACGATCGTCTTCAAGTAAGAAAGATGCACAGGCGCTTATCCATGTTTTTGATCAGGAAGATTGTCCTTCCCATTTTTGATGAAGTCGTAAGAAGGCTGCTTTGACTTTGGATATTGGATCCTGATGTGACAAGCGTTTTGGGTTTTCACATTGGATTTGGAGAGGTTCCTGAACTTATTCACCATGGTGATGTTTTCTTTCTAGGTTTGACTGCAGTTGGTGGGCTGGCGTTGATGGGAGGGCATTTTTATCCCTCCACAACTTCCCAGAGTCTTGCTGCTCTTGCTACATTCATATCATCAGTCAACATTGCAGGTAGGAGGAGAGCAGAATGAAGAGGAGGAGAAGGAAGAAGAGGAGGAAGAGGAAGAGGAGGGGAGGAAGAGGAGGGGAGGAGGAGGAGGAGGGGAGGAGGAAAGAGCTCAGATTGCTGTTTTTGACAAAGACGTAGAAAGCAAAATCAAGTTGTATAAAGTAGACTTTGTGAGTTTAGGAATTTAACTGTCCCTGTAAAAATGACTTCTCTCAGACCACATCGCTCTTTCCTTTTGAAGGAAAGTCAAATATCTTGCCTATATGTAATGGTTAGAAACTGTATTGATAAAGAACCAATCCCTCCATACCCTCAGCTACCTGTGTTCTGCTAGAAACTAACTGGGAAGTCATGGAACGCATAGTTTTGGATGACGTTGACTTCCGCTGTCACTGTGACATCTGTAAATGAGTAGAACTGCAGATAAGATTGTAGTCTACTGACTTATCACGACTGTGGTGTGTTCCTGAAAGGCTAGCACATCACTCATGCATGACCCTCATCTGATGCTATTTTTATAGCTAAAAATTACTTTATGGGTCCAAGGGACCAGGTGACTATTGATACAGTATATGTTCATTATTATTTGTTACAGAATTTGATAAACAAGAGTAACCTATCAGAGAAAACACTGACTTTTGACCCATTGTGTTTTCAAGCTTTTACGTGGCTGTTTACTTTTAGTCCTGCAGAACCAGTTGGCCCTACATTTTGATAGCAAGTTTTCTTCCTAACTGTATTTAGGGTTTCCCCATATTCATCCATCCTAAGGGAACTGGCTTTGATAATAGAGTGATTCTTGCTTTTGAGGTTCAAAATACTACTTGAAATAATAGTATCACTTTGTGATACTTAGTGATAAACGTATACTTAAAATAAAGAAATTGTAGCATATGAAAAAAAGTCATGCTATCTGACCTGACACCTCTTGCCTCTGTGTTTCTCTTGCTGTGGTAAGGTGGTTTTCTGGTGACTCAGAGAATGTTGGACATGTTCAAGCGACCCACGGACCCTCCAGAATACAATTACCTGTATCTGCTCCCTGGCGGCACCTTCGTTGGGGGATATTTAGCAGCTCTCTATGGTGGTTATAACATCGAAGAAGTAAGAGACCTTTGAAAGTTTTCATTTCTACTACTGTGTCTTTCTCCCTTTTAGAATTAATGTCACCAGCAGAATTCCAAGTATCAAGAATATGCGGCTCGGTCAGCAAATACAGTGGTGACCTAGAAACACCCAGTTCAAGACAGACCATCCCAGTGTCCTAAGGATGAGGAGCCGATGTGGGCTCGGTTGTTAGTTTCTAAGGTTTTCACATGCAGAAAGAGCATTAGTACCTTCCGGGGTGCCTGGCTGGATTGTTGTAAGGACACAATAGAGTAACCAGTAATCAATTTGAAAGGTTTATATTTCCCTCCTCTACAGATACATTACAATCACTGCTTGTTAACAAAAGACATTATGCAATACACTTATGACAATATAGAATTTAACATTTTTTACCCTGTAAGGCAGTGGTTCTCAATCTTCCTAATGCTGTGACCCTCTAATACTGTTCTTCAGTTTGTGTTGAGCCCCAACCATAAAATTATTTTCATTGCTATGTCACAACTGCAATTTTGCTACTATTATGAACAATAATGTAAATAATAATAATAATAAAAATAAAAATAAAAATAATAATAATAATAATAATAATAATAATAATAATAATCTGTTTTCTGATGGTCTCAGGCAACACCAAGTGGGTCATTTGAACCCAAAGGTGTCTTGACCCCTAGGTTGAGAACCACTGTCATAAGGGGTAGGGAGATAGGCCAGTTGGTCAAGCACTAACTGCACAAGCAGGAGGGCATGAGTTTGAGCCACAAAACCTGTGTAGAAAACACTGGGCGAGGTATTGTAATTTTAGTGCTGGAGAGGCAGAGACAAGCAGATCCCTGGGCTTTGATGACCAGGAGAGATAGCTTACATGGTCGTCTCCAGGAAAGCAGAAAATGCTCTTTCAAAGAACAAGGCAGAATGGCCCCTGAGAGAGGACACAGAGGTGGTCTACTGACCTGCATACATAAGCGGACATGCGCACACCCAGTTTTATGCTGTATGCTAACGATCAGGTGTGAACTGAGAAAGTTCCAGGGTAAAATATAAAACGAGCTGAGGCTTTTCTGTGAGTTACATATTTTACATTGCTTTCCAGTGAATGCCACTGGGTCTCATCTTCTCGGATGGCAGAAAATAAAATCATGTCTTTCTTGGTTTCTTCTGTGCTCCCAATGAGCGGTATTCCCAGAGTGACAAGATCTTTTTGGAGAAGAGTGGAAGCTGGAAGTCTAGAGACTCAGATCTGAACTTCAGATTTTCTACTTTCTGATCTTACCTTGGAGAAATTACGTCATCTCCTAACGCCTCACTTCCACCTTTTCTAAAGTGGGGACAGTGGGTCCTTCCTCGAAAGGCTTCCATGAGACTGTTACAGTATAAGTAAGGCATATACATGACTCATGTATGACTCATGGCACCAGTGACAGGGATTATTGTCTCTTAGCACTTAGACGTGTTTACTGTTTTCAAATGTAACAATAAAGTACCTCACTTCAATTTAGGTACTTTTTATATATTTGTGTATACTATCAAACCCAGAAGACAGCCAGCCTGTATAAATGGTGTAATTCTAAGTACAATGCAGAGAATGTCATGTTTTTATTTTCCTAATGGGTAAGAAACTCTTTTGAAGTGTTAGAAGAATTCACGTCCGTTGACTGTCTGAATTTAAATTGTCAGAGAGTTACGTTCCACAAGGGACTCTCCCCGAGCCAACAGACCAAAGACATTAATAATGTCTTTCTCTTCTTTCCTTTGTAAAGATCATGTACCTGGGTTCAGGTTTGTGCTGTGTTGGGGCCCTGGGCGGCCTTTCCACTCAGGGAACAGCTCGACTCGGCAATGCCTTGGGCATGATTGGGGTTGCAGGAGGCCTGGCAGCTACCCTTGGAGGCCTGAAGCCGGACCCACAGCTGTTAGCTCAGATGTCCGGAGCAATGGCGATGGGCGGCACTATCGGTGAGTGCTTGTGGGCTGGCGGTGGGTGGTGCCATCGGTGAGTGCTTGTGGGTTTCTGTCTTTATATGCACTCAGTGTCCTGCATATGTCTGAAGAGAGTTAGTTTGGAGACTCAGGTCTGAAGAGCTCCTTAACACTGAGGGCTTAATTTGAGGAATGCATCGCTGGGAGGATTCCTCCTAGGGTAAACACCACCCAGGTTATTCTTACTCAGATACAGCATTTGTAAAACACGGGGAAGTGTGTCAACTGGGTTAGAGAGTGATTAAAAGAAAAACCCCAAGTGTTGTGAAGTTAATTTTCTTTTACTGATTGCGACCTGCATTACTGGTTATAGGGTGGGGGACTGGGATGCTCACATGTAGGCTCATTTTTGCTGTTGTTGTTGTTGTTCTGCTGATTATAAACTTCAGTAGAGGACTGTTCTTAAACGTTAAACTTTCAAACACCACGTGTAACTGAGTTAAAAAAAAACCCGTTTTAATCTTCTCTCCTGTTGTGTCAAGTAGAGTGTCTTCTCTACTCTCTGTTGGAGATCTTGTCAAATTTTCAGTAATTTTGTGAGCTGGTTTTAAAATAGAACCGTTACTTACACAAGCCAGGTGGTGGTGGTGCATGCCTTTTGTCCTAGCACTTGGAAGGCAGAGGCAGATGGATCTCTAGGACTTTGAAGCCAACCTGGTCTACAGAGTGAATTCCAGGGGTCCAACGAGAAACCCTGTCTCAAAAAAAACAAAAACCAAATCAAACCAAAACAATCCCCCCAAATTTAAATTACACCAGAAACAGAGGTAATACTAATAACATATACTGCATTGTAATTATTGTACTAGACTCTTTAATACTCTCTCGAGGTCGTTTATGCCTCTTGTATGTTTATGTAGAAGTACTAAGTAACGGCAGGCTGTTACAATTTCTTCTTCAATCTCATTCAATGACATAAAATTGGCAGGTTGAAATTGCTCCTGGTGGAAGAATGGACAGACCTAAGAAAGTGATGTGAAAAATTTAATATAGCTTAGGCTTAAGATATGACCGTGGTTATTAAATTGTGATTTACAAAAAAACAAGCAAATATTCTTCTTGTGCTTGGAAACTGTTACCATAGTGAAGAAGTCCCCCACATAGTTGTTACAGGGGCAAAGTTTTCACTTGCATCTTATGGTTTGTACCACGAACCTTAGCTTTTCTTTCATTATACCTGTAAATATAAGTAAAATATTTGCTGATGTTTATGTGAGAAGCATGCTTATTGGTTGAAAATTCTAGGTTTGCTCCAGGTATGAGAACTTAGCAGAAGTTACCAGAGTCATGCTATGAAAAGTCAGGAATCTTTTTGGAACTTGGAATAAAGAATGCTGCATATGTTGGGGCTGGAGAGCTGGCGCAGTGCTTAGACGTTCTTTCTGCTCTTCCAGAAGCTCTGAGTTCAGTTCCCAGCACCCACATTTAGGCAGCTCACGACCACCTCTAACTCCAGGTTCAGGGGATCTGATGCTATCTTCCAGCCTTCATACCCCACCCCCACTATTGTATATTTTATTACTTGAAAGTTGTACCACTCACCTTTATATAAAGTCATATATACACCTCCCCTCCTGTGATCTGGCTGCTGCATATTTCCCAACAAAGCATTTGCTTTAGGCTTCCTCTTGTACTTCCTCTGGAAAGTACAAAAGTGGGTCCTTTGGTAACAATTCCGACTTGAAGGAAAATGGTTGTCGTATGTTCCTGGTGGGAAATTGCTTACCTGTGATCTTAAACAAGTGTTTGAATCCCCACTCCTTGTTTCTCCTCACTACCTCAGTTAAAATCCTTTAGAATTAGGGAATTTATTACCTGGGATTTATCTTTCATTTTTGTCTCTAGCCCTACTAATCTGGAACCCAAGCTTAGTTCTGTTTTACTCAAAATTCCGTCCGTTAGTGCCATGCATAGGTGTAAGCCCTGGTCAAAGAGAGCATGGGACATTCACTCAGGGAGGTGCGTAAGTCGTAAGGACTTATAAGGAGGTGTCGCTGGAGCGTTAAGTGGCCTTCAGAAGCGTGTGTACAGGATGTATCCGGAGCCTATGAGAGAGGAAGCACACACTGATGCCGTACGCTGTTATTTGATGTCGGTTAGATGAGGCGAGAAAAGGAGCTATTTTGACACGATACGCATATAGCCAGTATTTTTCCCGCCACACCATCCTTGTAGGAACATTCAAGTTCGTACTGGGAGCCAGGTAATGTCATTGTGACAGTGATGTAAGCTCTGTTTTTGTGCTTGTTCTTTCCCATGGGTCTGTCAGGTTTACTGTGCCTTTGACCTTTGTTCTCCATCAGGACTGGCGATTGCAAAGCGGATCCAGATCTCCGACCTGCCTCAGCTGGTTGCTGCTTTCCACAGTTTAGTGGGTCTGGCGGCGGTGCTCACGTGCATGGCCGAGTACATCGTGGAGTATCCACATTTCGCAATGGACGCCACTTCAAATTTCACCAAGATTGTGGCCTACATTGGCACTTACATCGGCGGAGTCACCTTTAGTGGGTCTCTAGTTGCCTACGGAAAATTACAGGGTAAGCGATTTGATATAATGTGTGGGGTGTATATGTCTATTCTTCAGGGTACCCATGGGTCTGTCTCAATTTTAGAAAACCCCTGCAGAAGTGAGGAGTGATTTGTGTAGCACTCGGACACATGTAAAACATTTCCCCCTGAAAATGACGACTCATTCTAATTCTTAGAGAGTCTAAGCTTTGTGACAATTTTTTCTGCAGACAGGTAGTAATGGAAATCAGTACACAAGAATTTGTAGACATTAGTGGATATTTGATAACACGTATGAACAAAGAAACAACTCTGTAGCCTTCGTTTAGACATGACTATATATTGTCTGTGGAAATGAAGTCCTGTTTCCTAGAGTAGAGACACACTTACTGGATGCGTTTGGTTGACAGAACTCATCCTGAAAACCAGCGCGGGCTTTAGCGCTCTGCCACGGCAAATTTTACTACTGTCACGTGGAATCATGAAAATGGAAGCTGAGGGAAAAAAACCCAGAGAGCCTCTGTGTGGTGCACTCACAAACGAGTCCCTAGAGAGACTCGTTTGTGATGTAAAAATATGTTTTTGCCTCTGGATAATAAAGTTATTAAGTGGGGTAAACTTCCATTAAGCTTAAAAAATCATAAGTGAACTCCAAGTCTATGGCATTCTTGTCTCCGGCTTTTTCTTTAGAAATAGCTAACAAGGGTTCTCCCTGGGGCTCAGTTGATAGCATTGGAAATGCTAATGTCCCAGAACTCTGAACTGAAGTTGTAAATAAACAAAACCACACTTAACAACTCCTGTGTTGGTCACACAGGGGGAAAAAAAAATCAATTTTTAAGATTCCATGACAGAGCATGTGGTCAGTGTGGGGAAAAGAACAGTTAAGTCAAACCATATTTTCCTGTCTCTGCTAATTTGTTACATACAGAACTCTTAACATGCCTTTATGTTTCATATCTGGTGCTATACATCGGTATCTGAAGTACTATACCATGATTCTGATATTACATTTTGGTAATTTAGGGTTAAGGGACGTGTGGGGTTTCCCACAGCACACTCTAGGCTCTGACTACGATCTGCTTTGGCCCAGGTATTCTGAAGTCAGCCCCTCTGCTGCTCCCTGGAAGGCACGCGCTCAATGCAGGCTTGCTGGCTGCTAGCATGGGGGGAATAATCCCATTTATGGCTGACCCTAGTTTTACCACAGGCATCATGTGTCTGGGCTCTGTGTCCGCACTCTCTACTCTGATGGTAAGTACCTGGAGAGGGAGAAGTGTGTACGGAGAAAAGAGCTGGGAATTAGACTACAATCTGGTCGTGCTTCTGCTCTTTTAAGATCCCCAAGGGAATAAACAGGTCTAACCATTGGTTACAAAGTTTAAAGTTTAAAAAGTATGAGAAGAAAATCACGTTCTATGAATCGAATATTTGAGAGTCATCACATCTGACACCTTTATTGCTCCGGAATTTTCACACTACCAACCTGCTGGTGAACAGGAATTTTAAAAGCCAAGGGTTTTTAACTCCGTTTGGTAGGCACCTACTCTGCCAGGTTCTGCAGATAATTCTTTGAGATTTATATAATATGTGTAAGGTGGTCACAGCCCATAAGTTGCTCACATGTTCCTTAAAAGATATAATATAGAATCCAATAATTATGTAGAATGAGGTGCGGTTAATAAACCCTGTGTATTCACTGGGAGGGTTCATTCTTTGTGGTGGGTTTTCTCGCTCTCCCGTCTGACTTTTGCACATAACATATCGATGTAGACAGAGATTCTGTCTCCGTGTTCAGTTTGGGATTTTATTAGTAGAGGATGCTGTTACATGAAATTCTGTTACTCATTCTCACTTCACATTCCTCTAGACTGGTTTATACTTTGTAGATAGTCCTTATATTTTAAGCTGAGAAAAAAAAAAAACTTACAGCACAGAGCTAGCTGTCTAGTGATTCCTTACCAAATACTGACCCTGGCTCAGAAGGACAGGACCTGTGGCATACGAATGAGACTTATTGGTGAGTTATCATGTAGTCAGGCCATGGCTTCAGTACAGACACTATAGGACACTGAAAAATGACTTGAAATTCTCTTTGTGTGCCTTATAGTCCGGCTTTCCTCTGTCTCATCTGGTGATGATTGTTTTGTTTTATTTTAAATGAAATAATTTTTGTACTTCTAATCTGACGAAGCAGAAGTCCCTATATTCAAACCAATAATAAAGAAATTTAAAATGAGAAGAATTGTCACTTTTGAGAAATGATGAATATATTTAAAAGGAACTTATACCCAATAGGAAAATATCCCCATAACCCCAAAGATATTTTTATATTGGTTTGGCTTATATATTCACACAGAAACAGAGCACAAAAATGGAGGGTATACAGACCGAGTAGTGAAAATCCTCCCCCATCCTTTTTACTTTCTTGTATTTAATAGCTTTGGGTTCCATCATGCACATTGTTTGTGCTCTTTTTTAGATGCAGTGGACTCTGTTGTATTCATCTCGAATATTGATAACCATTTATAATTTAATTTTTTTAACATTATTTTTGTTTTGGAGCAGCTAACTTGCTTAAACTGAAGTTCTCTTATAGCATAACAATGACGTATGTTGTTATTTTACCCTTAACAGAATCGTTTGGCCTCTGACGGACAGTCTAAGTGTTAACTAGAGATTTGGGTAGTGTTGATTATGTATAGCACTTGGGGCTCCTTTAAATCATTCTAGACTGCTCCTTTGTGGGATGTTTCTTTTTCACTCTTCAGCTGTCTTTGTCACCAAACACATGTCTTCTGGATCGTCAAACAAGTAAGACCATGCTGATGGCCTTAGTTTTGTCTCCTCTACTTGATACCAGCTGGGCCCTGACTTCAGTCTAAAGCCATCAGGAGCTGGGTATATCAAGACACTCATTGGTATATTTCATTTTTCCAAGGGAGACTTCTTTCCAGTTTCTGCCAGTTCTCATCACTTTTTTTATTTAGGGAATTTTTGGGGGTGGGACTAAGTCTTTACAGTCCACGAGAGAGTTGATCATATAGGAGACTTGGTCATCACCGAGAACTTGTATGATGGATATATATATTAATTAAAAAATTAGAATGTTTAAGAAGCAGGATGTTGAACGTTAGAGGCTTGATTGCACGTGCTCACGTCGGGTTCTCCTTCGCTTTTTCTGGCTAGGGTGTGACCTTGACAGCTGCCATTGGCGGTGCTGACATGCCTGTTGTTATCACTGTGCTAAACAGCTACTCCGGCTGGGCTCTGTGTGCGGAGGGCTTCCTGCTCAACAACAACCTGCTGACCATTGTGGGAGCGCTCATCGGCTCCTCGGGCGCCATCTTGTCGTACATCATGTGTGTGGTAAGAAATGAGAGAGGAAGTGACCCGGAGAAGTGCTCGCCGCTTCTGTTTGCAGTAGAAATAGATCTACTGGTTTTCATTATTTTCAGCAGAAATATGAGGATTTGTTTTAGAGGAAAATTTTAAGACTGCCTTAAAGATATCCATCTTTAAGGAGTTGGGAAAAGCTTAAAAAGTAAAACTCTTCTAATGCCGTTTCTATCTGGAGAGTAACACATACTATTTATTAGGGGAGGATTTTTTTCCGGTTCTTGTTTGTATAGTACTGTGCTTTTGCTTGTCTGACCTTACTGTATTTATCCATTCAGAATCCTTTTGTCTTTCTGTGGTGTGAGACAGGCCCCTCGCTAGCCTTGAATTGGGGATTTGAACCCTCGTTCCTCCTGCTGTAGTCTCTCTTCCCAGTGCTTGGGTTACAGGAATGCAGGATAGGCTGTACCTAGCTTTCACTTAAGTTTTAGGATATTACATACGATAGTCTTTTCTTTCTAATCATGAAAGACTCTGCCTCTAAAATCTTATTTAAGGGGCTTTATGGTGATCTGTCATGTGGATATACAAAGTTCATTTAATTTTTCCCAGCACTTCACAGCTTAGGTTGACTTTTTTAAATTTATCTCTGTGCATAGCACATCTTTGACATTTTTCATGTGTTTTACTTTACTGTTTGAAAATTTCATTTCCCTATATGTATTTTGATGAAATTCATTCCTTTGATGGGTGGGACAGCACATGCTTTAATCCAACTATTTGGGAAGAGGCAGCAGGGGCAGGGGAAGGAGGGGGATGAGGGATCAGGGGTGGGAGGGGGAAGGAAGGGATGAGGGATCAGGGGTGGGAGGGGGAAGGAGGGGAGGTGTGGGGGCAGGGATGGGGCAGGAGCATTTTGTCAGTTTGAGGCCAGCCTGGCCAGAGTTACACAGTGAGACCTTGTCTCAAAAAGAAAAAAAGAAATCCACCTCCATTGTCTTCCTCCACTGTTCCCACATCCCCAGAACCACTGCTTCTTCCCAACTTCATGTGCTCCTTTTTTAAAAATTTTAACTGTCCCCCCCTCCCGCACTCAGTCCACTCAGTGTTCATGGGTGTAGGACGGTCTGCTAGAGCATGGGTGGCCTCTCTGGGACTACAGCTCCCTCTTTGAGTCCCTGAGAGGCCATCAGTTGGCAGCAGTTCCTCCGCTAGGGTGGGACTTGATCTCCCCCATCCGTGCGTTTTCAGTTTTGTAAGATTGAGTTCTTAGAAAGACTGCATTCACGGTGAGAGGCTTTCTATACTCGTGTGTTTCCAGACAGCTTGTTCTGACCTGGGTTTCTCCTGCTCATCTATGAGAATGCCTATCATTGAAAATTTATGGTGAATGAGACTTTTTCTGTAATAGAAGGATCCAGAACAGAAAAGTAGCAACATAAGTACTTCCCAACTTCCTTTTTGTTTTGTTAATTCCCTTCTTGATAGCAAAATGTATCTTGCAAATAACTCTAAATTTGACTTAGAGCTCTGTTAATAGTTATTCCCTACAGGACTGTTCTGGATTACTGTTGAAGCCCACTTGCAGTGCTTTATAACAAGTTAAAAAAAAAAAAAACAACCCTGCAATGTTTTCAGTGATTATATCTTTACCAAGAGTATGTGAGATACAACTCTGAACATTTGAATAAAAAGAAAAGCTCACTTAACAAAAACTACCCCAAAGCTTACAAACACATCTTAGGTTTACAGATAACCTTAATGTGTCATACCTTAATAACACGATTATATACCCCTGTGCTTATATATATATGTATTTCATTTCTTTGAGACAGGGTTTCTCTGTGTAGCCCTGGCTGTGCTGGAACTCACTTTGTAGACCAGGCTGGCCTCGAATTCAGAGCTCTACCTGCCTTTGCCTCCAGTGTTAGGTAGTGTGTCTGGCTACAGTTTTTTTTTTTTTATTAATTAAAAAGACTGTTTTTGTGTATGGGTGTTTTGTTTGTATGCATATCTGTGTATCATTTGAATACCTGGTACCCGCAGAAGCCAGAAGAGGGCTGGAATTGGAGTGACAGGGGGCTATGAGCCACCTTGGGGATGCTGGCCCTCAAATCTGGGACCTGTGGAAAAGCAACCAGTGCTCTTAACTGCTGAGTCACCTCTCCAGCTACCTAGTTGTTTTTTAAAAATAGTATAGAATAGAGTTTATTCAGGGCATGGAGAGTTAAGAGGTTAGTAGGGGTAAAGAAAGGAAGAGAGAGAGAGAGAGGAGGAAAGAGAAAGAAGAAGGAGGAGGAGGAAGGAAGGAAGGAGGAGGAGGAGGAGAAGAAGAAGAAGAGAAGAAAGAGGAAGAAGAACGAAGAAGGAAGAAGGAAGAAGAAGAGGAGGAAGAAGAACGAAGAAGGAAGAAGAAGGAGGAGGAGGAGGAAGAGGAAGAAAAAGGAAGAAGAGAAGGAAGAAGAGAAGGAGGAGGAGGAAGAAGAGAAGGAGGAGGAGGAAGAAGAGAAGGAGGAGGAAGAAGAGAAGGAGGAGGAGGGAAGTAGAGGCTGGCCATGTGCATGTGGAGAGAGAGGGGGAGGGGGATGGGAGGACAGAGCAGGAGCAGTAAGGCAAGAGCAAGAGAGAACAAGAGCTTTTTCTTTTAAAAATGTACTATTTTTTGAATGTACATTAATTGAACTTGTCACTCTCTCTTCCTTCCCCTCTCCAACATCTCCCATGTCTCCCGAAAATTCAAGGTCTTTCTTTTCTTTTCTTTTCTTTTTTTCCCCATCTTTATTAAACTGGATATTTCTTATTTACATTTCAAATGTTATTCCCTTTTCGGGTTTCCAGGCCAACATCCCCCCAACCCCTCCCCCTCCCCTTCTATATGGATGTTCCCATCCCCGTCCTCCCCCCATTACCGCCCTCCCCCCAAGCAACCCATTCACTGGGGGTCCAGCCTTGGCATGACCAAGGGCTTCCCCTTCCACTGGTGCTCTTACTAGGCTATTCATTGCTACCTATGCAGTTGGAGCCCAGGGTCAGCCAAGTCCCTGGAAGCTCTCAAGGCCTTTCTTATATGTGTAGACAACACACCCAGTCTATTTCATGCTGCTTGAATGTATAGTGTCCAGGGCTGACCGCTTGGGATTCCCTGAAGGAAGTGGCTTTTCCCTTTCTCAGTACCATTGACCACCTTCATCTAGGGGTGGGAACCTCGTGGAACTTCCCCCATCCATATTGACACACAGCTGCTGTCATGACCCTGGCTTGTTCAGGCAACCTCATTGTTGAGATTTCCTGGGTGCGCTCCCTTTGTCATGTCTAGGAGGCACTGTTTAGCAGCAGGCACCATCTTTAGGCTCTCACAAGATTTCCGGCTCCCCTTCTGGTGGTTTTCCTGAGCTTTAGGTGTAAGGTTTGCAAATGTTTCCTTTGGCCTTGGGCGTCGCATGGTTACTTATTTACTGTTTTGAGCAGCCGTGGATCTCTGTAATAGTCTCCATCTGTCACACAACAATAAAAAAGAAGCCTTTCGGACAAGTGTGATAGCTCTCCACCTGGCTGCTTTGGTTACCCCAGGTTACATAAAACCTTCATTTTCGCATTTCAGCATTTTACTTGGCTCTAATTGAGAGATACCATGTCAATTAAAACACTGGAGTTATCTTTTTGTAATAAAAGTGTTTTTGTGGTTTTGCTCATCTTGTAAAAACACAGGGCTTGACAGTCCAAGTTTAAAACAACCCAATTATTATGTAGTCCAAGTAGTTTAAAAAACTTGGAATTTGGAAATTTTATACCCTGTTGAAAACGTCAAGGCTCTGGGGTGTTTAAATTGCCAATACCTTTAAAGGAAACTTGTATCTAGTTCTTTACAAATGCAGTTTTCTTTGAAAAGGAACTTTTAAAGCCTTTTACTTTGTATCATTTGGAGAGTTTGAATGGCCAGCAGGGGGCAGCAGATTGTCATTATTATTTAAAGGCGATTTGCCAGAAAAGTGAGTTTTAAAATCGAATTGCAAGATTTGAGTTATTTTATCTTATTTGGCTTTTTTTTTTGGTTTTTTTTGTTTTCATTTTAGACAGAATCTTACTATCTAGCCCAGGCTGGCCTTAAACTATGATCCACCCGCCTCAAGCCCCCATATGCTGGAATTACAGGCATGCACCACCTTGCCTGGCAAATTCTATCAATGCTAATAGCATATCAATATAGGGGGATATGGAGAAGGATTTGTATGTTGTTCTTGGGACAGCATCATAAGCACCTTTCCTATATTTACCATCCATAGCTCATGTTCCAAGGTTCTGATCTGTGTCTTTTACGTCTTGCCTTTTCTTTCCTATGCAGTTTCCATATTGTTGTAGCCACAGGTACTCTTACAGTACTCCTCCAGTGACTTCTCTGTAACAGTAACTCCTCCAGTGACTTCTCTGTAACAGTAACTCCTCCAGTGACTTCTCTGTAACAGTAACTCCTCCAGTGACTTCTCTGTAACAGTAACTCCTCCAGTGACTTCTCTGTAACAGTAGCTCCTCCAGTGACTTCTCTGTAACAGTAACTCCTCCAGTGACTTCTCTGTAACAGTAACGAGAACAAATTGCCCAGTAAAAGGTGCCTGTTAGACATACTCTCTTCTGTGTGCTCTTGTAGAATGATGTCATCTTTCTCCCTTTGTTCTGCCCGTCCACATGTTAGGGTATCTTCCCAGTCATTGTTTCTTTTCTAATTCCACTGCCTTAAACATACCATTCCCATTAATTCTTTATAGTTTTTTTATTTGAGTTCTTATACTAAATATCGCCTTGGTTGTCAGGGACCATAAATATATTGGATCAGATTAATACTCTGTAATAGTATTTTTTTTATTCATCTGGGTTTAAGGGCAGTGAAAGGCTTAATTAAAAAGACTACTCCAAGGCTGGATGTGGTAGTTCCTGACTTTGATCTCAGCACTTGGAAAGCAAAGACAGAGGCAGGCAGACCTCTGAGTTTGAGGCCAATCTGGTCTATGTAGTGTGTATTAAGCAAGCCAAGCTTGTATAGTAAAAACAAAAACAAACAAACAAACAAAGCTACTGTAAGTCGAGGACAGCAGCACACATCTGTAACCTCAGTAATTGGGAAGCTGAAGGAGAAATTATGAGTTTTACGTGCAGCCGGGATTTCGTAGAGACTTCAAGGCCAGCTCATACCTATGAAGATCCTATTTCAGAAAGAAAGTTCAGTTATGAAAGTACAAGATGGTAGGGTATTTGGAGGGCTAGAAAAGGACAAAGGAAAACAAAGGACACGATTCCCATTCATCATTTAACTGTTAACATTTAGTATTCTAATTCTGGACTGCTGAGTTTGTATTCATCCTCTTTGAAATGTATTATGCTATTGTAATGTTTGATTCTCTAACTAGTATATTTTTAAACACTTACGCATTAGTACAACATATAGCTACACTGTGATAGTTCCAAACCCATAGAATGAGACGTTTTGAACAAATGGTTGCGGTGTTCCTTTGTTAGGTTTTTATCAGTACAAGGAATCAGTCTGAAATGTGAGTGCTTGTTGGCTCTTGATCCTGATGAATTGATCTCTGAGAATCCTGCAGGCTCAAGTCTTATTGTCAGTGTGTACCTTCCATCATTCCCCGCACTTCCCCCTGCAATGGCAAAACAGAGAGTGACCAATCAAAAGCAAGCCAGCCATAGTTTTAGGCATTTAAAGTAGATCCATCCTAAATTTCTCGTATAGTTGACACCCCCCACTCCCCGACTACACCCACATCACTGATTTGTAGCATGTACTGGTTTATTATAAGAAACTTTTAAAAGAGTTGTGCTTAAGAGCTCAGGGTAGTTTAGAATAAAAAAAAATGATGAAATACTGGCTGCTCAAGGTTATTTTAATACTCCAGCTCTTGTGCCAAGTCATTTACAAATATGAGTTTGTCAAATCCCCACAGTAGTTTTGGAGGTGGGAAATAGTTTCATTTTGTATAGGATGTGTTTTAAGATGCACACCTTCGTGTCTGTGAAACCTGATCCAGGAGGCATACATAGATTCATAAATGAACCTTGAGTGTTCATTAAACAACAGCAAAGAACTTTATTATTTTTTTATTGGATATTTTCTTTACTTACATTTTAAATGTTATCCCCTTTCCCAATTTCTCCTCTGGAATCCCCCTATCCCTTCCTCCCTCCTCCTGCCTCTATGAGAGTGTTCTCCTACCCACCCACCAACTTCCTCCCATCTCCCTGCCCTGGCATTCCCCTACATGAGGTCATTGAGCCTTCACAGGGCCAAGGGCCCCTCCTCTCATTGATGACCGATAAGGCCATCCTCTGCTACATATGCAGCTGGAGCCATGGGTTCTTCCATGTATACTCTTTGGATGGTAGTTTAGTTCCTGGGAGCTCTGGGAGGGTCTGGTTGGTTGATATTGTTGTTCTTCCTGTGGGGTTTCAAACCCCTTCAGCTTCTTCAGTCCTTTCTCTAACTTGGAGACCCCGTTCTCAGTTCAATGGTTATCTTCGAGCACCTGTCTCTGTATTTGCCAGGCTCTGGCAGAGCCTCTCAGGAGACAGCTATTTATTTATTTATTAGTTTGGAGTCCTCTATGAACAGGTTACAGAGGCAGATGCCATTAGAGTCCATATGGTACTAGTATATTGACTTTCTTTAGTGTTTATTGAAGCACAGTATGCAAGTCCAAACCCAAGCAGGGTGGTTTTATTATGTGGGAGGAGATGGAATGGTCCCTGAGTGACTAACCAACAATGTCCAAAATCAAAGTGTTGTTCTACAATGAATTCTCTTGGGCATGCTCTGAGCCCAGTGCTGGGGTTACTCAACAAGCCATATAATAAAAACTGAAAAATGCTGACATGTTCCTTGATTTGCTTCTTACCAAGCTATAGTAGTCATGCTCCATGTGCCTCTGTATGTCTCTGCTCAGTCTAGTACCTGGCAGGTGGAGCTCTTCCAAACTGGGAAAGCATTTTTTTCAGACAAGGAAAGACTCCTCATCTTTCTTTTCAAGTTGAGTTAGAGCATGATGAAGTAAGTGAAAAGCCAGGCCAAGTAGAATTTTATTTTATTTCTCTGTGATTGATTGATCAGCATCTACAGAGCATCGAGACAAGAGACAGCACTAAATGGTATATATGCTATTGCTTCAGTTATGGGTGTTTTTATGACCCTTCTTTGTCTCCCGAATAATTTCTTTTCGAGTAGCTAGAATTATGGGAGTTAACGATCTCTTTAATGTTGAACATAACTTTCATTATAGGACGTATTAGCTCAAAAGGAACAGTTTTGGACAGTGTGGCAACCTTTTTTTTTGTCTTGGAATCTGGGAACCCCTCAATGTGTGGATAAGTGGCCACAGGATAGTCTCATGAATTACACAAGGAAGGAAATAGAATAAGGGGGGGGGTGGGAAGAGACACAAAGCCATAAACCCTAAACATTTGTTGCAAACACAATGTTGCAACAGTAAATTAAGAGATGAAAAGTAATGTAATTTTTAAGAGACCACTTGGAATTAGTATAATGGTGATATAATTTTGCTTATGTGTTTAACAAGCAGATTTTGATTGTTAAACCATAATTTTTTCTCCCCAAGTTCCATCCCAAGTGAGTGCACTTTAATTAAATGTCCTCAGAAGTCCTTCCCTCCTCCCCTGTCCAGTTTTATAGGAGAAACGATGCTTTTTCTTAAGCCAAGTTAGAACGATAATGCTTCTGTCCTCACACATGATCTCTGCATTCTGTGCTTCCCTGCTCTGTTGGTTCTGCTGTAAAGCGAAGTGGACTCTTTGTCCGTTGGAGAAAAGTTCTCTGTAATGGGAACCTCCACGTCTACATTGTTTTGTGCATGTATGCATGAGGCGCATGCGTGCATGACATATGCACATAGGTGCGTAGGATGAGCATGGCCTATATGTATGGAGGGCAGAAATGGCACTGAGAGTCTAACTTTCTCATTCTCTGACTTGATCCTTTGAGGTAGGGTCTCATGCCGAGTCCTGTTGCAGTGTGTGGGGCCATGCCTAGTATTGGGGGTGGGGTGGTGGCAACTGTGATCTAAACTCCTGTCCTCATACTTGCTCAGCAACCACTCTCAACCACAGAGCCATCTCTTCAGCCCTCCCAAAACAGGCTTTTCAGATTAACTTTTAATGACAAGAGTTTAGTCGAACACATTTATTTTTGAGAGTTAAATCTCAGAATCTTGTAATCAAAACTGGAAAAGATTCATAGACATCAAAAGTTGAATGTCTGGGGAGTCCCAGTTAGGACTGCTTCAGGTTTTTTATTCAGAAGTTTATAAACTTTCTGCCCGGCTGGGATTAGGATGTTAATTCAAAACATCAAAAATTTTCTTATCCTCTTATCCATCATCTTTGAAATTTATGTTATTTATTAAAGTGTGGCTATTTTCCACATTCCTTCTCCCTCTTTCTTATTACTAGACCTCCCCAGCTGTGTAACTCTCTCTACAAGGTTGTCACTGGCCTCATTACTGTTGTATGGACCATTCTGCTCTTTCCTGATGGGCTATTATTGGAGATTTCTGGATGCTTCTTTTTTAAATAAAACTTTTAAAATAGAGTATTTGTCTTTGAAAAAGCAATAGATTGATAATTGTAAGCTTTTAAGTGATAGAGTGGATTACAATCATAAAAAATAAGTCTTGAAGATTTTTTTGAGTTTTGTTTCTCCCCATAAATTACTCATCATATAAAATGCTCTGATTCATGAATAGCATGTGTGTTGGCTGGCTTTATGTCAACTTGATACAAACAAGAGTCATTTTGAAAGAGGAAACCTCAATTGAGGAAATGCCCCCACCAGACTGGTCTGTTGGGCAAGCCTGGGGTGCATTTTTCTTGATTGAAGATTGATGTGGGAGGGGCCAGCTCACTGTAGATGGTGCTACCCCTGGGCCGGTGGTCCTGGATGTTCCAAGAAAGTAGACCGAACAATCTATGAGGAACAAGCCAACCAACAACTCTCCTCCATGGCTTCTGCCTCAGTTCCTGCCTTGGATCCTCTCAGTGATGGACTATAATGTGGAAGTGTAAGCAAAATAAACCCTTTCCTCCCCAAGTTGCTTTTGGTCATCGCGTTTTATCACAGCAATAGAAATCCTAACTAAAACAGTAAGGAATTTGAATTCTTAAAATGTGTTTTGTTCCTCAAAACATCTAGTTTTGTTTTTTTTTTTTTCTTTTTACCACATCCCTGCCAGCTATCTTGACAAAACTAGAACACTTCCTGCCTGTTTTATAGTCTAGGGGCATTGTGCAGGTTCATCCATGGGTGATCACAGATGAGCACACCAGGAGGGAGAGATGGCTTTCTCTGAATTCTCTCCTGGGATTATCTTCCTAGGGTAAAGGGTGGGCACAGACTGAAAGAGTGGATTGCCTTGCTTACCCACGTCCTTGCAGGCGAGCCACTTTTAGAATGCTACTGATGAGTCCGTCTGCTTCTGTGACAATCAGATATAAAATTTTATGGAGCTGTAATAGATTTGGAAAGTGCGAGTGTCCACGTCCGTATTTTTCCTTTCTTGAATGCAGAAAGCTGAGGAGTTCTAAACGAAATGTGTAATTATCATCTGGCTGGCTTTTGACAGCTTGAACACAGTAGCAGAACCTACTGGAGAGATACATGAGGCCTTTTCGTGAAAATTTTTCTCCTTGCAACTCTCTCATTCTCTTTCACTCTGCTGAAGTACATGTAAATATGGAGTGAGAAGTTGGTTATTCAGTATCTAGACGATAATAGTACATCCAAAATTTAATTAACTTCTGTATTTTATATGTTATTTGCATTAAAACATTTGTTTTTGTTTTGTTGAAAACATAATTAGTGTGTAATTGACCCGGTTGGAAAATTGATAGGGCTCTTAGGTAGGTATCTTTATTATTAAGTTTTGAAGTGACTTTAGGAGCCACCCCTGGCTAAAATTCTTTAATTGTTAAGACACATTCCTTTACAATGATGTTGAATTTCATGTACAAAACATTTATGCTATTCCCCAAGAATTCCACGGATTAGACTCTCATAGGTGCTGATTTTGCTCTTTAGGCAATGAACCGTTCCCTGGCAAATGTAATTCTCGGAGGCTATGGTACAACTTCAACAGCTGGTGGAAAACCCATGGAAATTTCCGGCACACATACAGAAATCAACCTGGACAATGCAGTCGAGATGATCCGGGAAGCTAACAGCATTGTTATTACTCCAGGTAAAAATGAATAAATAAATAAATAGATTAATTAATTAATAAAAGCAAGATCTAGAAAAACCTAACAATCTATCATTGATTATATCGATAGGAAAAAGATACATTGTAACCTCCTCATTAAAGGTTTTGTTAGTTCTTTGAGAATTTCATACAGGTTTGGATCAGATTCATCACCAGTCCTTCCACGAGCCATCTCTTCTCTCTTCACCTACCTTTCTCTTTTCTTCTTAACTCATCAAGAGCATTTGTGCCACCCAAGTATTGGTGGACATGTGGTCTGACTTGGACTCGCATAGGCTTTGTGTATGCCGTGACAACCACTGTGAATTTGTATGAGTAGCAGCCCTGCTGTGCCCAGAGATAAAGTTTTCTTGTAGTCATCTACCACTTCTGATTCCTACTGATTCCTACTGCTTCTTCTGCAATGATCCCTGGGCCTTGGGAGGAGTGACTGCAGTAAATATGTTTCACCTAATGGGGTGTCCTGTAGCTTCTTATTCTCTGCACCTCAGGCAGTCGTGAGTCTCTCTGTTAATGACGGTGCAGGTAGAAGCTTCATAGATGAAGGCTGAGAGATACGAGATCTATGGGAATAAAAGTAAGTCTTTAGAAGTCAGTTTAATACTATGTCCCATTAGCAGCTAATATTAGTAGGTTTTCCTCTAGGGCTAGGGCCTGTTTAGCCCTAGGGACCTCCTTATTTTTGAAAACACAGTGGAGACAGTGGCCATGGAGTGGTCACTGAGAATACTAGGTACTCTCAGATCAATATTTCAGAATAGCATAAATATTCTATCAATTGATGTAGATTCCAGACATCGTTTTGAGCTTCTGTATACATGCTAAGCTACTGTTGAGTCTCGTTTATTGCTTTTCTTTTCTTTTCTTTTTTTTTTTTTTCCGGAGCTGGGGACTGAACCCAGGGCCTTGCGCTTCCTAGGCAAGTGCTCTACCACTGAGCTAAATCCCCAACTCCGCTTCGTTTATTGCTAATTTTAAGGTATGTAAAATTAAATTAAGGGTAGCATATGGAAGTGTCTGACTCATTCAATAGGCCCAGTAAGTGTTGTTCTCTTTTCAAAAATATTTAGTTCATCAAGAATCTCTGAGGTTTTCTGAAGTGGTTTCCATAGGTTGCAGAGTGAAGTTTCTGTGACAAGGGGTGAGGACTACAGTCACGTGAGTGTAAGGACAGAGGTCTAGATGGTTGTTAGGAATTATGCAGGCTTAATGCATGGTTTCTGATCATGTTAGATAGTATGACTTAGGAGAGAAAGCTCATCTTGTAATTATAGTTTTGGCTGATTAAAGTGGTGGACTGTAAAGAACTTGTCACGGGAGTCCCAATATGTCCTGATTGTCCTTAATTTTGTCTCTAACAGCCAGAATAGTACAGACCAAGTCATTTAATACCTCTTGGTCACAGTTCCTAATGTGTGTGACTGAGTTCGATTTTTCATGTTTGTCACAGAATGTCAGATTAAGATTTTAACTCTGTTTTGCCATTCTGGGAGTTTTCCATGAAGAAAGACTACTGACTTGACATGTGGACAATTTACTGGCTGAGAATGTAGTCCAATAAAAATAACAAATGTTAGGCAAATTTGATATTTTAATACGCACCTCAATATAGGCAGTGTTACTCTTTAAGACATTTGAACAGTGGATTTTGGTTGTTACGGAGCTGAGACTACTGGTGCCAGTCAGTGTGAGGAAACACACTGTAATGTCTGGGCCATACCTGCAGAATGAATTGTCCTAGCCAAAAGGCAAGGGTGTGGCTTATTGAGAGGCTATGCCTGTGTGCAAAGTATGAGGATTGACGGGATGTGGTATCTTTCCTTCATGAACTGCCTATCCTAGTTTAGGAGTCAGAGAGATAAATACTGCCACATGTATTCTGATAGTCCCAAACTGAACTGTATAGACACATTTTCTTTTTCCTAAAGTGGAGCCTAAGAAGGGTTGAAGGGAAGTTAGGAATCGTTTTGAGCCTTCGAGGATGGATGGTGTTGTGGGTAGGAGAAGGCAGAAATGCTAGCTAGAGCAAAAGTTGGCATTTGACAAGAAGAACCAGAAGAGTATTAATGGTTGTAAGTCAGCATACAGGTTCTATGGACACTGTCTTAGAGTTAAGGGAGAAGGGAGTGGACGGACATTCTAGGTCATACCTCTACAAACCTTAAGTGGAGAGGACCATTTATTTATTTATTTAAATATGGCAGAAGAGTTGGGGGAGAAGGGTTTTCAGTTCTTATTCTTTGAAGATATTAGGTTTGAACAGTGATCATGCTATACTGGAGATCAGCTCTAGGTCAAACCAGGAGGACTCAGCACAGCTGTTCCCACCCTGGGGTGAGCTAAGATTTAAGGAGAGGCAGTGGACAAATGGAAAGCCTCAGGGGAAGATGTGGCTAGTGACAAAGGAGAAAAACCATTCAGGGTACCAGAGGAAGAATAGAACAAAGCCAGGAGCAATCCGCACAGGACTACAATGGCATCCAAGACATATCCACATCTGAAAAGCCCATGGGCGTGGGCATGGACCAGTGTGGGCACATGGTGCGTAGCAGGGACATTTTGCAGCCTGAGACTTACTGAGAGTTT
Source organism: Rattus rattus (assembly GCF_011064425.1). Taxonomy (NCBI): domain Eukaryota; kingdom Metazoa; phylum Chordata; class Mammalia; order Rodentia; family Muridae; genus Rattus; species Rattus rattus. The sequence continues at coordinate 177,439,061 of NC_046156.1, forward strand.
AAGGAGGGCGTCATTAGGCTTTGAGTTTCAAAGTATCCAGACTATAAATCATGTAGTCTGGTTAACTGCCTATGCTGTCACAGAAACATGGTTCGATCCAGAGGGAGGTTATAATCAGTGAGATGTCCCAGATAAAACCACATTCTTTTGTGTTCTTTCTGTTCCCTCACAGGATATGGGCTCTGTGCGGCTAAAGCTCAGTACCCCATTGCTGATTTGGTGAAGATGCTTACCGAACAAGGCAAGAAAGTCAGGTCAGTGCACTGTGTGTAAACATGTGGTTGCGATGAGAAGGGCGCAGTGGGGTCTTTAAAAAGTGACAGGTAAGACAAGTGACCCCAGGGGAAGAGACCAAGCTGTCACGGAGCCTCCAAACTCTCAGCGCTGCTCTCGCTGCCGCTTGCCTTTTGAGTGCTGAATGTTCTTGGGAGGGGGTTAAGCTGAGGGGTGGAGGACCGTGCACACCTAGATCATTCCCCATGGGTCTCAAGGAGCACAAACACAGGGCTCTCAGAGGAAGAGCTCAATGGCCTTTGCGGTGCTGAGCTTTCTCTCTGAGTCCCCGCTAAGGGACTTTGTTTCTTGGCATCTAGGAAAGACAATGAGCTTTTGAGGTCTTCCCTCCTAGGAACGCTGCTGTCCATTTTCCGGGTTCATTAGCAGTTGTGTTGACTTGGTAGCATAAATAAGAGGCTCAAGATACTTCATTGAATGGAGTTGGTTCATTTGGATGTTAACGTATGTGCACCAGATTGTTAATGTCTGTTACCAATAGTTCCTTTTGAATGTCAACCGTATGCTTTTGTCTTGGGGGCAGACGAGAAAGTGGACCTAAACCCAACCAGACCTAGAACTTGTCAGAGTGTCTGTGCTAAACTGGATGTAGAATCAGTCTTGGTTTTGAATGTCCTATCCATTCATGATTCTAAGAGGCATAGGTGATGAGAGCAGAAATTACTTACCCAGTCTAGGGTCAGCTGAATTTTACTTCTTTCCCCCTTACCATTGCTCCATCCCTGCCCACAATCTATGCTGTGTGCTTTTCAGTACACAAAGTGTCAAGATGCCACTTTATGGAAGAAGGGACCAACATTGTTTCGATGTGGAGGATTTTCTTATTGGGTGGTGATATTAAAATAAGAGATAAGAAAAGTCATTGACTTTAGTTTTTCATCCAAGTATTAGAAAATGACTCTTTCTTTTGTTATTTATTCTTCTTTCCTATCAGTTATCTGGTTGCTCTTTCTTTCTTAGCCAGAGTCTTCCATTTCAAAGCACTTGCAAGCCTACAAGTGAAAAGGATGTGTTAAAGTATGGTTTTCCTAAAAAGGAAATGACTTTCTTTATTCAATCCACATGTGGAAAAGTCCAAGATATTAGTAACGCCTCCCATCACCCTGTGAGTGTTTAGGGGCCGAGTGGCAATTGTAATAAAACAGAGCATGGAAGATGGCCTTTATGTTTTGGTTATCCTCAGTGAAAGAGGCCTGGATGTGGCATACCTCTCTTGTTACTCACTGTTCAGCAGAGGTTAACAGGACAGCTTAGAAAATCAGTTCCGCATTAGAAGAGTGGGTGCGGAATGAAGACTCATTATCTAAGGGCCAAGGAGGTAGCCCAGTAGGCAGAGTGCTTGCTGCACAAGTGTGGGTCTGAGGTGGATTTTCCGCACCGATGTAAAAAGGCAGGCATGGTGGTATGTTCTTGTAAGCCTACTGCTGAGGAAATAGAGACTAATGGATCCTGAGAGCTCACTGGCTAGTGAGCACAGCCTAATTGGCAAGCCCCATTACAGGAAGGTGGGCAGTTTCTTGACTTTAGGCCTATGTGCAAACAGAAACCCACAGAGACACACAGAAAGTCACACATACATAGAGACATATGCACATAGACACATGCACACAGACACACACAGAGAAACAGAGACACAGATAGACACACACACATATAGAGACAGACACAGAGACACACACACAAACACAAATGGAAAAATCATCATATATGTATTTCTGCATAGGAGGAATAATTAAGTTCATAAGACATTTAATTATACATCCATAAGGCAATACATCCAGCTATAAATTATAGATTGTTGAAGTGTTTTTGTGAACATCATAGAAACTTTTTATATTTGTAAAAGCACCCCATGGTTTTGCATAATTGTTGAAAATACTTGTTAAAAATAACCATTAAATTTGTTTATAACTCATAATGTAGAGTCAGAATAAAATTATTACTTAGTCTGATCTCACTAGTTGTGAGTTATAGATATTGGCTTATGTTTATCTGCCTTTCACTTTCAAGATGGACTTACATGTGATATATATAATCTATATCATGCTTTTCACTATTATGCCGTTGGATTTTCGGCCAGCATAGGCTCTGTGACCTGGCGTTTTGGATTTTTCAGTTGAATGAAATGGAAAGGAACTGTTCTTTTAAACATGATGACAGCTGTCTGTCTGACTTTCCCAGTTTAGTTTCTGTGTGGATTTTCTTTAATAAGGAAGTCAGGTAAACTCTGATTTTGCTTTATGTGTGCATCATCATCTTTTTATAGGGAAAATGAAGATTTTTACTGACCAAGTACAGACACACACACACAAACACACACACACACACACACACACACACACACACACACGTTATAGGTTTTTTTTTTTATATAGAGTCACATGTCTGAACAAGAGGTAGCTACGCGGTTACCTCGTATTTTAATGAAATAAGTCTGTATTTACAGTTTGTGGCAATTTCCCCTTTCATCACTCTGTGGCTCCCACAGTGTTCATTGAGTGCAGCTGCTGGGCCCCTGGTTAGGAGGTCTTCGTGCCTCAGGACCCCAGCATGCCTCTCGTCCAGATGTAGTGACATATTCACACACTTCCCCCGTGGAAACGTGCCAATGTGGACATACGATTGTCATCAATTAGTCACGCCCGAGTGGTGCCAAGAGAAATCGCATCTGTCATACAGTCTGTCTGGCTTTCATGGCCCATGATTGACTTAGAGACACTACTGTTTTCCTTCGCTTTGGCCACAGTCATAACATGCTCTCAAAGGCTTGAGGTTATAGTGAAGCACACAGCATTTCATGACAAGAACTCATTTTGGGTCGCCAATGTCATGAAAATTTAGTGCTTAAGATATTGTTTGATTGTTAGTTGTTTAGTCAGTCAGCTCACAAAACTTATGCTGGTTTTTGAACGTTTTAGAGATAAAAACCTTAGCGTATAATAGCACAGATATTTCTTTCCTCTTTCCTTCCCAAACTTTGGGTTGGTTATGGGTCGGTCTTTTCAATATAAATCAGGAATACCATCTCTAAGCAGTAAATGTTAGAAAGTTGTATTATTTTCCTTATTTGTAATTAATAACTACTTGATTTTCTTTCTCTAAAGGGTTATCACTTGCATTGTTGCAGAAGTCCTTTTGATTTTGTGGAAACACTTTCTGACTTCTTTGATCGACTAATTGATATTATGTGTTACTTTTAAATTTGATTTAATTTAATTTTATTTGTATAGGTATTTGCCTGCATATGTATATTTAAGCACTAGATACACGTCTGGTGCCTGTGAAAGTCAGAAGAGGGCGTCAGTTATTCTTGGAGTGGAATTATAGATGGTTGAAAATCTAACCTGGTCCTCTGGAAAAGCAGCAACTGCTCTTAAGTGCTAAGCCCTCTTCTCAGTGTTTCTTTTCTTTTTTCATTTTCTTTCTTACATTTAGGTTACTATTCAGCTGTATGTATTAATAGCTTGTCAATAGCATTTTATTTGTTGGTTATTAATAATGCAAAGTTATAAAAGCCCAGTTCCCCAGTCTCATAGTTATAAAGGAAAAAAAACTATATATAAAAGAGTGAATTCCATTTAATGTGTCACTGTAAGGTGAATAGAGCCAGGAGAGGAACATTTTCAATTATCTGTACAAATAGCATAAACTTTGTAGGCTTAAAAAAAGTTGTGTGTGTGTGTGTGTGTGTGTGTGTGTGTGTGTGTGTAAACTACTTCATTTAACACATCAACTTGCCTGTGATATTTGTAGCTTAATAATGTTTTACAGTCTTCTTATGTTGTGTGGCTATGGTTTAAAGTGTTGTTTTTCCCCCTAAGTAATCAGTTCCTCAGCATACTTTAAGATGAACTATTTTGAATCTCTAGATTCAAATAGGGAGAGTTCAGGTTTCTATGAGTCATGTTTAGGGCATGGAAAGAGCTACCACATGCAGATTTGTGATGTTATAAAAGGAATGCAAAGTGGGCCAGGTCTAGTAGAGAATTTGAATAGTGATCAACATTATCTGGCAGTCTAATGATAGTTTTACAGCAAGAATTTAAATAGTGATCAACATTATCTGGCAGTCTGATGATAGTTTTATAGCACTCTTTTCTTAAGGATATGACTATTCATATTGATGATCAATCACTGAACAAATAATTGCGTAGTTTTTTGCTCCAGGCACTATTCTAGGTCCTGGGGATAGATCAGTGAGTAAAATATCCAAATTCTTAGTGCTTACCTTAGTGACTGTTCTACTGATGTGAAGAAACACTGTGAGCAAGCCAACTCTTATAAAAGTAAGTGTTTAATTGGGGGAGCTGCTTGTAGTTTCAGAGCCCGTGATCATAATTGCAGGAAGCGGACAGACGTGGTAGTGGAGCAGTAGCATCCTGATCCAAGCACCTGCCTATCCTGATCTGATAGGCAGCAGGCTCAGAGAGAGAGAGAGGAAGGTAGGGAGAGGGGGGAAGACAGACAGAGAGAGAGAAAGGGAGAGAGAGACAGAGAGAGACAGACAGACAGAGAGAGAGACAGAGAGAGACAGACAGACAGACAGAGAGAGACAGAGAGAGAGACAGAGAGAGAGAGAGGGAAAGAGACAGAGAGAGAGAGAGAGAGAGAGACAGAGAGAGAGAGACAGAGAGAGAGACAGAGAGAGAGAGACAGAGAGAGAGAGAGAGAGAGAGAGAGACAGAGAGAGAGAGAGAGAGAGAGAGAGAGAGAGAGAGACAGAGAGAGAGACGGAGACAGAGAGAGACAGAGAGACAGAGAGCAGAGAGAGAGAGAGAGAGAGAGAGAGAGAGATTGAGATTGAGCTTGGGCTTGGTATGGGCTTTTGAAAACATCAAAGCCCACCCCTAGTGATATACCTTCCCCAAGAAGACCACACCTACTCCAGCAAGGCCGCACCTCCTAATTCTTCCCAAATAGTTCCACTACTGGCAGCCTGAGCTTTCAAACATATGAGCCTATGGGAACTATTCTCATTCAAATGGTACAGGGTACAGGGCTTACATTCACTTGAGAGGTTAGGTACTAGGATTTTAGGATTTAATTCTGAATTGGGGGACATTTCTTCTTTCCCTTTTCCCATAAATTTATTTATTTATTCACTTTACATCCCGATTGAAGCCTCACCTCCTCCCAGTACCTCTCCTGTCCCCCCCTCCCCTTCTCCTCTGAGAAGGGGGATGCCTGTGGCAAATTCAGATGCTAACTGAAAAGAGGAAGAGGAGTAACAGCATGAGTTAGCTAGTGCTCTGCTAGCTTGCCCTTGGCTGACTTGCCGGCTCGAAAAGCATGGTGGGAGGAGGGTGAGATCGAGGTTGCTTGTGCAGTTGTGCAAATCACTAAACCTTTGGTGGCAGAGAGGAGAAGCAAAGCAAGAACATGCACTCACTCATGAAGATTTGAACCCTTTGTATAGGATTGTCAGCAGTCCCCCGGATGAAGAGTGTCATTGAGGGGAGAGAGATGGCTCAGTGTTTAAGAGCCCCGCCTGCTCGCTCTTCCAGAGGACCTGGGCTCAATTCCCAGCACCCAGATGGCAGTTTGTGATTGTCTGTAACTCCAAAGTCCAACACCCTCACAGAGACATGAATGCAGGCAAAACACCAATGCACATTAAAAAAAAAGTCAGTGATGGGTTTTGATAGTCTCAGCTTTCTCTCAAGATCATTTGGGGCTTGACTATTGTATTACTCAGGGTTCTCTAGAGTCACAGAGCGTATGGGTGGTCTCTATGTAGTAAGGGAATTTGTTATGATGACTTACAGTATATATAGTCCAACTCCCCAACAGTGATCAGCTGTGAGTGGCAAGTCCAAGGCTCTAGTAGTTGCTCAGACCCACAAGATAAGCAGGCAAAGAAGAGCGAATCTTCCTTCTTCCAATGTCCCTATGTAGGTCTCCAGCAGAAGGTGCATTTCAGATTAAAGGTGTGTGCCATTATGCCGGTATCTGGGAATTTGTCCCAGATGATCTTGAACTCAGAGATCTTGCCTTAGTCTCCTGGGATTCATAGCCACTATGTCTCAAGATCTCCATGCCACGATCCAGGTCAGAAACTCGTATCTCCCAGCCTCAAGATCTGGATCACAGGGGAGCCCTCCAATCCTGGATTGTAGTTTATTCCAGATTATTATCAAGTTGACAACCAGGAATAGCCATTACAACTATCTTCTACCCTCTCCAGATTGGCAAGCCAAGGTTGTCTGTGCAAACAACTAGAATTTTAGGCACTTTGTAATGTCTTTTCTAGGACTCATTCTTTAGAATCTTCATGCCACCCCACTCCACCCCCAAGCATGCTGTCAGTGTGAGGAATACTTTTGTCAGATGAAGTAAATGTTTCTGACCATCAGGGTGATTTTTTAACTTCTGGTTCAAGATTAGTTCTAATAAACTCAGTTTACTATAACTCTTCAATGAGATCCATGTGGACAGAACAGTGCAAATAAATATCATCTTCCTATTTCATCTTCAAATTCCTCTGTATCTTGTTTATAATTTTCATTTTATGGTGCTCGTTAGCTGTTGTATCCCAAGAGCATCCAACAGGATTATTATCCAGGCAAATAGATGAAATCGTGTATAATTTTAACTAAATGTCTATGATATGCCAGAATATAATATTGTAGAACATTAGTCAGAAATTAAGTTTAGTTTTCATTCCAATGTGGCCACTCATGGTCTTGTTAATTATTTTTTATTAATTACTTTGGAAAAGAAAGAGTGTAGTCATGAGGTTCCCATTCTAGGCTAGATATCTGGGTTCAGCTCAGTTATAGGAAGGCTAGGCTGGATCACACGTATTGTTGGAATGGGAAATACAGAGGTTCTGTAGAGGGATGTGTTGACATTCAGCTTGGTTTCCTGCACCTGATCCACCTGGAGGACTTGTTATATCTTTGTGTACCTGATGTTGTGTGCTACATGGGCCAGAGGGAAAACATGGCTGTAGACTGTCAAGCATTTCTTCAATTTTACTGGAAGAACAGGGTCCATTATTCTATGTTAGAAAAAGTATGGGACCCTTTCATAAGCTCTTTGACTTGCATACCATTTTTTTTTTCCTAAGCAAGGAAAGAATACGAATGGCCACCAGATAGCAGTCAGAGTAGTAGTTCAACTCTTAATTGACTTCACACGAAGAAAGGGAGGTGTAAAGCATAATCCGAATGCAGGAAAGCCACAGGAAGTTGAATGAAGTGCTTCTTTTCATTTAGAATCATACGAGTGACTTTGTCTAACTTCTTATAGTGCTCAGCATTTTAGACAGTGCGGTATCTGTGTTTCACTTATGAAACTTTGCCAGAGAGGGTGACCGCATGATGTTTCTTGGTGATTGATTTTTATGGACAGCAGCTGTCTAGCCATGAAGATTTATATCTCCTCATTAACATGATTCTCTTCTGATGAAAAAGACTAGTCCCACCCAGCTTGTCTTGGAAGTGATCAAAGATGATTTGGATAGCATTCACTATGCTGACCTCATATTTTAGAAGGTTTTTTTATTTCAAAACAATTTGCTAAAATTACAACTAAAAAACTCCCTTTGTGTTTTTAAGGAACTTATGACTGTCAGTAAAAAATTTTATCAAAAAGTAATTGATAGACCGAAAGACCTTCTCTTTTCAGACTGCTATATTTTCTACAGGAGAAATGTGTAACTAAATGTAAAACTACTGACTCTAGTAACAAACTCTTGTATTGTTTATAGGGACCGGACCCTCTTCAGAATGGATTATTGTCACATGCAAATCTAGAATACAGAGGTCCCTGAAGGACCCTTTATTGCATTTATAGTAAGATTTCCAACACATTCTGGGACAGAACACCATGTATACATAACTGCTCTAACTCCAAATAACCGTTTCCTCTCCTAGGATGGCTTTAAGGTCATAGGAAGATCTTTAAAGTCTAGTATACTATTAAGGGGTGATATTCCTCTAACTTGGATTTAGAGTCTCTGGTATATAGACATCACTTTTATTTCCTCAGATGATGGGATGAGATGAGAGCTGGACCCCAAGCTGTGCAAATATGCAGAGCGTTTCTTTCTTTGTTCAAACTATCCTTAGATGTAGGCCTGGAAGTTTCTAGCTCTATATAGTCTAGTCTTCCAAGCTGACTGATTTAATCTGGCTTCTCTGGGCTTCTGACTGAATTGCTCTGCTTGGCCTCATACTAACATTGGCAATGCATTCTAGTCTTTCAGCTCCTTCTCATTCTATGGTTCGTTCTGTCCTCACCTGTGCCTAGCTCATTCTCTCTGTAACCTGTCTCTGTAAAACTGTTCTGGTAAAACTGCCACACACATACACCACTCCTCTCTCTTCCTGTGCTGCTCTTAAGTAGCTTCTCTTTCTTGTCCTTGTGGAAATACATAGAATACACTTGTCCAGGTATATTCTATCTGACTCATTCTTCTATTTGATAGATAGATAGATAGATAGATAGATAGATAGATATCAAATCTTTGATTCATCACTTTGCCCCTCAATTAGATATCACTTTCAAATATGGCTTCTTCTGTCTACAAACTAACCTTACCTTCACTGTTAGGGATTAAAGGTGGGTACTAAGGATGTGTCTGTGTCCCAGCCAGATCCTACTGTAATCTAGAGACTGTCTTCATTCCAGCTGGATCACATAGACCTAAAAGGTCTTTGGATGTGATTCCTTGCCACAGAAGCCATGTCGCTGGGTTAAAATTTCTCTACACTGTTAGAAGAGTGATTTTAAATCTAGCCCTGACCTGGATTAGAGTCCTAATAGGTAGCAAGTCTGTTTATAGTGTGCTTTTCATAAGACATTGTTCTCTTGATGGATGATCTAATGCCTGGATGGCCAGTCTGTGATGTTCATTATAGGTTGGTCCCCTTGTGCCTCTTGACTCATATATACCTAGTAAATTTCAATCATGGTGACCGGTCCCTAGGAGAGGCCTGCAGTGGAGAGGGTGTGTTGGTCACGTTAGATAAAAGAGGAAGCCTAACAAATTGTGTGATTCATGGAAACAGTTTATTATAAATCCCAGATAGAAGAGGAGTGAGGATTAAGCCAAATTGGGAATATTAGAAGAGAAACCATCACATTCAGCCTAGCAGCTGAGGTGACAAAGAGATAGATACCTAGACGCCCAGATCTTCGCTAAGGTTCAAAGCAGTACCTGAGCAATTTCTCTGTGAGGAGCTCTAGTTCATGAGTTCAGAGAGAGTGGGTAGGAATCTATGGCTACAGCGGTGAGATTGCATAGCCCAGTTGTGTAGGGATGGATCTGTATCAGCCTCAGGGAGCAGGAGACAGAAAGCTGGAAAATGTCAAGGACTAAGCTGTACTTCTTGAATGTGCTAGTGCTGTCTTCTAAATGGATGCCCAGGCAACATAAAATTACAAGTATTTGCAACAGTTTCTATCTATCTATCTATCTATCTATCTATCTATCTATCTATCTATCTATCTATCTATCTATCTATCTATCATCTGTCTATCCATTCTTCTGTCATATACATCCTGACCATAATTCCCTTCCCCCGACTTCTTTCAGTTCCTCTCCACTCCCTAAGATCCACTCCTTCTCCATCTCCCTTCAGAAAAGAGCAGGCCTCCCAGGGATATCAACTAATCATAACATGCAAGTTAGAGTAAAACTACACATATACCCTCATATAAAGGCTGGATGAGGCCACCTACTAGAAGTCATGACAACAGTTTTAATGATTTAGAAATATTTATGGTTTTAAAACAGAAGTAGATTTCTAGCAATCCTCTTTTTACTTTTCTCTTTGTCTTTTTCCTAATTTACCAGTCTCCAAAATACTTAAGAAAACTGTGTGGATTTGGGAAGGCAGAATTCAAAGATACGGTCAATATGCATTGCTTTTCTTATACAGTTTACTTTTAAAATGAAAAATCACAGTAAAGGAAGGGATGTTAACCCTTCAATGGTACTAAATATGGAAGTGATTTTGTACACAGACTAAAAAAGACTTAAAGCCAAATAGTTGAAGGTTATAGAGTACGTCTTTAAAAACCATCCAGGGAGCATTTCGATGTTTGAAGCTTGAGCCTCTACAAGCTGGGAAAATGCTAGAAGCTTCAAGCAGGGCCCACTGCACTGAGTCTCTTTGTCTACAGCGTTCGATTCAACAAACCGTTCTCCATGATTCACAGCTGACCTAGACAGACATTTCCATAATGTCAACAGGAAAATAGGATTTATTTGGATGGTTGTGGTCAGACCCACGTGGGGGAATATTTTATTATCTTTAATAGCCCCACATGCCCAAGAGCAGCTGCTACAGTGAACTCTGGTTGGGAGGTACTGTTTTCAAAGTCTGTCATCCTGGGCATCGATGCCGTCGTGACTCCTTTAAAACATATGGCACTGAAAACCTGGTGCGAGGTTGGAAAATGCTGCAAGAGTGGAGCTTATGTCATCGCGGATTGTCAAAGCATCTTTAAGGAAGTGATAGTTTCGAACTGCTCCCTTCCCAGACTTTATCCAGTTACTTGATATTCACGATCAGCTCCATGCACATTCTCACCCGTTTTTATTTTTTCTTGGCTAAAGAGGCCCAGAAGATTGGGCTGTTTGATTAGAGCGCATTGTTCCACTTTCCCCCGCAAAGGGCTGGAGCCTATTTTTAATTGGTAACGGAGGGCCAAGCTTCTTTGTTACATAAGCTTCCATCAAAGACGATGATTTTCACAGTTGAAAGACAAAAATGACAGAAAGCGCTGGAAGATACTTATAGAGATTGCACTAACATCGGTGCTGATGTTTGCGTGTCTGTCAAATAGATCAACAACACTGTTTTGCCTACTGGTATCTGTTGAATGGTTAACTGTAGCCTTTTGAAATTTGACTATCAGCATAAACATGCGTGTGAATAATAGCTATCACCAGGTTTGCACTGAGTCTGATGTGCAATGTTCATAATTATTGGATTTAATCTATATTGATGGTATCATTTCTCTAGGGTTTTTTTTTTTTCTTTTGATTCAGGTACAAAGAACTTCCTGCTTTGAGGGGACTATCTCAGTATACACTATGTTAGCACTTCAAGGTAAAAATTAGGAAACTTAGAATGTTGCTTAAAAAAAAAAAACCAACAACCTAACATTGTTGTAGGGTAAAAATGTGTGTTGTTTTGAAATATGTGAACACTAAGAAATATACACTTAATCGATGAGTGTAATGAACATCCCTATTACCAAGGTATATTTGAGCAGAATACGGTAATACTCTGTTACTGTCTTAGCCAGTATTCCATTCTGTTACGAGATGCCATGACCACAGCAACTCTTATAAAAGAAAGCTTTGAGTTGGGGCTTACTTACACTTTCAGAGGTTTAGTCTGTCTAACTAGACATGGCGAGAATCCTGGCGGCACACAGGCAGATGTGCTGCTGAAAGAGTAATTGAAAAGTCTATATCTGAATCCGCAGGCAGCAGGAGGTAAGAGAGACACTGGGCCTGGCCTGGGCTTTTGAAACCTGAGTCCACATTGAGTGACACACTTCCTCCAACAAGGCCACACCTCCTAATCCCTCCCAAGTAATGTCACTCCCTAATGACCAAGCATTCAAATATGGGATTCTGTGGAGAGGCCGCTCATGTCCAAACCATTACAGTTACTAAGGCCTCCATTTGGTGCTGATATAAAGCACTTTGCAGGCAAAATAATTTGTTAATTCTCCTGTTTAGATCCCCACAACCCTTCATAGAGGTTTTTCTCCCAGCCCCATTATCCACATGAGGTAACTGAGGGGTGTTTAAGTCAATTGTCCAAATGCTTGTGCAATGAGAACTAACTGCTACCTGAACCTTAAATTCTTCCTTCAGAAAGAGACTTAGGATTTTTTTTAACCAGTGTGTTTTCGTGGGATTTGCCATCTAAACCCTTCTGCTTTTAAGTGAGGGCTGAGGTAGAGCACAGGGATTGTGGCCACTGACCAGCAAGGCCTGGCTCCTATGCTCAAGGAGCTGCTGCTGGGAGGAACGCCATGATGCCCATATGCATCCTACATCCATGGTGTAGGAGGAGGTGATGAAGAAAGTCCGGGGTGCGTGATTCCATGTTAGCAGTTATTTTCCTTTTGCAGAGCCCTGTTGTGGTCAGGGATCGCTGACTCAGCTTTTAAAGTATGCGCATAATAGAGGATCATTTTACTGCTCCAAAGGGAAGAACCAAAAGGCTGGTAGTCTTTCTGCGTTAGAGTCTGGATATTCCTCATGTGATGATGGATCATTGATGAGCTTTGGCCAGTCAGTTCGTGGAAATTGCTGGTTATGGCCAACCTTTGTCTAATACAATTAATGTTAATATGTACTTTGGAGATTAGCCAGCCACAAGGGCCAGAATTGTTTTAAACTCATGTTGACTCATCAGCATGCATATATATTTGTACAAGTTTGAGTGTGCTCTGTTATTTCTCTCAAAACATTGGCATTCTCTTTTAATAATCTCACATGTAGTTTGCTCCAAACACAGAGCCCCAAAGCTCAGGGTAATAAATTATTATGCAAACAGATATATAAAATGATCCTTCCTTTGGGATAGTCATTGTAGCATGATGGTTAGGTTGGTGATTATTTACCCGTCACAACTAGCCAAACAGAAACATTGTCTTTCTGCAGTCTGTAGCTAATCTAGATGTTAGAGCAAGAGCTAATATATTCCAAGAGTCTCGATTTATTTTTAACTTGGTCCAAGACATCACTATTAAAGCATAAAGATGGTAGACAGAGAAATTTAAAGATAACAAAGGCAGTATTAAAAACAAAAAGCAAATTAAAATTAAATAAAAAATTGGAACCAAAAAGGCACACGACACAGCATTGGATTCTAAAAGAAAAACATGGAGTGTGCATTGGGCTGTCAGCTAAAATGTTACTCTGGCGGACTAATTTATACATTCTCTCTCCGTGTTCTGATCCCAATAGCCTTAGATGCTATCTTGTAATTATCCTAGGGTTTTTTTGTGTTGGTTCAAGGTAAACATTTAGGTCCTGTGGGAGTCGTGTGCATATTCCTGCAGTATGCACAGAGGCCAGAAGAGGGCACTCTTGGAGCTAGCGTTAGAGGTGGCTGTGAACAACCTTGGCAGTTAGGAGCTGTGCCTCCAATCCTTGGGAAGAGCAGCAAGTGCTCTTAACTGCAGAGCCATCGCTCTAGACTCCTTCCCCTCTTTTGGATTGAGTGGGACTATATAGAGGCTCGGATAATCATTTCGATAGGATTTTAATTTGGTCAGATATACATGTGACAAGGGTTGCATAAGGGGGTGTTATTAAATATCCTTCACTATAAATAGGGGTTCCTGCAAGATTTAAAAAAATGTATATATTTGGCTGGGAAAATAGTAAGTCCATATAGGCACAAGTCTCTCCCCCAATGTTTTAATTTGTTGAGAATTTCATACAATATTCCCCTTCTTCAACATTCTCTCCCACTTGTCTACCCATCTAAGTTCATGTTCCTTCTTTTTTTCTTCAAAAGCAAGCAAGCAAACAAACAAACAGCAACAACAAAAATTACCAAAGAACCTTGCAGGGCTCGGTCTGTGTTGTGATGCCTGCCCTGGAGTGTGGTTGAGAGACTCGATGCCACTTCATTAAGGAAAACTGACTTTCCCTCTCCAAAGAGCTAGGGTTGGGATTCTGTACCTACTTCCCCTCCTCTGTGCTGGGATGATTTTTTTCTGGCGTGAACATGTACTGTGTGCTGCCATAGTCTCTGAGTTTGTATGTGTTTGTCTGTTGTCCACAACCTGTCCTGTTGCGTCTGAAGAATGCTGTTTCCTTGAAGCCATCTGCTACCTCCGACCCTTACACTCTTTCGTTCCCCTCTTCCACATATATGCCTGGGCCTTGACGGGAGGGTTGTGATATAGACGTCCCATTTGTCTCTCCTCTGTGCTGTTGAGCTGTGGGTCTCTGTAAAATGTAAAACGTGGGTCTCTTTTTCTACTGCAAAAGGGAGCGTCCGTGATGAGGGATGATCTATGCGCTTAAGGGTAACTCACTGCCATTTTAACATTGCGATTAGAAATACCTGTGTAAAAGGAATATTGTTTCTACGCAGGCAGCCTTCGCAGCAAATGTTTGTGCTGGAATTCCTGACTCTGAGCTGGTGAGAAGCTCAGGCCAAACTGTGGAATGGAGGGCTGCTTTCCCTTCTCAGGGCCTTGTCCCTGTCTTTCTACCCTCCCTCAAATGGCATTTCTTCTCCAAATTCATTCATTCACTTTCTGTGAACCCTTCCTATGTGGCAGGCATGGTGCCTGGTACTGAGAGCTAAACATGGTGGCCAAGGAATAGGATATTCAAAGGACAGTGCGTGTGTCTGGTCAGAAGAGACGGATCAAGGCTCCAGCTTCTTGCTTTAGCTATAGAACTCTGGGTGCTGTGTACTCTGTCTTTAAATGCTCCAGTGTGTCCTATCACTTTTCCTTTGTGATGTTTAGCATCAATCCCTGAAAAATTGTGAATCTTTAACACCCTGTGTATCGTATTTTTTTCTCCACCTTTTACAACAGGGACTACAGTTGAACATTAAGGCAACATTTGTTGGAATGATGTTAACTTTTAAATTGGGAACAATTCCAGTCCAACTTACTGTTTTAAGAGATTAGGACTTATCAGAAAGCATCATGAGCAAATATAATGCCTTTTAAATGCAAGGAGGGAGTATTATTTAATTAATACTATTGAAAGTTCGTGGCACCTAAGACATATATGGAAGAGTAAAGTTCCAAAGTTACGGTGTTATTTTTACGAGGGCAGTTATGGTTTCTAAGTCCTAAGGCATTGGACTTTCCAGCCTCAGCACTTGTAGAATGGCCATATATCTCTCCGAATTCCCCTTCTGCTTGCAGAAATCAGATATAGCTAGGAGAAAGCAGAGGTGCCAAGAACAAGGAGTGCAGATTCGGAGGGGACACTGGGACCTCTGTACACTTGGCCTATCAAGTAAGGCCAGCTGTTCATTTGTCTCCTGTCCAGGTTTGGAATCCACCCAGTTGCGGGCCGAATGCCTGGTCAGCTTAATGTGCTCCTGGCCGAGGCGGGAGTGCCCTATGATATTGTGCTAGAAATGGATGAGATCAACAGTGATTTCCCAGGTAAGCAGTGGGGTGATGGTGCGCTTTAACTACCCTTTAAATGTTGTGCATGAGGTGGTACTCTATTTGGAATACGATGGGATTAGCAAAGACTTCCAAGTTTGATAAAGAGTGATGTGAAGACAGTAACTACGAGTTCACCATGAAATAAGTGGAGGGCATCATTTAGGGCCGCAGCAGCTCTGTCAGAAGCGCAGTTAGATTTTATTCTGTGAGTGCTGAATGGTTCTGAGAACCCCAGGACACAGTGCATAGGTCAGTCTGAAACCTGGGCAGATCTGGCCTTTGAATCTAGATCTCCGCTCTCAGTAGCTCATAGCTTTGAACTGCATGTTTGCCACAGTGTCCTCATTTACAGAACTGCTTCTGTGGATGAGTTCTTGGTGTCTGAAACTTTACTGTTTTTCCCTTGTACCAAGTTATGATCAGTGAAGTAGCTCGTGTCCTTTTTCGGTTTCTCGCCCTCCCTCCTCCCTTCTCTTCCTCCCTACCTCCCTTTCTCCCTCCCCCTTCATTTATAAGTACTAGGACTTCATAAGATAAGGCACTGTACTTTATAGCTGTCATTGTGTAGATGTGGAATGGTAATGACGTTTGGCCCAAGATCATGTTTGTTAAAATTAGACCCGTTCCCTCTGGCAAGTATCCACTGTAAACTTAAAAAGAAAACACTGTTTATTAGGGGGGAAGGGAAAAAAGCAACAACGAGATTGTGTGTATGTCTAGATGCACATGGCATTTTTGGCAACATGCTTAGGTCACTTAAATTATAGTCCTTAAAGAGGGAATTTAGGCCATTTTAATTTTACGCTCCTTTTTAAATTTAACTGTTGTTAAATTATGTGTAAAACCAGCCAGTTCCAGGAATTATGGACACAGCTTTAATACAGTACAGACTTTTAGACATTGTTTTCTGACATCAGATTGCATCTTAATTGGTCATTTCGAGAGTTGAAAATGGATTCAGATCTTATAAAATCATGTGAAGAGCAAGATAATTTGGGGACAATAAAAGAATTATAAAGTCAGATTAGGTAGATCCACTGGGAAGATAAGCATCACAGAGCAGGCTTGAGTCAGGACGGTAAAGCCCTGTGCAGGTCCCCCTGCTGGTTTCTAGTTCTCTGACATTTTCTGGTAAAGCCGTATGTAGTACCCGGCACAAGTTAGCCTCTTAGAAGAATTTGGTTTTATTATTGTTAAAATATCGCTGTAATTTGCCTAAAAAGAAGTGCGAACGACCCATTGTGTTTTTTATTCTCTGCCCCTCCCCTCTGTTTTCCAATACAGATACCGATCTGGTTCTTGTCATTGGCGCTAATGACACCGTGAATTCAGCAGCTCAGGAAGACCCCAACTCTATTATTGCAGGCATGCCAGTCCTCGAGGTCTGGAAGTCCAAACAGGTACAATTTTAGACTTACCATTCCTTCTCACAGTCCCCTGAAATACATACACGTAGAACTTTCTTTGGTCACTCAACAAGATTTGGCGATGCCTTTTAGGAGGCTCAGGAGTACAAGCATAGCGTAAGGGGCAGGTCCCCGTGTCCGGCTTCCTTCTGTTCCCAGGACACCATAGAACCTGAGTGACCGCCGCCGCCTTGTGAGTAGAACCAGATGAAATTATGTGGCTGGATTAAGAAAATCTGTAACCACAGCTGAGTAAAGGGCTGTGAGCAACTGGAATGTGTCTGGCCACGTTCCAGATTCAGTCCATCGAAGCAGATGGCTTCCCTCTGGGACAGTGACTCAGTATCATTGCCTTCATATACCAAGGCGAGCACATTTTTTTCCAATTTATTTTTTATGGGGTATTTGTATGCTGTTATGGACTGTCTAACGGAGAGGTGATTTGAAAATCCAAACAATAACATGGCCCGAGAAGGGAAGCTTCGCTCATGCATATGTCTCCTTCGAGCAGCTAGCTGTGCTAGGTTTTAGAGAATTCAAAGGCTTCTAAATAGTCCTCTGATCCAGAAGGTTTCTTTACTGCTCCTGGCCATACACACTATAAGAATCATGGCAGTGTTGGGGCTGGAGGGATGGTTCATGGTTAAGCAGCGATCAGTTCCCAGCACCCACACTGGGAGGATCAGCACCACCTGTAACTTCAGCAGCCTAGATTTCCAACATCTTCCAGCTCCAAAATATGCGTGTGCACATACGGCCCCCACCCACAAATAAAATAAAATATAGCTTTAAAAGGATTATAGTAACATAGGGAGCATTCCCCACTAATTTTGTTTCTTTTATTGTAAATACACGAGTTTAAGATGTACTGTTTGAGTTGAGCGAAACGTCCTTGTGCATGTATGTAAGGCCGTTATCGTACCCGTGGTCAATATTTGAAAGTCTTCACAGTTGCATTGCTGTACTGAGGTCATACAAGGCACAAACACATTTCCAAAGCTTTCATTTTCGAATATATCATATGTTCTAGAAGACCATATGGAGGCTTTCGATTTCTTAAGAACCAACCTGACATTTGCAGGTTGACATTTGCAAATGTCTATCTGTGTTACTACACTGTTTCTAGGGCAATGAACCCCATCCTTGTCCTTGGTCCAAACGTCTTGTTACTTTTTAACTCCCTTCTTGAAAGAAGCTACTTTGTTTTTGACATGCCTTTGTCCTAGAACTTTCTGATTTAGTTTACTCTGAAGTGATAGGCAAGAATCCTACCATTTCCGGACTCCGTTGTATTTTGCAAGTGGAAGCTCATGCATCAAGTGTGTTTTCTTTAGCTCATTCACAGAAAGCAGATGGGCTCACAGTGTTACCTTTCCAATGAGAAAATGTTATTCACAGACTGTAGAAGAAAGCGCAAGGATGAAAAGCCACCGCAATCTTATCACTCAAAGATAAACTTTTAACACAAACTTCCCTCCAGCAGGCATAAGAGTATGATTAAAAATGGTCATTAATATAATGTAAACATACATTTAAAAATACTCCACGTGTATTTTAAAATCTCTCTATTGAATAATTAATAGTGGGTCAGGCCGTGTTCACACTCAAGGAAGAAATCCTGTGTGGTCTTGCAGAGCTGGGTTCTCTGGGCAATGTCCTGTAGATTTCACCATGCTGGAATGAAGTAGTTTGACTCTTGCCACCATTAATCCACGATGGGTGTCAGAGGAGGTATACATGTTTTACTTGGTCTAAGTATTGACTAATACTCACATGTATTGAGGTGTCACCTGTACCTTGTAACTGTGCATTTATAATTTTATGTATTAAATAAATAAAGGAAAGTCATAAAGTAATATAGGAATTAAAACAACAACAAAACCAGAAAAAGGCAACGCTTTGAGCCTACCCAGTCCTGTTGAGTATAATTTCTTCCATCTTTGGTTCTTAGGTCATTGTCATGAAGAGGTCCCTCGGTGTTGGCTACGCTGCAGTGGACAATCCAATCTTCTACAAACCTAACACAGCCATGCTTCTGGGGGACGCCAAGAAGACATGTGACGCTCTGCAGGCCAAAGTTCGAGAATCCTATCAAAAGTGAATATTGACAATCAAGCCAGTGCCTTTGGTTGCAGGAACAGAGAATGAGACATTTATAGATGAGCAAAGCTCTCAAGGCCCGAAAGAAGCTTCAGAAAACAATGGAGATTTTCAAGATCAGCAACCCTTGATTCTCAAAAAGCATCGGGAGTTCTTATCATCTACTTGTTTATCATTGCCATTGCCAAAAAGCAGAGTATTTTGTCAGCAGTGAGAGAGCGGCCTCACTGTAGATGCAATCCCATTGGATTTTGCAACCCCCTTTCGGGAGCTAGAAATGAGCTCAGAAGTTGAATATTCAAGATTTCAGGATATGCTTTGGTCTGAAGAATATTACGCAGTTTGATCATCACAGGCACATGCATTTAGTGTTTTATTTTTCCACCAAATGTGACAAATTTTGAAACTTTGATCAACTCCTGACCTGTTCTCTTGCATTTTAGCCATAGTCTGAATTGATCATGCCAATTCCATGTCAGGTTATTAGCCTTCACTCTAGACTCTAGATTCCAAAGATCTATTTTCTCACTTCTATTTTAATATGTAGAAGATCTAGATAGTTTAAGTAATAACTTCAAAGGAATAAGTTGTATTTTTAAAAGTCCCATTGCCAATTGGTCTCTTTAATTTCAATCAATTAAGTGTTCTTGAATGGTCTGTATTAAGTGCTCTTAAATGGAATGCAACCATTTGAGTAATAAATGAGTTCATCATGTTCTCAAAGTGATGTAGACTTGACTCTGACGACAAAGAGCTAAAATTAACACTGGAGGAAGACCTACTACTTTGTAATAGGTAGAGTTAACCTCTCATCATTGTTTAGAAGATGCAATTGCTTTTCAAAGCCATTGTGGTTTGTGAGGTCATATATAATTGGATGATACTCAAAAGTTGTAACAGTATTTTTAGCCATATCTTCAAGGAACAGTCAAAAAGGGACATCTTTCATAGAAGTTTAGATTTTCTTTGTGAGTTTACCTTTATATCAAAAGCTCTTAAGTAGAGAGGAATGTGGAACATTATTAGGATTCTGTCTTTCTGGGCACTCAGTTTGGTACCAAGTCTCCCAAAGCAATTATTAAACCATATAAGGCTTGGGGCTAGGGCTTAATTGGTGAGGGCTTGCCTTGTGTGAGGTCCTGAGTCCAATCCTCAGTACTGAAAAGCAAAACAAACAGAAAAGCCTATACATTGCTGTCTCTAAATCTGAAGACTACCAGTTAAAATTTGCCCATCTTTACCAAATTTATATTGCACAATATCTGTTAGGTATATAAGCAAGTTCAGTTTGCTGCGCTTGAGAAAAAGGATGGGTGAGGAAGGGAAGGAGGGGGCAGAGGGAGAGGGAGGAAGGAGGGGAGAAGGGGACAAAGGGGGAGGAGGGAGAAGAGGAGGGAAAAGGAAGGGGGAAGATGTTAGAGCAGCAAAGATTTCTCTTAAATGTCTAAGAAATAAATGCAATTTACTAATGGATCTGCCATCACTAGTAACTTCAAGTTTATCATAAAAGTTCTATTAGAAGAAATCAAACAATATCTTTATTCATATCCCTTTCTTCCTTTTAAAGCAACTGTATGCGTTTCTAGAAAGTAGCAAGTTGAATTTTAAAAGTAGTTCCAAAATCCAATTTAAATCTAAATAACTGAGAGGAATTTTGCTTCTTTTCCCAGATGCCTTTCGGTGGTATCTAGAGACACTTTTGGTTATCAGAACTGGCGGATCCTATTGGCATCCAATGGATAAAAGTCAAGGGATGCTGGTAAATGATCATTCTAAGTGCACAGGACCAGTCCCCACACCGTGTAGTACACAGTATGATCTACTCCCCAAATATCAATAGTGCCAAGGTTGAGGAACCTTGGTCTTCTCGACTCTGATGTCTTTCTTGATGGTTTAAATACTAATTACAATATCTAGAGCATGGCACTATATGAAAAAAAAAAAAGGGCATTTGCCAAACTGAAGGCTGAAGCTTGAGTTTTCCCAAAGCCAGGGCAAATGAGGAACTGTAATTTGCAGTGATTGGTTGGTGTTCACCATTTTACAAGGGTTAGTGAAGCTCTGCCTTCCCCAGGGGGCTGTTAGAGGCAGAAGAAAGGGCTCTGCGCATGTGCATAACTCCTTGAGAGTTCATGGGAACGGGAGAAGTGCAAAGACTCGTGGTCCCCACACCTGGAGCTGCCTCTGTGTTGTTACTGGCTGTTGACGTCCAGAAGGGAGGGGTGAAGGCACTAGGCCTGGTTTGCTTTGGGCAAAGCCCCTTTAGTTGTAGACAGGGAAAAGGGAGGCATAGTTATGGGCGTCAACCCTGAAGGCAGTGTCTGGCATTCATCCTAAAGACAAGCCCTGGGCCCTAAGACTGGGCTCTGTTCTTAGCTGGCCTTCTGGAGCCTTCCAATAGGAAAACACAAGTAGCAGCAAAACAGGATCAGGCTGCACACCTATGCCTAGAGTAGCAGCAATTAGGAGACTGTACAGTAGGATCGCAAGTTCCAGGCCATTCTGGGAGACATAGAAGCTAGTCTCAGAAAGTGAACAAACGAATAGTCACACTCAGACTGTTTACTTTTATTATTTACAGTAAGAGTAAGTCTATCTATCTATCTATCTATCTATCTATCTATCTATCTATCTATCTGCCAATCCTTAGCCATCCAGTTCTTGATCTAATTGGTTTTGTTTAACTGTACTGCACAAGATAGATAAAAGATTTATTTTAAAAAAAATTTCAAGTATATAATTCCTTAGGTTATTCCTCCAGAAGAAGTAGTGGCTCGTGCCTCCAGTGTTAGCACTGGGGCAGCAGAGGCAAGAGGATCAAGGGCTGAAGGCTAGACTCAGCCATAGAGCAAGTTTGAAATGAGCCCAGACTACATAAGTTCTATCTCAAAACCCAAACCAAGGCAGCTCCCCAATAAGAACAAAAGTTCTTCAAAAAGTTGGATGAACTTGGGCCATTATTTGTGGCAAAATCTAAAACCCACAAAAAAAATTTTTTATTAAAAAAAAAAACCCAACAAAACCCCCAAAACAACCGACCTGAGACTTTTATAAAAATCTCATTTAATTTTTTTATTCCTGACAAGTCATACAACTGTCAGGTATGATTCATCCATATTTTCTTTGATATATTTTTATATTCAACTCCCTTAGATCTGTTTTGTGAACTTTTTTAAAAAAGATTTATTTATTTATTTATTATGTATGAGTACACTATAGCTGTCTTCAGACACACCAGAAGAGGGCATCGGATCCCATTATGGATGGTTGTGAGCCACCATGTGGTTGCTGGGAATTGAACTCAGGACCTCTGGAAGAGCAGTCAGAGCTCTAAACTGCTGAGCCATCTCTCCAGCCCTGTTTTGTGAACTTTAAATACTTAGGAATGAATACTTCTATAAAAACACCAAAGTTACTTGGCTCAATAGTGAGGCCAGAAAGTTGGAACAATTTGCCCTAGCATCTAGTAGCTTGTAAGCACAAAGCCTTAGGCAGGTGGAGTCCAAATGGAAGGGAGGAAGCTAGCAAAAGGGGAGAAGTCAGGTTGATACTTTTATAAAATCAAGTCTTGAGTAAATGAACCTAAGTTTAGGAGACTTGATGCACTTCCCAGAACAGCAGCATTCTATTCCTTAGAGTGGACTCAATTAGCTTCACTAGGTATCTGCCCTGACGGGGCTCAATAGCCCTTTAGATCGAACCTTTGGAAGATAAATCACATCCAAGCCCAGTGATGTGTGTGTGTGTGTGTGTGTGTGTGTGTGTGTGTGTGTGTGTGTGTATGTGTGTGTGTCTGTGTGTCTGTGTACACGTGTACATATAATATATTGATCATTGTGTCTTACAATCTGATTTGCTCTTCAAATGTCTTATTGGCCATGTTTAATTTTTCTCTTACCTGTTTTCATTTGGGAGTTTGGTTTTTAAATTACTCACCTAAGTAAAGATTGCATAAGCCTTTACACACACACACACACACACACATACACACACACACACACACACACACACACACACACATTTATAAGCTACATATAGTTCTTCCTCATCATTCTATAGACATCTTCTAGGGATTGAAACAGGGCAGGTACCTCTGGTTCCTTCATGCAGCAGGTGTCAGCGCTTCGCCAAGCCAGGGAGTATCAGTAAGTATTGATTATTTGATGGTGACTAGAAAATGAGTCCTAACTTTTCTTATTCCACCCATCATGACCTTACATTTTATATCCCAGTGTCTTCTCTCATTCAACACAAATATGGAATATATTATGCATCAGTTAGCTTTAGGGGTTTGTTTAGTTTCTTTGATCCCAGAACTTTATTCTGTAATTAATAACTCATAACTCATATGCTCATCTAACTTAGAGGCAAATTTTGTAGTCCCCCATGGCATAAGCCGTATGAACCAAAGCACTCGAAAGTTGGAAAGCCGGAGAGCTCTTTAGTATAGCTGAGAAGGGTAGTTCTATGAATACCTAGTTTCTAGCTCTTGCAAGCTTTGAGCTCTTTGCCAGGAAATACTGGGTTAGAATATAAGACGTGGCCAGAAACACACGTATCCCCTCCACACACAGCAAGCCCAACCGTAGGCCTCCATTCCAGCAGTGGCAGCTTGCACAATCTAGATGATCATTAGATTCTCAAAAGAGGAGTCAGCTAATCGACAAAGAAAACAAAACTTACCCAAGCAAAGCTTTTAGAACTATTGGATCAACACAGCAGAAAAAGAAAAAAAGAAAAAAAAGGCCTCAAGTGAATGTCAAAGCACTCAAAATTCTTGTTCTTAAACTTTATTTTTTAGAAATCCTGTCTTGAGCCAAAGATCCATTTTTCCTCCCTCACGATTTAAACCAGTTTAGATATTTATACTGGCAACATAGTAATGTATGGGACAGGAATTGAAATAGCTAATACGAGGAGCTTTTAAATATAAATTTAAATATAAGGTTGTTTTGGTGGTTTGAATGTGCCTAGCACATGGGAAGTGGTGCTGTGAGTAGGCATGGCCTTGTTGGAGGAAGTGTGTTACTGCGTAGTTGGACTTTGAGGTCTTATGCTTAAGTTCTACCCAGAGAGGAAGAGACTCAGGGTAGAAGACAGTCCTCTCCTGGCTGCTTTTGGATCAAGATGTAGAACTCTCGGCTCCTCCAGCACCATTCTGCCTGCATGCTGCCATGATGATAATGGCCTGAACCTCTGAAACCGTAAGCCAGTCCTAATTGAATGCTTGCCTCTGTAAGAGTTGCCTTGGTCATGGTGTCTCTCCACAGCAATGAAAATCCAACGAAGAGAGTAGTTGATGATTGTTATGACAGAGGTGGAAAAATAAGCACAGTGTGATAGTCAGAGCCTTTTAGAAGAACAGAGCTGGTAGAATGAATGTATATTTGAAATGGGTTTTACATCTCTCAGGCTGGGGAGTGCAAAATGGCTGTCTACATGTTAGAGAGGCTGAAATCTTGACGGCTGTTCAGTCCGTGAATCTGGGTGATTCAGGGGTTCCAATCTGTTGTTGAAGGCCTAGAGGATTTCCTGGAAAGCCACAGGCCCTCAGCGCAAATGAAAGGCCGGAGAAGCCAAGGGTGGTGGTGGCAGATTAGCATGTTTTCTACATAACGAATCACTCCTGGCCAGTGTTTCACATCTGGAGTGTTAGTTACCTCTTGATAAAGTAAGTATGAAAATACTTGTATCTAAGTTTATATAAATATAATTGTGTGTATCTAAGATCATGCAAGTAGGAAAAAAGGTTATCTTAGTTAGCTTTAACTGTAGCATGACACAGTGCTAAGTCATCTGAGAGGAAAACTTCACTTGAGGAATTGTCTAGATCAGACTGGCCTGTGCGCATGGCTGTGTGAGGTTGTCTTGATTATTAATTGATGGTGGAGGGATGGCCCACTCTAGGGGGTGGCGTCTGCAGGCAGGTGTACTGGGTTATAGAAGAACAGTAGCTAATTGGGAGCCTGTGAGCCAGCCAGCCAGCCAGCCAGCCAGCCAGCCAGCCAGCCAGCCAGCCAGCCAGCCAGCCAGCCAGCCAGCTCCTTCATTGCTGCTGCCTCTGGGTTCCTACCTTTTTGCCCCAAATTCTCTCAATAATGGACAGTGACCTAGAACTATAAGCCAAAGAAACCCTTTCTTCCCCTAAGCTACTTTTGGTCAGAGTGTTTTATCTCAGCACCAGAAAGGAAACCAAAACAGAAGGATAATTAAATTTATGTTTGTTTCACTCTCACTTCTGTTCAGGATCCATTTTCTTTAGGTCTTTTTGATTCTGGATAAACAGACTCCACTTCTTCTCATCAGGTAGATAGCAGCGAGAGTAACTGCTGGTTAATGGCTACTTTATACTGGCTGGCATATTTCCCACCTTTTGGGTTTAAGTGCATCCTATCTTGAAAAATGGCCACGGGACTTCAATCTAGATCAGGCTGATAATAAAGTCCATTTACATGATGACTTCTGCTAAGCAGAAACAAATCAAAGAAAGGATGGGATTCGTGAAAAGGAAGAACCATTTAAACTAAATAACGGAACTATTTAAAAATATATTCTAAACTCCAGTTATAATTCCAGCTAAAGATATCATCTACCCTCAATGTGATGGGAAAACATTAATTTCCAGAGTGCCTACTGTTTTTTGGTCACTTGTGGAAGGTTATTGGTAATAGAGTCATTATTTGACTCTCATCCATTATTTGGTCAAGAAGATACTACTACTATAGGAGAAAATAGTAGTATTTAAGAATGTAGTGGTACATGCTTTTAATCCCAGTGCTTGAGAAGCAGAAGCAGGGGAATATCTGAGTTCAAGGCCAGCCTGGCCTAAGAAGTGAGTTCTGGGACTGCCAGGGTTATGTACATACTGAGACCC
The DNA here is from genome assembly GCF_011064425.1 of Rattus rattus. NCBI lineage: Eukaryota > Metazoa > Chordata > Mammalia > Rodentia > Muridae > Rattus > Rattus rattus. Next base: position 177,464,864 of record NC_046156.1, read on the forward strand.
TGTCTCAAGAAAAAAACAAAAAGCAAAGCCCAAACCAAACTTTAATAAAATATAGAAAACCTTTTTTTTTTATTGTTTTGAACTTTTAGTGTGTCAATGTGCATGTGCACGTGTGCATGTGTGCATGTGTGGGTGCATGTGTGTGTGTGTGTGTGTGTGTGTGTGTGTGTGTGTGTGTAGTTTATGACAACTTACAGGAGGTGTTTCTCTTCATAGACTTGAATGCAAGATGTCAGTTTTGGCAGCTTGTACCTTCATTCACTGATTCACCACACCTCCCCTAGCTGCTACCATTTTGCCTCCTACACAAGAACCTCGAGAACACTTCATCTTTAAGAGCAGAACATCCACCCTCTGGGTTTCATGCTGTGCGGTCCTCCCTATGTTGGCTTGGCTTGCCCTGTTCAGTTTCCTGCATCATCTATTCCAATCCAACTTTGTGCTGAAGATGTTTTTCCCCCTCACAGTCTACAGACTCAGATGTGCCAAGAAAATGGCTTTATTCTCATACAACTGAACTTACATCCTCTTTTGAGTCATGAATTTTCCCTAAAGCTAGAAATTCAACTTTACGTAAAGGTCTTTCCTTGTCCATGTCTTTCTTTTGAGGACACATTGAAAGCAAGTGACCGTTAGGGTAGATGATCTGAGTCCAGTTTGAGATGTATTTTGCCCCTTTGCATTCTCTGACTTCTTCCCTCTATTCTTTGGTTTAAATAAAGGAGTTTTATCCTGGTGAAATCAGTTTGGATTGAGGTGGCAGAGGACATGATACACTCAATAGTCTGAAAACAATTCCTTTTACTTCCATTTATAGTTAGGGTGAAAATTTTAATGGCCTTCACGTAAGACCATTACTAGTGCTATTCACACAAGGAAAATACTAGACACCCTGTTCAAATGATTTGGCGTGAAGGTCATCCAAATGTTTTAAGCAAAGACATTTTAAGGAAGATCTATTTAATTCATCTGGTGAGAGGATGGAATTGCTTCAGAAATTTGTATTTTAGGAAATTTAGTGAGACATCGAACTGGCTTGGGAAGGGTTTTTCCTTTGTCCTACGAGGATTAAAAAGTGCCTTATCATCTAATTTCAAGTCATTTATCAGCAACACTTTGGTATTACATCTACAGCCAAATTTTGAGAAGAATCATTAATTTGTAGTTGGAGCACACAGGAAACAAAGACAGAAAGGTCAAACTGCCACTCTACTGATAATTCTTCTTGTTTTAAGAACACAAGTTAGCATTTCTAGGTCGTCCAACTTTTTCATACTGATGTAATACTCATGAAATAGTTTTTAAAAGCAATTTCTCTGTGTGTTACTAATTGCAATTTTCACTGGAGAAGCTAGAGCGAAGTATACCACAAACTTTCTATAATTACTCTGTGGCAGATAGAACGGCAAAAATCGCGTCTTTCCCTTAAATTATCAATGCATGGTAATTCCTATAAGTGTCATGGCTCCAATATTATACATACGCCTTTTGCTCTCCTGCATTAATATCATCCCCCCACTCCAGAAAAGAAATGGAATAAGATGAGACAAAGATAAACATGTTTAAAGCTATCATAATCTAATCTTTTCATACCATGCTGCTCAATGACATTAGAACAGGATTAGAACAGGCTGCAAGGAGGATACAGGGACATAGCACGACAGGTATTCTGCTTGGAAATGAGCAGTAGGATGAGGGGCCTTGTCACTGAATCCAGGTTGGGAGTGAGGTGGCTGGCTGTAGATAAGCATTTATAGGCTCTTCCATAGTCCATGAGACAGAGAGGTAGAACGGGATACAAATCATCACGGTTCTTGTAGATTAAAAATGGGGATGGGGATGTCAAATGGACCCTTGATGTGTCATTTTTGGAAGAAATGTAGTGAGCTGCACTTCACACTAGAAGCTGGGGCTAGGGACATAGCTGGGTTGGTAGACTGCTTTTCAAACATGGATGACCTATAGTGCTGAGTAAGACCATTGATGTCTTTTCTACCCAGCAGGCTGCATTGCATCTTGTATGCAAATTAGACACCAGGGAAAGAGATTCTTGGTCAATTTCTGATTGACTTTCCATATCCTGCAAGCAAAGTGCATGGTGTCTTCAGCAGTAGGGTCTTACTGTTTAGTTAATGGAGACCAACCAAGAGCAATGGAAATAGCTATGTTGTTTTGAGACCTCCATGAACTCACAAGGAAGGATCGCACGTCTGGCAATAGAATATAACACTGGACCCCAAGGAGTTGGAATTCCAGGTGGTCGTGAGTCATCCAGATGGGTGCTGGGACCCAGTTTTGGGTCTTTGAACAAGAATCATATTCACACATAACTGCTCAGCCTTCTTTCCAGTGCCAATATTCTATATTTCAAAATTTGTTTATAAACTAGAAGCTGTCCATAAAACTTCTTAAATCTATCTGTCTGACTGTCCATCTGTCCGTCTGTCTGTCTGTCTGTCTATCTATCTATCTATCTATCTATCTATCTATCTATCTATCTATCTATCTCTATCATCTATGTATCTCCATCTCTCTTCCCCTCTCTTCCCCTTTCTATCGTATGCATGCATGTGTGACTGTGTGTGTGCACTTGTGTGTGCTACAGTGCATGTGTGCAGGACAGAAAACAACACATGAGAGTTGCTTCTTTTACCACAGCTTCAAGGGATCAATCTCCAGCTGTCAGGATCGTTGACAAGTGCCTTTTCCTGCTGGGGTGTCTTGTAGGCCCTCCTCTGTTGATTTTGACATAGATTAACCTCCTGTTTTAAGACTGTTTTCAGGCAAAAATTATATATGTAGAAAAAACCAGTCCCAGTATTTCTCTAAATCTGTTTTTTACCCAGCCTTTGTCAGGGCATGAGTAAAGGAAGAACATCATGTTCTTTGTCTTACAGACTGCTCAATTTACCAAGAAAACACTCAGGCAATTGAAACCAGGCACCGGCAATTCAGTTGTACCAGCTCGTGTGTCTTCTGGGGTCCTGTTTGCCTGCTAGCTTTGACCTCAGAAGATCAGCTTATTAGGCAATAAGCAACCTCATTTCTGATTGCCAGTGGCTCTAGTTTTGCAGTTTGATTTAGTCAGAATTTCCTTCCTCATTCAATTTTAGCTCAGTTCCAATAGAATTGTATGAGATTTGGAGCATGAGGTGAAGGAGTTACCATTTTGTCCTGAAGATTTGTTCAAGTCCTGGGATATCTACAGCTTTGTGTGCAGTGTGTCTCATCTTGGGGCTGATGGCTTGTCTGGTGCAACATCTGGGACCATGGCTTTTCATGCTTCTGCTGGAAAGCTCTGTTTAGCCTTTTGCTCTCATGACAAAGGCTACCGGCAGTTGCTTGTGGAAGGGTAGCAGGTCCCATCTGTCTCTGTACCAAGAAGGTACAGGGACAGACAAGGTGTCTGATTTGTCCTTGCATGTCCAGCCAACAGTCTTGCCCCATGGTAGTCACTTCAGTGCCACCACCAGAAACAGCTGAGAACTTTTCATTGACACCTACACCAACCCTCACAATTGTGTGAAGTCACCTTCTTAGTAAATACCTTCATTCTCATTGCTTACAGCTCTTGGATTGGACCTTATTTTGCTACAGTTCCCTTTCATCAGATTAAGAGCAGGAAATTGAGCTAATTTGGTTATTGTTAAGATCAGATGGCATAAGTTATTGAACTTATAAATAATCAAAACATCTTATAATAGTTTTAACCACTTCTAACAAAGTAGTTGAATCTTTTTCAAAAGAGCAATTCAGCGCCATGGGCACTTCAACAGTTAAAGCATCTATTCTTTCTCTGGCAAAGCACAGGAATACATATTTATAGATATGAAGAAAGGAGACTAAATGTTTTAATCACATTTTGGTGACAGTGCACACACACACACACACACACATATATGTCATAACATTTGTTTTCACAAATGTTAGTCCATCATTTTTTCTTTTGGCCTTGAATATGTGGCTCATATTGGCCTATGAGACATTGGTAATTGACTTACAAAAGGGTTCTTGATTAGTATTTGTGTATTGAGACACATCCATTCTTGGGAACAAATTGTGTTGTTATGCTATGTTATGTCATGTCAGGTCATGTTATGTTGTTAGGTTATGTTGTGTTGTGTCATGTTTATGTTGTGCTTGATTTAGCACAAGACTAGCAACACAGTCCCTTGGAGTTTAATCCTCGTTGGGCATATATGCTGAGAGCAGATGAATAAGCACACTGCACGTGGAACAGTGTTGCCTTGAAAAGAGCCTGGTCAGAAGTCCTGGAAAAAAATGAATTATGCTACAAATAATTTGTTATGTAGCAGCGGAAGACAAGCGATGGCAAAATCTTAACAATAAACTTAGTTTTTCAAAACAAAGCAAAACAAAACAAAACACTTCTACAAAATTGTCTACTACCTAAGTGTGACAACTTTCCTGTCTTGCTCCTTAATTTTTTTTTTTATATTTCTTTCTTTTGTCTCCCTTTTCATCTTCCTGTGGAAGAACTGATGGTTCTGTGGGCAGGGTGGTTTGGAAGACACTGTCAACCCCCACTTACCACAGGATATGTTTTATAGCCTGTCCTGCCACTTGAAAATGTCCACATTATAGAAATACGACTTTTCCCTATCTGCCTAAGAACATCTGGCTTAAAGAACGAACATGCAAATATCCTTGGACACAGAATGCTACTCTCTGTCAGCTATGACTGGGTCACAGTTAGTTGCTCACTTAATTTTCCCAGGAAACAGCAGAGAGTAGCTACCTCCCCAGGACCTCATTGATAAGAAGCATTGTCTGTATTGACTTTCCCCTGATTGGCTCTTTTGTTTTTTCACACAGTTGTTTTTAGCTTTTCATTCAACTTTAATAACTGTAAGAGAGAGAGGGAGAGAAACAGAGATTGAGAGAGAGAGAGAGGGAGAGAGAGAGAGAAGGAGAGAGAGAAGGAGAGAGAGAGAGGAGAGAGAGGAAGAGAGAGAGAAAGAGAAGGAGAGAGAGGAGAAAGAGAGGGAGAGAGAGGAGATAGAGAGAGAGAGAAGGAGAGAGAGAAGGAGAGAAAGAAGGAGAGAGAGAAGGAGAGAGGGAGAGAGGGAGAGGGAGAGAGAGACAGGGAGAGAGAGAAAGAGAGAGAGAGAGAGAGAGAGAGAGAGAGAAAGAGAGAGAGAGGGAGAGAGAGAAGGAGAGAGAGAGAAGGAGAGAGAGAGAGAGAGAGAGAGAGAGAGAGAGAGAGAGAGACAGAGAGAGAAACAGAGAGAGAGAGAGAGAGAGAGAGAGAGAGAGAGAGAGAGAGAGAGAGAGAGAGAGAGAGAGAGAGAGAGAGAGAGAGAGAGAGAGAGACAGGGAGAGAGAGAGACAGGGAGAGAGAGAGAGAGAGAGAGAGAGACAGAGAGAGAGACAGAGAGACAGAGAGAGAGAGAGAGAGAGAGAGAGAGAGAGAGAGAGAGAGAGAGAGAGAGAGAGAGAGAGAGAGAGAGAGAGAGAGAGAGAGAGGAAGAGAGAGAGAGAGAGAGAGAGAGAGAGAGAGAGAGAAGGAGAGAGAGAAGGAGAGAGAGAGGGAGAGAAACAGAGATTGAGAGAGACAGACAGACACAGAGACAGACAGACAGACAGATAAAGAGAAGAGGTTGGACAGGATTGGTACCTTGCTTGCCTAGGTTGATGTTGAACTCCTGCACTCAATCCTTCATCAGCTTCCCAAGTAGCTAGAACTACATGTGTGCTTCACTGTGCTTTTTTTTTTGGACCTGTTGACTCCATTAGCATTTCCTTATAGAAATAGTCCCTGACCTTCATGATGTCTGAGTCAGTTTTTCCATTATAGATGCTCATAATGCCAAATATCCCATCTTCAGAGCTGTTACTGCTCCTAACCATCCATCTTCACATGTGTTTATCTATGAAGTATTAAAAGCTCCAAGGGGACAGAGCTCTTGTATGCTTTGCTCACTGTGCTACATAAGCCCCACCCATCTGTAGAGAATATATTCCAAGATCCCAGTGGATATCTGACGCCATAATACCAGACTATACACACAGAGACACAAACATACACACATGCATCTTTTCCTATCATATATATCTCTCCTATATATCATAAAATTAAATTTATAAATTAGGCCTAGTAAGATATTAACAAGAACTAATATGAAAATGCAATAATTAAAAATATATTATAGCAAAAGTTATGGGCCCATAGTGTCTCTCTCACTTGAAAGCGTCAAGACAAACTGGATTTGGTGACATACGCCTATTCTTGCAGCCCTTGGGTAGCAGACGTAAGAAGATAGGACAGTTCAGGTCACCCTGAGCTTCTTAGACAGTTTGAGACAAACAAAGGCTATAGGACAAGATACAATCCAGTATGAAACAAAGTTACCCCCAAGCAATAACAACAAAAGGAGTGGAAGGAGCGGGAAAATATTAGTAACTTTGTACTGTGCCTAATTGTATATAACTGAAACCATGGGATGACGTGCTAAGGGGACCTGATGCACTGAGGTCCAGCCCACTGACCACCGGATGCTTTCAGAGTTACTTAAAGGAGTTCATGAAGGCTTGAACAAAAATCGTAAGCAACTAAATCCTCCCTTTTGCCTTTCTATTTTGGAAATAATTTTCTGTTAATAGGTTTTGCTCTCTCTGAATTTCATACACATTCCCATGTATTTTAGAAATCCTTACACTGAGCTTGATGCTTTATTGGGGGCTAAAAAAGCTTGGTGTTCTAAAGGTCTATGATGTCTTCAGGAGGAAAATTAAAGCTAAAAGTACTGAAATAAAGACTCGCTGGAATAATGAGGGCTCTCGTACAATGCCTCATCCATTTAATTTCTAGCCCATGAACAATCCTTCCCAGAAGCAGAAGTAAGGAAGGGCTTGCGTTGTACTGGCATGCATTGTAAAACCATCACTAGGATACAATAAATATTACTCCCGTTTTTCCATGCAATAATAGTTAAAAGCTTTCCTTTCTTTTACAATTAAATAATTTCAGCTTTGTTAAGGAAGAACTAAAGCGCTTCCATACACTTTGCCGCTCTCAAATTAATCTTCATTAAAGCCCGTGGTAATTCACTTACATGCAGAATTATTTATAGTGGGTTTACCAATACGAGCTGAGAAAAGGAAGCTATGGAACTGTAGGTTTTTATTTTAACATTACCGTCCTGACTTTGAATGGGTTGAGCAAGAATGACAACCAGGGCTTGACCAATATGAAAATCAAGAGTGGCATTTCTATAATTCTCTGAGCAGAGTGAATCAAAAGCCTCTGGTTTCATTTGCGTAGTGATGGCTTCCGTTTGTTCTTCAGTTCGGAATATCTGGGGGTGACTGCCCTACAGTAGCCTTTCCCAAAGTGCGATATTAACGGCATGTAACAGTCAAAAGAGCGGTTCCTATGGACCACATAAAATTTGAAAATATTAAAGTAGTATGCTTTTCTTTTTAAAGTCACTCGATTGATAATTGCACTGTGACTCATCGAGAAGGAACGATACATTGAACTGAATTTTCTAATGTCTGTCATAGAACTTTGAAACGCCATAAATTGGTTTTTGTTTGACCTATTTTGGTTTGGTTTATCAAGTTCTTTGGCATTCATATGGTTTTGAAGTGACGTAGAGACGTTTCCTCCTATTCATACAGAGAGGCATATGTGTCAGCCAATCCCTGGTGATGTATTTCTCTGTTTCTTCTCATCCTCATTGACTTATGCCCTCCCTCTAGCAATCACTTCCCTCATTGCTGTCCAGGTACAGATGCTCACAACGGCTAACACTTAGGAAGCATTTGCTAAGCTCTGGCTATAGTTGGTGCCTAAGGTCTGGAGGGTTTTGTGTGTTATAGTTTACTAGCTGCACTCTTTGTGTAGGTGTCCCGTTTTCAGATATGGGTCCAATTAATTAAGCAGATAATGGAATCAGGATTTGAACCTGGGCCATTTGGCTGCATTTGAAACCACAGCACTACAGTGTCAGCACAGATTTTCTAAGGAAAATCTTGCTACAGTGGAAGCTCCTTACAGTTTGTGAGGTCTTCAGGATACTAGGAAGCAGGGTACAGTTCAACATACCCCTCTGACTTTTGCTTAATTTTGTGCATGCACTTAGCTGAACAAATTTCCCCAAAGACTATAACTTGTAGAAATAAAAAATAATTTGTTTGCTGTCAGAAGGATCACATGATTCATTTCTAAGCTCAGAGATACTCACTTTGAAGTGTTGAAGTGCAGGTGGCTCTTGAGTTCTTGGGTGCCTGTCTGTCTGTCTGTCTCTGTCTCTGTTTCTCTGTTCTATCTCTGTTTCTCTCTTCCTCTTTTCGTGTGCGTCTCTCTCATCCATCTTCCCCTTTCCTTTCATGTGAACTTTTCACCTCATTATATAATTAAGTGTTCACAGCATGGCACCAAGTTACAAACACTTCAAAATTTCAGAACCATATTGTTATTCTTGCACTAACTGCTGAGCTTACTAGGAAATTTAAAAACCTATCGCATCACTTGGCTTGGGTAAGCTCTCTCTCTCTCTCTCTCTCTCTCTCTCTCTCTCTCTCTCTCTCTCTCTCTCTCTCTCTCTCTCTCTCTTAGTCCTAGTCCTTCTCTTCTCTGAGTTCTCCATCATTCTGTCTCAGTGTTCCATGCTTATTACATAGGGTGTTTCTTTAAAGCAGAAATGATAGAAAGTTTTTTTTTTGTTGCAAAAACGTCTGTCTGATAGGCTCTTATATAAAATAAATGTAAGATGAGCATAGATTCCAAAGGTTACTGGCGATTAGGAGCAGAGCATAAGGAAAGCTGGACGATAATCCAGAGGTGGCAAGCATGTGGTGCTTGAGTTTAGTTGTGTTATTTTTTCCTCTAAATCATGAGAACTTAAAATTAATTTAATTCTTAATTAATTGTACACACACACACACACACACACACACACACACACACACACACACACCAGCCTATGGGAGCCAGAAGAGGACATCGAATCCCTTGGAACTGGAGTTACAGGTGGCTGCAAGTTACCTGGCCTGAATGTGGGGAACAAAATGAGGGTCAACAAGGGCCCCTAACTGCTGAGCTAAAGCTCCAAAGGGGTTGTTTACTTTTTGAGTCTGTTCTGTTGGCTTTCACCTTAATTATTTAAGGGCAATTACTCTTGAAAGTCTACCATGACTCCCTTTTTACTGAATATAAATGTGAGAATGCTGTCTTCTTGGACATTCCTAGAAGAGTTACCAGTAATCAGACACTCTGGAAAACATCTTCTCAATAGGAATTACCCCTTTATTGATATGGTCTGTAGGCACATTAACTCTTGATATTTATGTGTTCTCATACTGAACTTATCTAAAACCCTAAACCGTTTTACACAGATGTTTCTGACAGTCCATTTTCTTCTATTTATGTTTCTGTAATTTTCAAAGTCTGTGCGGGCCAATTTTCTATTTTTTGAGATCATGTTTCTGAGTTTGGCGTCCACTGAGTTGATTATTCCATTTGGTTTTGTTTCTGCTGCAGTGGTGACACCAGCCATCTCATTGCATTCACTGAGGTCTAAAAGGCAATCTCATTGTGCAGAGACTAGGGCAAAAGTCAACAACGTGGGCTGAAGCTCTTTTTGATCTGTTGAGACAATTACGTGGAAGCAGTAATAAAGGCAGCATATTGACCTCTCATTTCCTCACATTTTTTCAGGTAGATTCCTCTAAAAAGAGATGATACTTTCAAAAATGAGTATATAGTAACGATAAATACCAACAGGCTTCATTGTAGCATTTTCATACGTGTATACATGTATGCATTTATCATGCCCTCATGACCTCATCTCTCTTCTCCTCCCATTGGTCCTTCTCCCCACAATGAGTCCCCAGGTAGATTCTTTAGAACATTTGTCAAGTTCAAATACACAGACATAGAAAATTAACGTGTACAATACACACACCAAACCAAAATGGCTGAACTTGGGTAGCCCTTGTTCTAGTGGACTAGATCTGATCCACAGCGAGCGTGGTTCTCTCCTTTCCCTTTCTCACGATCTGAACCTTTAAGGGTACGCTCAGAAGTGGAGCTAAGCGCGGGCAGCATTATTTGTGAGATCTCTTCTTTGGTACTTTTTGATGAGGAGTATGTTCTCCCACCTCTAAAGTTGTCGCAGTTCTCGTGTTCTTTCTTCCTCATGTCTCAGTGATGGCAGATTACAGATTCAGTGTTTTGAACATGCTTCAGAGGTGAGCAGGCCTTTTACAAAACCCTCTTTGATTTTGCAGGTAAAGTCTTCTGTTTCAGAGTAGTTTTTGAGATGATATTTTAAGTAAACATAGGAATATGAGATTTGGGAACACTTGTCTACTTTCTTTTTTCATTTTAGGTGTCCATCCAAAGATAGACATCTCCTACACTCTCCTTTTTTCTTTAAATACAAATTAAAGCACTAAGTTTACTGTTTTTATTTTTTCCACAATGTTGAATTCATTTTATGTTTTTATTACACAATTTACATAATTCTATGTCACTTTTAAAATCTCATGTCACTTTAAAGTTTAAGGCCTTGTAAATGCTGAAGATAGTCTCCTTTGCATAAAAATGCATTTGTAAGTAACAGTTAAAGTTTCCAGGCACTTTTATAAATTATAGGAAAGCCTAAAATATTCTTCAGCTTAGTTTTAAATACAGAATTACTTTTTTTATCTTTTATAGTTGTTTAATTTCTGCTAACAACAATTCTCATAGATGTTTTGGTTGATGTCTTAATTATCTCAATTATACAATTAATATTATCTAAGTATAAATATGTACATACTTTTAGGGAGAAAGTACAGATGATGCCTCTCTATTTTGATTTTTGTGGTGCTGGTGGTTGATTGAACACAGAGCCTTGCACATGCTGGGAAAATGCATTGCACACAGCCTTAGCTCTGCCCCCTCAGCTATCTCTCGTTAGGTGTATTTTTCAGCTAATAGGGACAGTGACTCATGGGTATTCAGATTAGTACACTATCCCTGAGCACTCGGTGTGCAGTTGGCACAAATCACTATATCTTACAGATACAGCGGACGTCATCAATGATTGTGGCTAGGGGAGGGTTAGGTAAGAAAACTATCGTATGTCTTCATCACCTTCCATTGAAACTACAAAATAGCATCCAATCTCATTTGTGCCTCCCGACCACAAATGGTTAATTCCACTCTATACCCCACCACAACACTTAACAAAATATATTTCGCCAAAGTCTAAGTCTACTGAAGCAAGGGCTTTGAGGGAGATCTCCTCTTCGGTAAATGATTAGAAGAGTGTATAGGAGCTAAGAGGCAATGGAGGAGGGGAGTGCACATGGTCAAAACGCACTGTATGAAATTCTCAAACAGCCGGTAAGAAGCTCATAGTGTGATAAATGAGGAAAAGGGGGAAAAGCAGGGTGTAGGGTGATATAAAACCAAGAGAATTCAAGCATCTGCACTCATCGAGAGGAGAAAGACCAACAGGGATGAAAATAGCAGTTTCCACAACTTTAGAACAACGCACATCTCAAGCACACCGTCCTTAGTCACGATGAAATGGCTGCCCTTAGGCTTTGTTAACACAACAGGCAAAGGCCTTGGCTGGGAACCACCCTGTCCTTATGCCATTTCTTCACTAGATGGTGCTTGTGGGCTAAGAGAAGAAAAACTAAACTGTGTTCACTCAAGAGGAAATGAGAAATTTGTGAATTAAATAAAACAAGGCAATGAAAATTAGAACAACTTAAGGGAGCCCTTTATAGTTAAGTTCAACTGCTTGGACAGACCTCCTCTTCTTTCCTGGTACAAATGTCAAACACTCGGAAGAAAAAGAAATTACTCCTTAAGACATTGCAATCATCAAATTCTGGATGCGGGCTATCTAAACATAGAGAATTAAAAGATTTCTTTACTTTTCCCCCTCTCCTTATGACACAGCATGACTCTTCACTGGAAGCAAACATATTTAAATTGTTACCTAACATATTTTGTAAAGCTGGTTGGTCGTCGTCCAGATTTTTTTTTTTTTTTTTACACTTTTTTTTTTTATTAACTTGAGTATTTCTTATATACATTTCAAGTGTTATTCCCTTTCCTGGTTTCTGGGCAAACATCCCCCTCCCCCCTCCCCCTCCTTATGGGTGTTCCCCCCCACCCTCCCCATTACCGCCTCCCCCCCAAAAGTCTAGTTCACTGGGGTTCAGTCTTAACAGGACCCAGGGCTTCCCCTTCCACTGGTGCTCTTACTAGGATATTCATTGCTACCTATGAGGTCAGAGTCCAGGGTCAGTCCATGTATAGTCTTTAGGTAGTGGCTTAGTCCCTGGAAGCTCTGGTTGCTTGGCATTGTTGTACATATGGGGTCTCGAGCCCCTTCAAGCTCTTCCAGTTCTTTCTCTGATTCCTTCAACAGGGGTCCTATTCTCAGTTCAGTGGTTTGCTGCTGGCATTCGCCTCTGTATTTGCTGTATTCTGGCTGTGTCTCTCAGGAGCGATCTACATCCGGCTCCTGTCGGTCTGCACTTCTTTGCTTCATCCATCTTGTCTAATTGGGTGGCTGTGTATGTATGGGCCACATGTGGGTCAGGCTCTGAATGGGTGTTCCTTCAGTCTCTGTTTTAATCTTTGCCTCTCCCTTCCTGCCAAGGGAATTCTTGTTCCCTTTAAAGAAGGAGGAAGTATTCACATTTTGATCATCCGTCTTGAGTTTCATTTGTTCTAGGAATCTAGGGTAATTCAAGCATTTGGGCTAATAGCCACTTATCAATGAGTGCATACCATGTATGTCTTTCTGTGATTGGGTTAGCTCACACAGGATGATATTTTCCAATTCCAACCATTTGCCTACGAATTTCATAAACTCGCTGTTTTTGATAGCTGAGTAATATTCCATTGTGTAGATGAACCACATTTTCTGTATCCATTCCTCTGTTGAAGGGCATCTGGGTTCTTTTCCAGCTTCTGGCTATTATAAATAAGGCTGCAGATGAACATAGTGGGAGCACGTGTCTTTTTTTATATGTTGGGGCATCTTTTGGGTATATGCCCAAGAGAGGTATAGCTGGATCCTCAGGCAGTTCAATGTCCAATTTTCTGAGAAACCTCCAGACTGATTTCCAGAATGGTTGTACCAGTCTGCAATCCCACCAACAATGGAGGAGTGTTCCTCTTTCTCCGCATCCTCGCCAGCATCTGCTGTCACCTGAGTTTTTGATCTTAGCCATTCTCACTGGTGTGAGGTGAAATCTCAGGGTTGTTTTGATTTGCATTTCCCTGATGACTAAAGATGTTGAACATTTCTTTAGGTGTTTCTCAGCCATTCGGCATTCCTCAGCTGTGAATTCTTTGTTTAGCTCTGAACCCCATTTTTTAATAGGGTTATTTGTCTCCCTGCGGTCTAACTTTTTTGAGTTCTTTTGTATATTTTGGATATAAGGCCTCTATCTGTTGTAGGATTGGTAAAGATCTTTTCCCAATCTGTTGGTTGCCGCTTTGTCCTGACCACAGTGTCCTTTGCCTTACAGAAGCTTTGTAGTTTTATGAGATCCCATTTGTCGATTCTTGATCTTAGAGCATAAGCCATTGGTGTTTTTGTTCAGGAAATTTTTTTCAGTGCCCATGTGTTCCAGATGCTTCCCTAGTTTTTCTTCTATTAGTTTGAGTGTGTCTGGTTTGATGTGGAGGTCCTTGGTCCACTTGGACTTAAGCTTTGTACAGGGTGATAAGCATGGATCGATCTGCATTCTTCTACATGTTGACCTCCAGTTGAACCAGCACCATTTGCTGAAAATGCTATCTTTTTTCCATTGGATGGTTTGGGCTCCTTTGTCAAAAATCAAGTGACCATAGGTGTGTGGGTTCATTTCTGGGTCTTCAATTCTATTCCATTGGTCTATCTGTCTGTCTCTCTACCAATACCATGCAGTTTTTATCACTATTGCTCTGTAATACTGCTTGAGTTCAGGGATATGATTCCCCCTGAAGTCCTTTTTTATTGTTGAGGATAGTTTTAGCTATCCTGGGTTTTTGTTATTCCAGATGAATTCCAGATGTCTAACTCTTTGAAGAATTGGATTGGTATTTTGATGGGGGATTGCATTGAATCTGTAGATCGCTTTTGGTAAAATGGCCATTTTTACTATATTAATCCTGCCAATCCATGAGCATGGGAGATCTTTCCATCTTCTGAGGTCTTCTTCAATTTCTTTCTTCAGAGTCTTGAAGTTCTTGTTGTACAAATCTTTTACTTGCTTGGTTAAAGTCACACGAGGTACTTTATATTATTTGGATCTATTATGAAGGGTGTCATTTCCCTAATTTCTTTCTCGGCTTGTTTCTCTTTTGTGTAGAGGAAGGCTACTGATTTATTTGAGTTAATTTTATACCCAGCCACTTTGCTGAAGTTGTTTATCAGCTTTAGTAGTTCTCTGGTGGAACTTTTGGGATCACTTAAATATACTATCATATCATCTGCAAATAGTGATATTTTGACTTCTTCTTTTCCGATCTGTATCCCCTTGACCTCCTTTTTGTTGTCTGATTGCTCTGGCTAGAACTTCAAGAACTATATTGAATAAGTAGGGAGAGAGTGGGCAGCCTTGTCTAGTCCCTGATTTTAGTGGGATTGCTTCAAGTTTCTCTCCATTTAGTTTAATGTTAGCCACTGGTTTGCTGTAAATGTCTTTTACTATGTTTAGGTATGTGCCTTGAATTCCTATTCTTTCCAGGACTTTTATCAGGAAGGGGTGTTGAATTTTGTCAAATGCTTTCTCAGCATCTAATGAAATGATCGTGTGGTTTTGTTTTTCAGTTTTTTTATATAGTGGATCACGTTGATGGTTTTCCAGATATTAAACCATCCCTGCATGCCTGGGATGAAGCCTACTTGATCATGGTGGATGATTGTTTTGATGTGCTCTTGGATTCGGTTTGCCAGAATTTTGTTGAGTATTTTAAGTCGATGTTCATAAGGGAAATTGGTCTGAAGTTCTCTTTTCTTTTGTTGGGTCTTAAGTGGTTTAGGTATAAGAGTAATTATGGCTTCATAGAAGGAATTCGGTAGTGCTTCATCTCTTTCAATTTTGTGGAATAGTTTGGATAATATTGGTATGAGGTCTTCTATGAAGGTCTGATAGAATTCTGCACTAAACCCATCTGGACCTGGGCTCCTTTTTGGTTGGGGAGACCTTTAATGACTGCTTCTATTTCCTTAGGAGTTATGGGGTTGTTTAACTGGTTTATCTGTTCCTGATTTAACTTCGGGTACCTGGTATCTGTCTAGAAATTGTCCATTTCCTGCAGATTTTCAAGTTTTGTTGAATATAGGCTTTTTATAGTAAGATCTGATGATTTTTGAATTTCCTCTGAATCTGTAGTTATGTCTCCCTTTTCATTTCTGATTTTGTTAATTTGGACACACTCTCTGTGTCCTCTCATTAGTCTGGCTAAGGGTTTATCTATCTTGTTGATTTTCTCAAAGAACCAACTTTTGGTTCTGTTGATTCTTTCTATGGTCCTTTTTGTTTCTACTTGGTGATTTCAGCTCTGAGTTTGATTATTTCCCTGCCTTCTACCCTCCTGGTGTATTTGTTCTTTTTTGTTCTAGAGCTTTTTAGGTGTGCTGTCAAGCTGCTGACATATGCTCTTTCCTGTTTCTTTCTTTCAGGCACTCAGCGCTATGAGTTTTCCTCTTAGCACAGCTTTCATCGTGTCCCATAAGTTTGGGTATGTTGTACCTTCATTTTCAATAAATTCTAAAAAGTTTTTAATTTATTTCTATATTTCTTCCTTGACCAGTTTATCATTGAGTAGGGCATTGTTCAATTTCCACGTATATGTGGGCGTTCTTCCCTTATTGTTATTGAAGACCAGCTTTAGGCCGTGGTGGTCTGATAGCATGCATGGGATTATTTCTATCTTTCTGTACCTGTTGAGGCCCGTTTTTGACCAATTATATGGTCAATTTTGGAGAAAGTACCATGAGGAGCTGAGAAGTAGGTATATCCTTTTGCTTTAGGGTAGAACGTTCTATAAATATCCGTTAAGTCCATTTGGCTCATGACTTCTCTTAGTCTGTCTACGTCTCTGTTTAATTTCTGTTTCCATGATCTGTCCATTGATGAGAGTGGGGTGTTGAAGTCTCCTACTATTATTGTGTGAGGTGCAATATGTGTTTTGAGCTTTAGTAAGGTTTCTTTTACGTATGTAGGTGCCCTTGTATTTGGGGCATAGATATTTAGGATTGAGAGTTCATCTTGGTGGATTTTTCCATTGATAAATATAAAGTGTCCTTCCTTATCTTTTTTGATGACTTTTAGTTGAAAATTGACTTTATTTGATATTAGAATGGCTACTCCAGCTTGCTTCTTCCGACCATTTGCCTGGAAAGTTGTTTTCCAGCCTTTCACTCTGAGGTAGTGTCTGTCTTTGTCTCTGAGGTGTGTTTCCTGTAGGCAGCAGAATGCAGGGTCCTCGTTGCGTATCCAGTTTGTTAATCTATGTCTTTTTATTGGGGATTTGAGGCCATTGATGTTGAGAGATATTAAGGAATAGTGATTATTGCTTCCTGTTATATTCATATTTGGATGTGAGGTTATGTTTGTGTGCTTTTCTTCTCTTTGTTTTGTTGCCAAGACGATTAGTTTCTTGCCTCTTCTTGGGTATAGCTTGCCTCCTTATGTTGGGCTTTACCATTTATTATCCTTTGTAGCGCTGGATTTGTAGAAAGATATTGTGTAAATTTGGTTTTGTCATGGAATATCTTGGTTTCTCCATCTATGTTAATTGAGAGTTTTGCAGGATACAGTAGCCTGGGCTGGCATTTGTGTTCTCTTAGGGTCTGTATGACATCAGTCCAGGATCTTCTGGCCTTCATGGTTTCTGGCGAAAAGTCTGGTGTGCTTCTGATAGGTCTGCCTTTATATGTTACTTGACCTTTTTCCCTTACTGCTTTTAATATTCTTTCTTTTATTTTGTCTGCGTTTGTGTTTTGACTATTATGTGACGGAGGTGTTTCTTTTCTGGTCCAATCTATTTGGAGTTCTGTAGGCTTCTTGTATGCCTATGGGTATCTCTTTTTTTAGGTTAGGAAGTTTTCTTCTATGATTTTGTTGAAGATATTTACTGGTCCTTTGAGCTGGGAGTCTTCACTCTCTTCTATACCTATTATCCTTAGGTTTGATCTTCTCATTGAGTCCTGGATTTCCTGTATGTTTTGGACCAGTAGCTTTTTCCGCTTTACATTATCTTTGACAGTTGAGTCAATGATTTCTGTGGAATCTTCTGCTCCTGAGATTCTCTCTTCCATCTCTTGTATTCTGTTGGTGAAGCTTGTATCTACAGCTCCTTGTCTCTTCTTTTGGTTTTCTATATCCAGGGTTATTTCCATGTGTTCTTTCTTGATTGCTTCTATTTCCATTTTTAATTCCTTCAACTGTTTGATTGTGTTTTCCTGGAATTCTTTCAGGGATTTTTGTGACTCCTCTCTATGGGCTTCTACTTGTTTATTTATGTTTTCCTGGAATTCTTTTAGGGATTTTTGTGACTCCTCTCTATGGGCTTCTACTTGTTTATTTATATTTTCCTGGAATTCTTTTAGGAATTTTTGTGATTCCTCTCTGTTTCTCTTGTTTAGTTAGGGAGTTCTTCATGTCTTTCTTGAAGTCATCCAACATCATGTTCAAATATGATTTTGAAACTAGATCTTGCTTTTCTGGTGTGTTTTGAATATTCAGTGTTTGCTTTGGTGGGAGAATTGGGCTCAGATGGTGCCATGTAGTCTTGGTTTCTGTTGCTTGGGTTCCTAAACACTCTCGCCATCAAATTATCTCTAGTGTTACTTTGTTCTGCTATTTCTGACAGTGGCTAAACTGTCCTATAGGCCTGTGTGTCAGGAGTGCTGTAGACCTGTTTTCCTCCCTTTCAGTCAGTTATGGGGACAGAGTGTTCTGCTTTCGGGCGTGTAGTTTTTCCTTTCTACAGGTCTTCAGCTGTTCCTGTGGACCTGTACCTTGAGTTCACCAGGCAGGTCACTTGCAGCAGAAAAGTTGGTCTTACCTGTGCTCCCGAGGCTCAAGTTCGCTTGGGGGGTGTTGCCCACGGGCTCTCCGCGGTGGCAGCAACCAGGAAGATCTGCGCCGCCTCTTCTGGGAGCCTCAGTACACCAGGGTTCCAGATGGATTCTGGTGCTTTCCTCTGGAATCAGTAATGTGTGCAGAGAGCAGTCTCTTATGGTTTCGCAGGCGTGTCTGCCTCTCTGAAGGTTTAGCTCTCCCTCCCACGGGATTTGGGTGCAGAGAACTGTTTATCCGGTCTGTTTCCTTCAGGTTCCAGCGGTGTCTCAGGCAGGGCTCCTGCTGCTCCTAGGCCCTCCCCCACAGGAACCCAGAGGCCTTGTACAGTTTCCTCTTGGGTCAGGGATGTGGGCAGGGGTGGGCAGTGTTGGTGGTCTCTTCCGCTCTGCAGCCTCAGGAGTGCCCTCCTGACCAGGCGGTAAGGTATCTCTCCCACGGGTTCTGGGAGCAGAGAGCTGCTGCGGGCCGGGATCCGCGGGTGTGGTCGTCGTCCAGATTTTTAATGCTGTCTGATAATCAACATTCTCTTAATTGTATCTGGGGCACTGAACAGTAGAGGAGTTTAAACCATAGAGCCGCTTCTGAAACTATCAGCTGACCTGTGCAATGCTGGTACTTTGCCCATGTATATTTTCTTTTTCTTCTTTACAAATGAAAGTGCCATTGGCTTCTACCTCATAAGATTCCTACAATTTAATGTATGTGAAAAGCTTAGTACAGGGCCCCGCATATTGTAAGACTTCCAGAATGTAATAGCAATGACATATTTTATTGTTCCACTTACTAAGGGACACTAGCACACCTCAAGTTATAAATCAGTAGTAGCAAACTGCAATTTAACTTCGTGTTTATTTCCTGCTCTTTGAAGCTGTGATTACTCTCTCTACTTACATAAAATTCGCTTGCGTTTTACTAAGCACTGTTTTTGTTAAAGCAGTTATGGTCTAATTGTAGATTTAGGGACAACTTAAGTTCTAAGCTGAAACTTTAGCTGAAAGGGACGGGTTTATTTTCAGGTTGTAGTTATAGAAATGAAGCTACTAGAGGAGCGCGTTGGAGATCCCGTGGATCTATGTCTTGCTTCAGCAGTGTTTGCTTCCAGTTTAGTAGCTTCCAGCCGCCTTACAAGTCCTCCAGTCGCAGTCTCCTGGACCGTCTCCTTGCCACCTTCAGCTCCTAGGACCAGCCAGTACCATCTCACCATCTTCGAGGTTAGGCTCATACCTGGGATCAGCCATGACCTCTCAGATTCGTCAGGATTATTCCACCGACGTGGAAGCTGCGGTGAACCGCTTGGTCAACTTGGATCTGCCAGTCTCCTACACTTACCTCTCTATAGGTTTCCTTTTTGATCGGTCTGACGTGGCTTTAGAGGGCGTAGGCCATTTCTTCCTCCACGAATTGGCGGAGGATAAGAGCAAGGACACAGAGCATCTCCTCAAGTTGCCGAATGATCACGGGTTTGGGGGTGGAGGTGGGGGCACTCTTCCAGGATGTTCAGAAGCCATCTCAAGATGAATGGAGTAAAACCCAGGAGGCCATGGAAGCTACCTTGGCCCCAGAGAAGAACCTGAACCAGGACCTCTTGGGTCTACATTCCCTGGGTTCTGCGGGCATAGACCCTCACCTCTGTGACTTCTTGGAAAGACATTTCCTGGATAAGGAGGTGAAGCTCATCAAGAAGATGGGCAACCGCCTGACCCACCTCTGTAGGGTGGCAGGGTCAAAACCAGCGCAGACTGGCATGCCCCTTGCATCTCTGGGCGAGTATCTCTTTGAGTGCCTCACTCTAAAGCTCTCTGCTTCTCCCCAGGGACTTCCTCCTCTGCTCTGCACCAGACCGCTCAGGACCTCCTGCATGAACCACTCAAGTCACTAGGCAGCTTTGTAACTGCCCTGGAGCCTCTCCCAAGTCTTTGACCAAGTCAAAATAAAGCTTTTTGAAACAGCGAAAAGAAGAAGAGGAAGAAAGAAAGAGAGAGAGAGAGAAAGAGAAAGAAAGAGAAAAAAGAAAGGAAGAACGAAAGAAAGGAAGAACGAACGAAATGAGGCTATTGTTGATGGGGAGGAAGGTTCAGCCAGGGGCCAGCTAATGCTGACAGATTGCTGTCGGTGGCTGACCAGTAGCTGAGTAGAAAAGAGAAGTGTGTAAGGGGTCTATTCTTCAAAAGAAAATATCTAGGAGGCTGAGGCAGGAGGATTGCTGCTAGTTTGATGCTAGGCTTGGGCTGCAGATCCTTCGGAAAAATCTCACGGTGGTAGTAAAATGTATATGAGAAAAAAGGGAGCATTTTAATAGATACGCCAAACTAAAGAATTCTTAATGGACGGAACTAGAAAATATCCTGAGCGAGGGAACTCAGACCCAAAAGGACTTGCAGGATGTGTACTCACTAATAAGTAGCTATTAGCCAAAAAAAGTACAGAATACCCAGATACAGTCCACAGAACTCAAAAAGGTCAACAAGGGCTCAAGTGAGGACACCTCAGTCCTACTTGGGAGGGAGAAGAAAGCAATCACAAGGCAGGGAGGGAGGGAAAGACCTGGGAGGGAAAGGGAATGGGGCTTGGGGAAGGGAGAGGAACATGATCTGGTATTGCGTGGGAGAAAGGACTGAAGCCCTGAGGGCCAGCAGAAAGAATGGGAACAGGCGACCTTGGGAGGAAGGAGATTGGGAGTACTCTTTAGAATGTACCAGAGACCTGGGAGGTGAGAGACTCTCAGGACTCAAAGGGAGGCGCCCTAGATGAAAGGCCCTACAGTGGGGAGAGGGAACTTATCGAACCCACCTCCACGCAGAAAGACAGGGCATCAAGTGAAGGATGGGGTTGCCATCCCACAGTCAAAACTCTGACCCCTAATGGGTCCTGTTTGAAAGAACTGCAGGGATGGAAATGGAGAGGAGCCAGAGGAAGAGGAGGTCCAGCAACAGGTCCAAAGTGGGATCCAGCTCAAGGGGAGACCCCAAGGCCTGACACAAGTACTGAAGCTATGGGTGCTCACAAAAAGAGACCTATTGTGACTGCCCTCAGAAAGACCCAATTTGTATCTGAAAGAGTCAGATGCAGATATGTGCACCCAACCAATGAATAGAAGCTGCAGACCCCTGTGGTTGAATTAGGAAAAAGCTGGAGGAAGATGAGGAGGAGGGCAACCCTGTAGTAGGACCAGCAGTCTTAATTAACCTGGACCCCTGAGATCTCTCAGACACTGGACCACCAACCTGGGAGCATACACCAGCTGATATAAGGTCCCCAACACATATACAGCAGAGGACTTCCAGGTCTGGGTTTAATCAGAGAAGATGCACCTAACCCTCAAGAGACTGGAGGCCCCAGGAAGTTTAGAGGTCTGGTTGGGTGGGGGGGGGAGGTGGGGGACATCCTCAGGGGAGACAAGGGTGTGGGGAGGAGGTATGGGATGTCTAACAGTTGGAGGGTGGACCAGGAAGAGAATAAAATCTGGAGTGTGAAAAAAAAGATTAAATAAAATAAAAAATTCTTAAATGCATATATAAGAATCATGAGTAAGTCATAAGCTAGATCTAGATAGTGAGTTCCTTACTCTACCTTACTGTTACCCTATGATATGATTGATAGGCTTATGCTCCATTGCTTTCAAACAGAGCAGGTATCTTAGTTAGGGTTTCCATTGCTGTAAAGAGATACCATGACCAAGGCAACTCTTATAATTGCATTTAATTGGGGCTGGTTTGCAGTTTCGTTATTACCATGGCGGGAAGCATGGCAGTGTGAAGGCAGACGTGGTGCTGGAGGAGCCAAGAGTTCTACATCTTCGTCGAAAGGAAGCTAGGAACAGACTGTTTCCAGGCACCTAGGAAAAAGCACCCCAGGGGATGACGTGTGAAAACTAAGTCATATCTTTTTGTGATCACTAATGGTAATCGTCTGCCGGTATTTATGCTTTGGGATAAGATGGGAACTTGTAAAGATGTAAAGAAGTTCAAAACCTTTTCCTAGACTGAAGAGCCCATGTATGACAAAACTAGTATGGAAACGCCATTTTGACTCATTCCAGTATTCGTCCATTTTCTTGAGACATCGGTTTAATCAAGAAAATTCAATTAATTCTAGAAACAAAGGCAGCAGCATCCTAAATGACACATTTCCTAACTGGCTTGCCTTATTGAGACATTAACTTCTCAATACAGATTATTATCCTTCTTTGGCGTTCTGCATGCCTGGGTAGTTATAGAATGAAACTGTCCCTCATAATTTGAAGATGATACTGCCGCACATGAGCTGTGGCGGGGAAAAACCAACGTCTGACAGGTGGCTCTTCTTTCCACACCCTGTGTACATGCTGAGTGCTCTCTGGTCTGTGACTCAAGCTTCGGTTGGCAGAGCCTTCTTTCTGTGTTCTGTTCTGCCACGGTGTGCTGGCCTGAAGCTCCGTTTGATGAAGGCTATGCTACCACTGGTCCTATAGCCTCACTGGGGTGCCCTTGTGCACTTGTCTCCAGAAATTCTCGGCTTTGTCAGACATGTCTTCTAGATTATGGGCTCTTGAGAGGTCTTTCCCCCACCGCATCAAATTTTCTATGTGGGAACTTTTAGTGTTTCCTCTTCCCTTTTTCACCTTTTCTTCCTCCTTCTCTCCCTTCCTCCCTTCTCTTTTCTCTTTCTCCCATGCTCTCCCTTTTTCGTTTCCCTCCCTCTATGACTCCCTCCCTCCTTCCTTTTATTTCTTCTGAGACAAGGTCTTTTCTCTATGTAGCCCAGATTTATTTTAAACTCTTTTTATTGGTTGTTTTATGTATTTACATTTCAAATGTTATCCCCCTTCTGGGTTTCCCCTCCATAAACCTATCCTCTCTCCCCCGCCATTTCTTTGAGGGTGTTTCCCACTCCCCACTCCTGCCTCCCCGCCCCAGAATTCCCCTATACTGGGGCATCAAATCTCCATAGGACCAAAGGCCTCTCCTCTCATTGATGCCTGACAAGGCCGTCCTCTGCTACATATGCAGCTGGAGCCATGGGTCCCTCCATGTGTGCTCTTTGGTTAGTGGTTTAATGCCTGGGAGCTCTGGGGTGGGGGTGTCTGGTTGGTTGATATTGTTGTTCTTTCTATGGAGTTGAAAAGCCCTTCAGCTCCTTCAATCCTTCCCCTAACTCCTCCATTGGGGTCCCCAGGAGCAATCTGATGGCTGGCTATGAGTATCTGCATCTTTATTGATTGGGCTCTGGCAGAGTCTCTCAGGGGACAGCTATACCAGCCTCCTGTCAGCAAGCTTTTCTTGGCATCAGCAATAGTGTCTGGGTTTGGTGTCTGCATGTGGGATGGATTGCTAGGTGGGGCAGTCTATGGATGGCCTTTCTTTCAGTCTCTGCTCCACTCTTTGCCCCAGCATTTCCTTTTGACAGGAGCAATACTGGATTAATATTTTTGAGATAGGTGGGTGGCCCCATCCCTCAACTGGGGGCCATGCCTGTCCACTGGGTATGGTCTCTACAGGGTCTCTCTCCCCTTTGTTGGGTACTTTGGCTAATGTCATCCCTGTTGGGTCCTGGGAACCTCTTGGGTCCTTGGAACTTTCTAGTGGCTGCCACCAGCTCTCCATTCCCCACTGCTAAACACCTCCATTCATTTTCCTGATCTTCTGTACTTCTCCCCCATCTCCTCCCACATCTGCTGCCTTTATCCCCACCCCCTCCTTTCTCCCTCCCAGACCCTGTGATTATTTTCTTGCCCCCTCTGAGTAGGACTACAGCATACACACTTTGTTCTTCATTCTTCTTGGGTTTTATATGGCCCATGAGTTGTATCATGAGTATTAAAAGCTTTTTCTTTTCTTTCTAATATCCACTTACCAGTGAGTACATATCCATGTGTGTTTTTTTTTTTGTGACTGGGTTACCTTACTCAAGATGATTTTTTCAAGTTCCATCCATTTCCTGCCACTTTCATGAAGCCATTGGTTTTTTGTTTTTAATGGCTGAGTAGTACTCCACTGTGTAAATGTACCACATTTCCTGTATCCATTCCTCTGTTTAATGACATCTGGATTGTTTTCAGTTTTTGGCTATTATAAATAAGGCTGCTATAAACATAGTGGAACATGTGTCCTTGTTATATGTTGGAGCATCATTTGGGTATAAGCCCAGGAGTAGTATAGCGGGTATAGCCCCAATAAAAGACTTTTTAGAATTTAATGAAAATGAAGGCACAACCTACCCAAACTTATGGGACACAATGAAAGCAGTGCTAAGAGGAAAACTCATAGCTCTGAGTGCCTCTGTAAAGAAATTGGAGAGAGCATATATCAGCAGCTTGAGAGCACACCTGAAAGCTCTAGAACAAAAAGAAGCAAATTCACTGAAGAGGAGTAGATGGCAGGAAATAATCAAACTCAGGGCTAAAATCAACCAAGTAGAAAGAAAGAGATCTATACAAAGAGTCAACAAAACCAGGAGCTGATTCTTTGAGAAAATCAACAAGATAGATAAACCCTCAGCCAGACTAACCAGAGGGCACAGAGACAGTATTCAAATTAAAAAAAAAATCAGAAATGAAAAGGGAGACATAACAGAAACTGAAGAGATTTTTAAAAAATCATCAGATCCTATTACAAAAGCATATACTCAACAAAACTAGAAAATCTAGATGAAATGGATGATTTTCTTGACAGATATCAGGTACCAAAGTTAAATTAGGATCAAATAAACCATATAAACAGTCCCATAAACCTTAAGGAAATAGAAGCAGTCATTAAAAGTCTCTCAACCAAATAAAAAGCCCAGGACCAGATGGGTTTAGTGCAGAATTCTATTAGACCTTCAACGAAGACCTCATACCAGTACTCTCCAAACTATTCCACAAAATAGAAACAGAAGGAGCACTACCCAATTTGTTCTTTTAAGCCACAACTACGCTTATACCTAAACCACACAAAGACCCTACAAAGAAAGAGAACTTCAGACCAATTTCACTCATGACTATCAATGCAAAAATACTCAATAAAGTTCTCAAAAACCGAATCTAAGAACACTTCAAAATGATCATTCACAATAAGCAAGTAAGCTTCATCCTAAGTATGCAGGGATGTTCAATATATGAAATCAATCAACGTAATCCACTATATAAACAAACTCAAAGGGAAAAAAAACCATGATCATCTCATTAGATGCTCAAAAATCACTTGACAAAATACAACACATCTTCATGTTAAAAGTCTTGGAAAGATCAGGAATTCGAGGCCCATGCCTAAACATAGTAAAAGCAATATATAGCAAACAAAACAGCCAACACCAAACTAAATGGAGAAAACTTGAAACAATCCCACTAAAATCAGGGACTAGACAAGACTGCCCACTCCCTCCCTACCTATTCAATATATTACTTGAAGTTCTAGCCAGAGCAATCAGACAACAAAAGGAAGTCAAAAGATACAAATTGAAAAGGAAGAAGTCAAAATATCACTATTTGCAGATGATATGATAGTATACTTAAGTGACCCCCAAAATTCTACCAGAGAACTCCTAAACCTGATAAACAACTTCAGCAAAGTGGCTGAATATAAAATTAACTCAAACAAAATCTACTCAAAGGGTAAACAGGCTGAGAAAGAAATTAGGGAAATGATACCCTTCACAATATTCATAAATAATATAAAATATCTTGGTGTGACTCTAACCAGGCAAGTGAAAGATCTATATGATAAGAACTTCAAGTCTCTGAAGAAAGAAATTGAAGAAGACCTCAGAAGATGGGAAGATCTCCCATGTTTTTAAACTTTTGATATCCCAGCTTCCTGCTTGCTACAATGACAGGCACTCGACAGCTCATTTTAACATATACTTGTTAATTAGACGTAAATATATGAGCTACCAGGCTTCACCCATAGCTATTATGTTCCATTTTTTATCATATCTAAGATAAAATCATGGGATATGACACACTGGCCATGCACTGCATTTGTAAGTAAGTTTGGCAACTCACCCCTCCTGTCTTTATAAAACTTCAATTTGGTCTAGTGTTCAACCTCCCTATGGAGCCTCCTGGTTTGTAAATATGTTTTAGTCACTTTGCAAAAAATTGACGTGTAGTAGGACCAGAAGTGGCTGTAACTGAGGGCGCAGTCCAATGGCAGTATCTCAGCAGGGCAAGAAAACAGCTACAGGAAGCTCCTGGCTTCTGTGTGTATAAAATTCTTCTTCCTTTTCCATTCCTCTCACTTTCTTCTTCTTTCCTCCCCAACCCCATCTTCTCTTTCTGGATAGCATTTATCAGCCTCATGCTCATAATGCCTTCTGAAATTAGATCAAAATACCTACTTCTTATTTTTGAGGTGGTGAAATGAAGGTTTACAATATTAAGTATTCGCTCAGAGCCATGTGAAGAATAATTTCTGAATCAGACATAATAATGAAAATCTAACCCTAGAACTGGATGTGTTCCTGTAAGTCATCCTCATTACTACAAGCCTTTTATTTTCTTTGTTCTGAATCTGTCTCTTCTGATCATCTCCTCTTTAAAGTATCTTATTAGACTGTTTTGATTACCTTCGGTCCCTAAATTGCATTTGTTTGACTGATTCTCTAATTTGTACATGCTATTACTTCTGTCTAGATTACCTTTGCTCCCTTTCTCCATATATGGGAAGCGATTTAATGAATTACCATCTGAGCAACAGTATTCCATCTTTTATGATCTAGACATGGTTATACTTACATACCTACCTGCTCCCTTTCTAACAAATTATTAGGCCACTTTGTATTGCATAGATTGCACAGCTCAAGTTTACTGGAGGAGAAAGTGTGTCGGGATCCTCTGTGTTCTAGTTTATGCTGATCATTGCATTTAGTTCTCATGTCTGCACTGGTCTCTTCTGTGAATGGATACACTGAACTGCTATCTCTATAGTGATGGCAACACAGACTTCTTTTTGCTTCAGTTGTGCTAGGCTGTGATTCTTGTACTTGGCCAAACTCTTTTGAAGGATCGACTCCCTGTTTGACTTCTTGTATTTTATGATGATCTGTTTTCTTTACACACACACACACACACACACACACACACACACACACACACAGAGAGAGGCACAGGCACATGCACATGCACACACATACTTTACTTACCTTGCACAGACCATTCATCCATTGACTAGACATCCTTCTTGGCATGTCTGAGGTTTTACACTTATGCTGAATTTCTCTCCCACATTGGCCCTCCCCTTTCTGTACTTGGGCTATGATTCATACTTGGACCATCTTTCTCTGTGGATGTTCTCGTGAAATCTTTGACTTCAAGTACTCTGTATAATCCAGAGGAGAAATTGGGACTGGAGAGCATGAAAATATAAATGGAACCCAAGAGGCTTGAGAACAGGTAAGGAGAATATGGCTAGAGAATAGAAGAGGCTCTGTGCTCTTAATCTAAAAGTTGTGGAGTATAAAGTAAAGAAGGGCAATGGAGATAGAATTAGAGCACGCCCAAGTATAGAAAGAGAACTAGGAAAGAATAGCAACTCATAAGAAAAGGAAAGAAAATACTGCCCCCTACTGTTGAAGCAGAGAGAGGGAAGTTGGCAATCCAGAAAGGAGTAGAAAGAAACAACTGTAGAGCTGATGTCTTAGTTACTTGTCCGGAGATGGCAACCATGTGGAGAAGTTGACTCTGCATAGGACATGATTAAAGTCACCATACGTAGTAGGCAGAAAGGCAGAATATATGGAGTGGTAGAAGGGATGCGGGGAACATGTAGAAATTACTGTTGTGATAGGTTCTGTTCTCAGCGAGAGGAAAGGGGCAGAGGAGGTGTTTTTGAAGTGAGAAGTGTTCCAGGAGCATTGGTTAGTGAATAGAGGAGTTAAAGTGAGACTTGCTGCATGGTATTAGGAGCCTTTTTATAGATCACTGAGAATAACCGTGAAGTGAGATTTGTTGCATGGTGATGTACTTTTTTTTTTCCTAGCAAACTGAATTGCTTAGGCTTGTACAGAGTATGTGGGGAGCTGCATTCAAGTAGAACTAGAGTTTCACTAGGAATCCAGGAGAGGAGAACAAAACTAAAGGTATAAACAAGGGAGTGAGTTTAATGGTGATACTGGAGAGAGGGCAGACGGGAGGTGAACGATAGTATAAAAGTGGTGTCTACCAGTGAGAATGGCTAAGATCAAAACTCAGGTGACAGCAAATGCTGGCGAGGATGTGGGAGAAAGAGGAACACTCACTCCCTCCATTGTTGGTGGGATTGCAGACTGGTACAACCATTCTGAAATCAGTCTGGAGGTTCCTCAAGAAAATTGGACATTGAACTGCCTGAGGATCCAGCTATACCTCTCTTGGGCATATACCCAAAAGATGCCCCCAACATATAACAAAGACACGTGCTCCACTATATTTCATAGCAGCCTTTATTTATAATAGCCAGAAGCTGGAAAGAACCCAGATGCCCTTCAACAGAGGAATGGATACGAAAATGTGGGTATACATAATGGAATATTACTCAGCTATCAAAAACAATGACTTTATGAAATTCGTAGGCAAATGGTTGGAACTGGAAAATATCATCCTGAGTGAGGTAACCCAATCACAGAAAAACATACATGGTATGCACTCACTGATAAGTGGCTATTAGCCCAAATGCTTGAATTACCCTAGATGCACAGAACACATGAAACTCAAGACGGATGACCAAAATGTGAATGTTTCACTCCTTCTTTAAAAGGGGAACAAGAATACCCTTGGCAGGGAAGAGAGAGGCAAAGATTAAAACAGAGACTGAAGGACCACCCATTCAGAGTCTGCCCCACATGTGACCCATACATATACAGCCATCCAATTAGACAAGATGGATGAAGCAAAGAAGGCAGGCCGACAGAGCCGGATGTAGATCTCTCCCAGAGACACAGCCAGAATACAGCAAATACATAGGCGAATGCCAGCAGCAAACCACTGAACTGAGAATAGGGACCCCTGTTGAA
This sequence comes from Rattus rattus, assembly GCF_011064425.1. Classification (NCBI taxonomy): domain Eukaryota; kingdom Metazoa; phylum Chordata; class Mammalia; order Rodentia; family Muridae; genus Rattus; species Rattus rattus. The sequence goes on from NC_046156.1 coordinate 177,493,871, forward strand.
GGAATCAGAGAAAGAACTGAAGAGCTTGAAGGGGCTGAGACCACATGTATACAACAATGCCAAGCAACCAGAGCTTCCAGGACTAAACCACTACCCAAAGACTATACATGGACTGGACCCCCGGATTCTGACCTCGCAGGTAGCAATGAATATCCTAGTAAGAGCAGCAGTGGAAGGGGAAGCCCTGGGTCCTGCTAAGACTGAACCCCCCAGTGAACTAGACTGTCGGGGGGAGGGCGGCAATGGGGGGAGGGTGGGGAGGGGAACACCCATAAGGCAGGGGGGGGAGGGAGGGGGATGTTGGCCAAATGGACATAGGAAATACTCAAGTTAATAAAAAAAAAAAAAAAAAAGAAAAAAAAAAAAGTAAGCTGAGCAAGCCAGGGGAAGCAAGCCAGGAAGTGACATCTCTCCATGGCCTCTGTATCAGCTTCTGCTTCCAGACTTGCTTGAGTTCCAGTCCTGACTTCCTTTGATGATTATCAAGAATATGGAAAGTGTAAGCTGAATAAATCCTTTCCTTCCCCCAAAAAAGTGGTGTGTAATTAATCAGAATTTGTTAAAAAAAAAACTTGTTCAGGGGCTATTGGGTAGATGAATTAGAATTATAGGAGTCATTTTTGTTGTTGTTGTTGTTGTTGTTTTTTGGTTGTTTTTTTGTTTTGGCTTGGAGAACTTTTGAACTATTATTTAGTAGTTCTTACCTGTCTTTTTGAGTTTTGCCTTCCCTGTCCTTTACTAATTTGGTTTTCTTTCTTTTTTTCTACATTTATTCTCTTATAGGTTATACTTAAACAAACAAACAAACAACCCCCCAAAGAACCCCCATCCCAAACAAACAAACACTCAAGGGATTTTCTCTAAGCCATCTTTAAAGTCTTAGCATTCAACCACATATTAGATGCTTTGTAACTTTTTGGTGGAAGAAAAGGATGAGTTAGAAGCTAATTAAATTGACAATAATCAAAATCTGGTGCTTGAGTAGCAGGGAGCAGAGAGCAGAGAACTGACATTCTGTACAACATAAGCATGTAGCAGAGATCACACACAGAAGTGGGGCAAGAGTATAAATATTCAAAGCCTGCTCCCAGTGACATACTTCCTGTAGCACGGTCACAATTCTTAAACCTCCCCAAATGGTGCCTCCTATTTGCGGACCAAGTATTCAAATGTCTGAGTTTATAGGAGTTAACTCAAATCACTATAGTTAGTATACAAAACAGTTGTTGGTGTCACAATGAAGCCTCAGGCATATGTCAGGATTATTTTGCCTTTTTTCATCATCCACTTCTCTTCTTGTGCCCTCTCCACTTCCAGTGCATCATCTTTTCTTTCCCTAATTAGTTCTTCCGTTCTTCCTTCTCCTCCTATCGCATTCCTTCTGCTATCCACGTAACCCATTACCCTCTCTATTTCCCATTTCCCTTGGGATCTTTCTTTCTCCTCTCCTAATCCCCTTTCTAGTTTTGTACCTTTCAAACACACACACACACACACACACACACACACACACACACACACACACACGCATGCACAAGCACAAGTACACATGCACCTATATCTAATTTTGAAATTAAGGTCCCAGAGTGAGAACGTGAGATATTTATTTTTCTGAGTCTGGCTTATTTCACTTAACATAATGATTTCCAGTTGCATCCATTTTCCTACAGATGTTATGATTTAATTTTATTGCAATTCCATTGTGTGTGTATATATATATATATATATTTTAAAACACTTAACATATTCTTTGTAAACTTTTGTGTGTATAAGGTATTTTGCTTTGCTGTCTTCCCATCCCTCTTGTCTCCTTCTCCTTTTTGTTAACTCTCCTTCTGCCCTGTAAAGCTCTTTCCCACATCTATGTCTTTTTCTGTGGCCACTGAGTTAAACCATGGTCAGCTGCATGCCCACGGATTTGCAACTCCATTGGAACTTGGTGGACCCACCTGTTGGCATAATTTAAAGATAATGACTCCCTGTCTCCTAAAGGATGTCATTTTAGCAGTGAAATTATATTTCAAAATCTGTAAGTTTATAAACTTATTTTCTGCTAGAGCTTGGCAAAAACCCAGTGTTTGATGAATAAATGTTTAATTGATATATTTCTAAACTTTTACACATACATACATACACACACACACAAATTGTTCAAAATGATCCAATTTCTGAATAGGGTCCCTCATATATTCATAACTGTTGACAGGGCCGGTTTTGTATTTTCTTTATCCAGTCATCTTTTGATTGAGATCCAGGCTGGGTCATTTCCCAGCTCTTGCAACAAGTAGTACTATAAATGTGGATGTGCAAGTCTCTCTGTAGTGTGTTGATCTCAAGTCCTTTGTGTATACACTGAAGAATGGTATAGCTGGGACATAAGGTAATTCCATTTTCAGTGTCTTAATGAACTGCTGTAGTGATTTCCATAGTGTGCACATAAATTTGCATCCCATAGCAGTTACCAAAGGATCCTCAATCCTCACATCCTTTCCCTCCTCTGTTGATGTTACTTATTTTCTCGATGATATCTATTTTAACTGGGGAGGGATGGAATCTTGAAGCAAGTTGCATGTCCTCGATGGCATAGATGTTAAAAACATTTTCAAGCTTTTCTTATTTTATTAAAATATTTATTTTTATTCTGTGTGTCTCAGTATTTGCCCACATTCAAACCATGTGTGTACCTGGTGCCTGCAGAAGCCAGAAGTGGGCTTGGAATCCTCTAGAACTGCAGTTATAGATGGTTGTGAACCACAGTGTGGCTTCTGGGAAGAGAACTCAGGCCCTCTGTAAGAGCAGTGAGTGTTCTTAACTTCTGAACCATTTCTATAGCATTCATTTTTATCTTTTTGATAACTATCTAATTATTTCA